>NC_041394.2:106757080-107113330 GCF_900747795.2 Erpetoichthys calabaricus | reverse complement strand
ATCCTATTGAGGAATTCTTTTCTGCCTGGAGATGGAAAGTGTATGATCACCATCCTTATGAGGGAATTCCAATTTTAGATGCCATGACAGAGACATGTTAGACAATCACAGGACCATACTGCCAGGGTTGGATCAGACACAATCAGAGATTTTTCCCACATAACATTGCCAGGGAAAGTATGGTTTGGAATGTTGAACACATGTACCCCAAAGAGAACTGAGAGATCAGGCTGAGTAAAGCAAATGCCATACTTTTTTATAATATTACAGTAGTTTTGGTTTCTCTATTTGTATTTGCAAACCCACTGTACTATATGAAGCCCAATAAAACTACGGAACCTACAGTGAAGATGTGTTTTCTCATTCTTGTGTCACATTGTTGGTCTCTCTGTGTATGTACAGATGATTTTACTGCAGTGATTGAGTGTTTTGCCTGAGACTCTTCCCTGATTGTTTGTATGTGTTTACTGTTTGAGGGAATTATACCTTTTTGTAGCATGTATTTGACTGATGTAGAGTTTTGCAGAGAAGATCAGGAGTTTTTCCAGATTTTTTTAGTGTTGTGCAGACTGTATTGGCTCATTGGAGAACGTGGTTATTGCTTTGACCAATGTAGTTAAGTGCCTGAGAAAAACTGTAAATGGTCAAAAGATAAAGGTTGGTTCAAGAAAATTTAGCCTAGCCTACAATAAGGAGCTTGTCCTGGTATTAGCAGCAGCAAATGTAAATATTATCTGTGTGGATTCTGGAGCGAAGACGTGCCATATAAAATGGAACAGTGTAATTCCTCTGTGGATCTGTATGTTTATATTGTATCCTTCAAGTTGACATATGAGGGATTCATGGAACAATATCCCATTGCGAGTGGACAATTCAGCAATTGGTGAAAAAGTGGTGTACTAGTGGTTCTGTGAGCAGTGCAACGACACCAAGGAAACCCTTCCGTCTGTACCACAGAGAGCATGGGTGACACTGAGCATTGTATAGAAAGAAGTCCTCATAAGTCAATGTGGCGATTATTGCATTAAAATGGGACAATTAATCGGCTGACATATGAATTCATGAATATGTTACAAAACATAATACTTTGCATTGCTGCTAGTGAGGACTATTCTCAGCATAGCCTTTACAATTCTCAGTAACATTCTTCATTAACATTTACTAATAATAACAAAATACATTTTAAAGTGTAATTTAGCATCTTATATTATTTTATTACTGATAAAGTTCTTAATGACATTGACACGAAGACTGGGCTACTTGTTCATGCAGCACCCTGTATTTGTATATTTCTGAGTTCAAACTGAATGATCACATAAAGAACTGGGGTGGTCTCTGACTTCTGTTTCATACTACTGTCTCCATGTGAACCAAAAAACAGATTAAGCATGTCTACTAAATACAGAAGGGAGTATTGCATTTGTATTTAATGGTATAGTGAATTACTTAAAAATATTCAGTTTGTGCCAATTGAGTGAGTGCTAGCTGTGAAGGATTGACATTTTGGTGTTAGCTCCTTATCTAATGTTGACAATAGTTCCACTTCCCTGTAACACCTGAACTGGATTGAAGATTAATAGGTTGGTAAATATGTCCACTTTTTTGTGCTCATGAATGTGGAATGTGCCCTATCAAAATCAATGTAATTCAAATTTCTGGACAAGCAATACACGTATGAGGGAAACTGACTCCTAACTGATTCTGACTTTTCCACACTATTATGCAGAAGATCTGTTCTATTGGGAAAGTGGGTTTCCTTCTCTTTGGCCTCTGCTTAACACTTAGCCTCAATGATTTAAATTTCATAGACATGATATAGGTGCTCGATTTTTTTATTTAAAGATAGGTTGTGTAACCCCTCATACTTTTAAACTGTTTGAAATGGACTTTTCCTCATCTAATTAAGTATTAATTGATCTATATTTTATAGAAAACATTATTATTTGTCCAAGATCAGTTTAGAGCAGGGTTCTCAAAGTCAGGGCCCACTGTGGCTTCAGGTTTTTGTTTCAATCAGATTCATAATCAGTGCCAACAGCTGATAACACTGATCTCATTTAATTAGCTGCTATTTTTTCCTCTTCTCTTATTCTACACTCAGAAAAGCACAGCAGCATGGTATTTACATTTATAAGACATTTAGAAATATTTCTATTTCTGCTATATCTTTAAACGCGTAACCCTCTTTTGTTTATTTCATTACATTTTGCCCTTTCCCTGTGCAGTTTGCTCCTTTCTTAATAATGACAATTAAAAATGAGCAGAGCAGACACCCAGGCAAACAACACTGAATCGTAAAAAGCCTGAAACTACTTTAGCGTCAGACCCACTAATTAGTAAATAATGAATTAATTAAACAATTAGAACACCTGGAAAAATAGAATGTAAATCAAGATGAAAACATTGCTAAAAAGAAAAAAAAAAATATATATATATATATATAATTCCCATATAAATGCTTAGTACATTTTAATAATTTTATTTTTTTTACCAAACTTACTTTTCTAATTTTTAGACTGTTCCCAAAACACAGAATCTGGGAAATGACAGTTTACTTAATTAGCCTAGGATCCAATCAAAAATAGAGTGTGGTTGGTACAAAACCTTGCAGCCACAGTGGGTTGCTGGAGCCGAGTTCGAGAACCCTTGGTTTAGCAGAGGTGTCCAACTCTGGTTCTGGTGGGCCGCAGTGCTTACAGGTTTTCATTCCAACCATCTTCTGAATTAGTGACCTGTTTTTGCTGCTGATTAACTTGTTTTGTCAGTTTTATTTGACGTGACTCAGACCCTTTAGTTATTTCTTTTTCCTTAATGAGGAGCCAAACAATAATGAGACACAAAATAAGCTGTCACATGACCAGCTAACTTGAAAATAAAGAAAGGTGAAGGTCTCGGTCATGTTGGTCTGCTCAGGTCACCAAAACATCTTGACGGTGGTCTTAGAAAAAACAGAAAATGAACAGTCTGCTGTGACAGAATGTGAGCAGCAACAAGACATGATATTCAATAATGACTTATTTCTGTTTGGCTGCCATTTAATGAATCCTTAAAAACAGGGCTATTAAAATGAAGAGAAAAGGAGTTAATTAGCAGTGAAAACGGCTTGCTGATTAGGAAAAGGTTTTCAATGAAAACCTGTAGCCACTGCGGCCCACCAGGACCGGAGTTGGAAACCCCTGCTCTACGGTGATTGTAACCATTTTTAGTTTTGCTGTTTTTTATAGTAAGACGTCTTAAGAAATAAAAGTAAATAATATGAGATTATAATTTGCTAATAGTCAAAAAGATATGTCTTGTGTATCTTCAGATTTTCCCATCTCTTCTTGTTATGTCCTCACCAATAACTTTGAAGAATATTGCAATATTTCAGTTTAAAAGTCAAGTGACTTCACCCTCTTTAAAGATACACAGTTTATGCATAACTTTGAACAATACATTAATTTAAATGTTGGGGTGTTGAAGTTATCAGAGTTTGAACCTTCTAGAATGGCGTAACTGTAAGGCACTGAGTGCAGGTCCTTCTATAATGAACTGAGCCCCTCAAGTGATTGAGTTACTATGACTGTAAATCTTTGTGTGTGTGTGTGTGTGAGTGAGTCTAGCAGGTAGTGTTTGCCTTTGTTCTACACTCACTGAAAGGTAAAAGGAGTCTGTGTCAAGGATTTTAACAGTCCAATCTGCAGTCTAACTGAGATTCAGACTCATTACTGTCATTAAACATTAATCTGCTACAGAACCAATTACAGAAAAATGGCATTTTACAATAAGATGCTGTTCAACTGATTGATGCTAAACTAGAAAAACTAGTAGTTTGTTATATTTTTATAATAAGAAGACAAATCCTTATTGCTCTTTATTTACATGTGTAAACGTGTAACAAATGACACTTAATCTTGTATTTAGCCACCTCGAATAAATGGACCCATTTTGAAAAACTAGAAAAAAGTGACTAGTGTTGTGAAGCCTGGAGCATAAAAATTGCTTTATTTGAAATGTGTGCCAATTGTAAGTTCACTGTATCAGAGTCTTATGAGTACAGATAAAGTAACTTTATTTTTAAAAAAGACTTTTTAATAGGTTTCAATGGAACTAGTTACAGGAACAATAAGTTGTGTGACAGTGATGCAAACCAGCCTAGGCATCTCAAAAGGGCATTTAACATTGTATCAGAACGTATTTCTCAAGATTAAGAGAAATCTTTGATGCCCTTTTGAGATTTAGTTAAACTGATGAAAAACACTATACTAGAAAATCGATAGGAAAGCTTTATGATGTTACAAGAATGTTGTCCCACTTTTGAATATGTTCAATAGTAAGTCCATGATGTGAAGTTCGATTTTAAATGAAAATATACAAAAAGAAAATATGCTTTATATATATAATTTATAGTTATTACATCTGCCTGTACATTTATATCTAATGATACACAAATACCCAAACATGTTGTGAAATACATCTTATGGATGTGATGAATCAAATCATCAAAGTCAAAGTGAACTTTATTGTCATCTCAGCCATATACAAGTATACAGACAGACGAAATTGCAAAGCTCATGGTCCACAGTGTAACAACATGACGTGCAAATAATAAATAGAATTAAAATTTAAATTTAAAATTAAAACACAAACAAGACAAGACCTTGTGCAAAGACAAGACAAAGAAGTAGCAGCAATATTGATGTGTAAGATATGTAATATAAAAAACAAATAATAAATAATAGATATAGATAATACAGAAATGATCAGTGTATGATAATAGTTGTTTAAGACATGTGTAAACAATGACAGGTCAGAATGTTTCACAGCAGAAGGATAACAAGAGTGTCAAAATACTTAGTGATACAACTGGGGGTCATTCGGTGTTTTGGGTCTTTCAACATCAGACATTCTCTCCCAGGTAACCCAGCCTTGGTTGATCAAGTGCTGACTTGTGTCCCAGCAGCAGATGACCATAGATCTGCCATTTAAATCTAGGTTGTTCTCTCTGTGTCCTACCTTTCCACCTTCTCTGTGACTCCCAGCAGCACTAGGGGTTTGCAAAGTCAGTACCCTGCAAATCCCCGACAGCCCTCCTCAATGGGCTCACAGTGTGTTCGCCAGCCTTGCCTCCAACATTTTTTCTCTAGCGCCTAATACTTTGCAAGTTTCTATTTGTTGGCTTCCTCCTCTTCCTCCTGCTTCCTTCTCAGGGCACTGTGAGGTCCACCATGACCATTTGTTTGGTGGCCTCTGGGAAGATGATCATCTCTGGGCGGAGAGTTGTAAGTGTAATATTTTCTGGGAACCTCAACTGCTATCTTATATGCTCAGGAGGCATGTCTTTGTTCTAGGCTTTGGTGGGTCTTTTGGCTGGTCTTGCCAAAGGAGATAATATTCCTTGCAGAATGGTAATGCTTAGTGGCATTGATGGCTGTGTCAAAATGATCCACAACAGCTGTTAGCTCCTGGTAATGACATATTTGTTTTCTAAATCTGTTTTACTTCGGGTGTTATTCCACCACATTAATACAAAATTTAATTAATTGTACCATTTGAAGGTTGATGGAAAGACATTGTTTTATTTGTTAAAAGAAGTTTGAGAACGTAACTGCCTAAAGTGAAGGTCTAAAACAGTGGTCTCAAACTCCAGTCCAGGAGGGCAGTAGTGGTTGCAGGTTTTTATTCTAACCCTTTCCTTAATTAGTGTCCAATTTTTGCTGCTAATTAACTTCTTTTGCATTAATTTTAATTGACTTGCTCTTGAAGACTCAGACCCCTTAATTGTCTATTTTTCCTTAATTAGCAGCCAAACAATAACAAGATACAAAATGAGCCAAAAAATGACCAGCAAACTGTGTCCATTATACAATATCTGAAAATAAAGAAAGATGAAGGGTTCAGAAATGTTGATGTTGATTAGGTGCCCAAAATATTTTAACTCTGCTCTTGGAAAAGAGAAAACCAACAATTTCAGAAATGTATGCCATTGCACAATGAGAGCAACAACAAGCCATAGAATTAAGGAACAGGTTCAATTAACAACAAGACTCTGCAACTGGTTGGAGTAAAATTGGTTGGAGTTTGAGGCCCTGACTTAGTTGGTCTTTTGTTGGCTCACTCACTTCAAATTTCACTTACGTTTGGGTGCCATTTAAGGAAAGAAACAAAGCAATTCAGAGGAACGATGAAGAAATTCAGGGGAAGAAATCTTAAAAAACAAGTTAAATAAAATGAAAGGAAAAGGAGTTAATTAGTGGCAAAAGCAGGTCACTAATTAAGAAAAGGGTTAGAATGAAAACCTGCAGCCACTGTGGCCCTCCAGAACTGAAGTTTGAGACCACTGGTCTAGAAGTTATTCTTTTTCACATTAAACTCCTTTAGGGGTGTCCATCCACCTACTATTTATTACAATAAACAGCAGACACTAATCCAACTCTTGACTTTTTTATTTATTAAGTAGTGAAGAATAGAGGAGGAAGGAGAGAAAAAAATGCAATGCTTGGGATGTGAGGAGAAATAAGAGGAATGACTGACAGAGAAAACAGAAACCCCACGCCCTGGAGTTTGCTTCAACAACTGCATTGCTGGCTGAGTTGTTCTCCTTACGGCATTTAATTGTTGAGTTTGCTGCATGGGAGTAAAATACTGCTACTAAGGAGAGAAGCTCAGAGAGCAGAAGGATCAAAATATAAGGATATTTTAGGTGAGGCTTGTTTGCTTTTAATTTTGAGAAAAAAACAACAGTTGCTGTTTTCTTAAATTTATTTATTAACTGGTACTAGGAAGAGGGAAACTGGACAAATGCTGAAGTTTTGAGTTGAACTAAGTATTAACTTGTTAAGGTGCTAGCCCAAGTCAAGTGTGTCAAGTGAGAATACAGAATTAGATCTGATAGGTGAATCAGGGAAGAGGAATACTGACACGGAGAAAAGATGATATTGCAGATAAAGTGCCTTATCTGGTGCAGAGCTGAAGCATGAACACATACTGGTATCTGTTTGTGGTTTACTTCTGTATCATTGCCTTCTCAATTTGCTCACATATTCTTCCTTTGTGTTGCTTATTACTTTTTTCAGCAAATCTCATCTCATTGTACTTTGCCCTCCTTGACATAATTTCAGATTTGGTCAGTCAATCTTCAGTGCCCCGTCTTCCGTACATGTCCATGTATATATTTGTATATGTGTATATTTTTCCGGTGCTGTGATTTCTACCCACGTCCCGAAGATGTGTAGTTTAGGCGATTGGTGACTCTCAATTGGCCCTGTATGAGCGAGTGTGGGTGAGTGTGAAAATCATACATTAGCCTCTAATTATGACTGTACTTGCTGCCAGTGCCATCCTCTACAACAGAGTTCTCCAACCTCTGGTTTACATGTAATGCAAAAAACAATTTAAAAATAATTATCTGTTAATGATATACTCTTAAACAATGAGTTCAGTCTGCTACTACTATATAAAAAGTAAACACTTTGCAAATGGTCCAGCCATCCCTATGGCAACATTAGCTATGAACACAATAAAATGCATTTAAAAAGGTAACATTTTTATACTACAAAAGATTCTCAGACCCACTTATTCCATTTCAACGTTGTCTGGGAATGGAGGCTATCCTGATGGTATCAGACACAAGGCCAGATGACCAGTCCATTGCAGGTCTCACTGTTAACCTGACTTGAATTTCTTTGGAGATGTGAAAAGAAAACCTACATCCATATGGCACCTGCACATTCTTCATGTGTGCAATGACCAGGTGTGGGATTTGAATCCAGAACTCCTAGTTCAATGAGGCAGCAGCCCTAACCTTTAAACTACTGTGTCACCACTAAAACAGTATTAAACTCAAAATTAAGGTAATGGCAGAAACAATTCTGCATATTCTACCACTGTGTGTATTAATATTTTTCTCCATGTACTGCCATTTTCCTTCCACATTCCAGGAAACATGTAGGTAAGGCAGACTGGTGACTGTAAATTGGTCCAGTTTCAGTATGTGCAACTGGCGATGGACCAGGAATGGCTCCTGCCTTGCATTTGATCTGGGCAAGATAGTGTCCAGGTACACAACTCATGGAATATGTGAATAAATAAATGAGGGAAATGTTTGAAGTAACACAAATGCAAATATGGTCTCAACATGTTACATGTTTCAGTAATATGGTTTTGGTAGAATTCAGACCTTAGATACAGTGATTTCAGAAAGTATTTAGACCCCTTCACTTTTTTGTTATTTTGTTTTGTTGCGGCCCTATGTTAAAATCATTTCAATTAATTGTTTTCCATACATCAAGAAGCACTCAATACCCCAACATGACAAAGTGAAAAAACAAAATTTATTTAAACTTAAAAAATCTCATCAACACGTATATTCAGAGCCTTTGCTATGAAACTTGACATCTAGTTCAGGTGCATCCCATTCTATTGATCAGTGTTGAGATGTTTCTACATTTTGTTTGGAATCCATCTGTGGCCAATTCAGTTGTTTAGCCATGATTAGGAAAGGCACACATCTGTCTATGTAAGGTCCCACGGCTGACAATGTATATCATAGCAAAAACCAAGCCAGAAGGTTGATGGAATTGCCTACAGAGTTTAGAGACAGGATTGTGTCAAGTCATGATAGAGGTTGGGAGCATGCGCAACTACAATGTGTTGCCGCACCCACCACACAATAAACCACCTCAGGTTTCCCAGAGTGCAGCCATGCAATGGGTGACACCTCAGCACCACACTAGTTCAGATGGAATGGAACAGTGTGAGGTTTTTTAAACAGTGGCTGGAGTGCCAGTCCTGCCACCAACCCCTGAATTTTCCCTTGCAAGCTGGAGGACCTGCTTGCAGGGATGGATGCAGGTGAACATCATACCCAGAATGGAGCAATTGCAGGTTAAGGGCCTTGCTCAAGGGCCCAACAGAGTAGAGTTACTTCTGGCATTTACAGGATTCGAACCAGCAACCTTTCTGATTGCCAGTACAGGTCCCTAGCCTCAAACCACCACTTGCCTGATATGGGGAAGGCTACAGAAACATTCTGCAACACTGAAAGTTCCTAAGAGCACACCTTCCTTCGATACTCTTAAACCAGGACTCTTCCTGGAGCTGCCAATCTGGCAAAGCTGAACAGTTTTAGGAGAAATGGCAAGACAGAAGAACCCAGTGGTCACTCTGGCTGAGCTCTAGAGAACCTGTGTGGAGACTAGAGACGTTTCCAGAACTACAAACATCAATACAACACTCCACCAATCTGGGCTTTATGACAGAGTGACCAGATAGATGCCACTCCTCAGTAAAACAAACATGGAAGCCCACTTGCAGTTTTTCAAAAAGGCACCAAATGGACTCTCAGACTATAAGAAACAAGATTCTCTGCTGTAGTATTGTTTTTCAGCAGCAGAGACTGGGAGACTAGAAAAGGTTGAAGGAAAGCTGAACAGAGAAAAGAACAAACATATCCTTAATGAAAACCTGCTAGAGAGCGATCTGATCAGACTGAGCTGAAGGTTCACCTTCTAAAGAGATGATGACCCTAAGAACAAAGCAAAGACCACACAGGAATGACTTAGGGTCAACTCTGAGAATGTCTTTGGGTTGCCCAGCCAGAGCCCAGACTTGAATCAAATCAAACATCTTTGGAAAGACCTGAGAATAGCAGTCAACTGATAGACTCCATCCAACCCGCAGAGAATGGCAGAATTTCCCAAATCCAAGTGTGTGAAGCCTGTCACATCATACCCAAGAAGACGCAATGCTGTAATCACTGCCAAAAGTGGTTCGACAACAATAACATACTGAGTAAAGGGTTTGAATATTTGTGACAACAGGAGATTTCAGTTTTTCAAGTTTAATACATTTGCAAACAATTCTACAATCCTGTTCTAATTTTGCCATTCTGGGGTAACGAGAGTTGATCGATTTGGGGAAAAATGAATGTAAATGATTTTTGCAGGAAGTGGCAACACAGCAAAATATGAAAAAAGTGAAATGGTCTGAATACTATCTGGATCCATTGTATACAATACATGTAGATACACATCTGTTTATGTAATGCAGATGTTTAAAAATAATTTAGGTTATAATTTTAATTGAGACAGATTTGTCTTTAAATATCTCCAAAGCATGGAATGTTTCTTTAATGCTGCTGAATTACTTATTATTTTAATATATTCACCAGGTCACAGAATAAACTAAGCAGTAACTCCACTCTGGTGCCTCGCAGCAGCAGTTACACTTGGAGATGTGTGTCTGGTGGAGCTTTTAATTTGTAAAAAGACTTTTTACTTGGATCAGATGCATATGGTGTGGAAAGACAGCCCCTGGACACAGACAGACAGACACCAAATGTCCAAAACACACGTTTATTACAGTCTTCTACAATCATATGAAAAAGTTTGGGAATCCCTCTTAATTCTTTGGATTTTTGTTTATCATTGGCTGAGCTTTCAAAGCAGCATCTTCCTTTAATATACGACATGCCTTATGGAAACAGTAGTATTTCAGCAGTGACATTAAGTTTATTGGATTAACAAACAATATGCAATATGCATCATAACAAAATTAGACAGGTGCATAAATTTGGGCACCCCAACAGAGATATTACATCAATACTTAGTTTAGCCTCCTTTTGCAAATATAACAGCCTCTAGACGCCTCCAATTGCTTTTGATGAGTGTCTGGATTCTGGATGGAGGTATTTTTGACCATTCTTCCATACATAATCTCTCCAGTACAGTTAAATTTGATGGCTGCCAAGCATGGACAGCCTGCTTCAAATCTTCCCATAGATTTTCGATGATATTCAAGTCAGGGGACTGTGATGGCCATTCCAGAACATTGTACTTCTCCCTCTGCATGAATGCCTTTGTAGATTTCGAACTGTGTTTTGGGTCATTGTCTTGCTGGAATATCCAAACCCTGCGTAACTTCAACTTTGTGACTGATGCTTGAACATTATCCTGAAGAATTTGTTGATATTGGGTTGAATTCATCCAACCCTCGACTTTAACAAGGGCCCCAGTCCCTGAGCTAGCCACACAGCCCCACAGCATGATGGAACCTCCACCAAATTTGACAGTAGGCAGCAGGTGTTTTTCTTGGAATGTGGTGTTCTTCTTCCGCCATGCAAAGCGCTTTTTGTTTTGACCAAATAACTAAATTTTTGTCTCTATCAGTCCAAAGCACTTTGTTCCAAAATGAATCTGGCTTGTCTAAATGAGCATTTGCATACAACAAGCGACTCTGTTTGTGGTGTGAGTGCAGAAAGGGCTTCTTTCTCATCATCCTGCCATACAGATGTTCTTTGTGCAAATTGTGCTGAATTGTAGAACGATGTACAGATACACCATCTGCAGTAAGATGTTCTTGCAGGTCTTTGGAGGTGATCTGTGGGTTGTCTGTAACCATTCTCACAATCCTGCGCATATGCCGCTCCTGTATTTTTCTTGGCCTGCCAGACCTGGGTTTAACAGCAACTGTGCCTGTGGCCTTCCATTTCCTGGTGACATTCCTTACAGTTGAAACTGACAGTTTAAACCTCTGAGATAGCTTTTTGTAGCCTTCCCCTAAACTATGATACTGAACAATCTTTGTTTTCAGATCTTTTGAGAGTTGCTTTGAGGATCCCATGCTGTCACACTTCAGAGGAGAGTCAAAGGGAAGCACAACTTGCAATTGACCACCTTAAATACCTTTTCACATGATTGGACACACCTGTCTATGAAGTCCAAGACTTAACGAGCTAATCCAACCAATTTGGTGTTGTAAGTAATCAGTATCGAGCAGTTACATGCATTCAAATCAGCAAAATTACAAGGGGACCCACATTTTTGCACAGCCAGATTTTTCACATTTGATTTAATAAAATCTTTGTTTGGAAAACACCCCAGTACTTAGATGTTCCTAGGAAATCAAAGACATACCACTGTTATTTTTTCTGTTGAAAGTAGAGTAAATTATTATGGAGGCTGAGAGGTGTTCCCAGGCTTTTTCATATGACTGTATATACTATACAGCACCACAATGCTTAAATCAGCCAACTCAGTCCCTTCAATTTGTCAGTACTTCTGTCGCCTTTACTCCTCTCCTCCCAAGCTCTGTCTTCTTCCTCCCGACTCCAGCTCCTCTACTGGAGGGAGGCAGCCCCTTTTATAATAACCCGGATGTGCTCCAGGTGCTCCATGACAATCTTCCGGCGGCACTTCCTGGTTTGGCGAAAGTGCCGCTTGAGTACCCGGAAACACTCCAGGTGTCCCTGGAATTCCTTCCGGCACCACTTCCAAGTGTGGCGGAAGTGCTGCCATCCAGGGTTCCATAATCATCCGGGCACCTCCTGGCAGTGGCCACGGGCCCCAACAGGAATGCACTTCCAAGTTCTGATCCCGTGGCCCCCATGCAGACTACGGTGACTGCCCTCTCGTGGCCCAAGGGAGGTATTAGCTCTCTCCCGGTTCTTCCAGGCGTCCCGGCTGGGTAGGATCCCCAGCCGTCCTCCACAATGGATATTGATTTTTTTACATGTCTTGCAGTTGTATTTATATAGAAGTTACTGGTTAGGAAAGGAAAAAAAAAGTATGTTTATGCTTACACCTGATCATTGTAGAACTGAATTTTTACCTTATTTTTTTCAATAAGACTTTGAGAAAAAAAAAAAAATTAGCATTTTTAGGTAAAACATTGAACCATAGAAAGTAGGCCATTAGATTGCGCAAATGTTTCGTTTAAATGTTAAGACTATTTCTTGGTACTCCAATGCATTATAGACATTCTCATTTACATTCAATAAAAATATACAGTATATAAGGTTGATCTGACAATGAAAATAACACTTGAAAAGCTTCAAACTATGCCACAAAGAAAACCTCTTGGGACTCTGCCATTCCTTCATAGTATGCCAGTATACGGAGGTGAAGTTGAGTCACCAGTAACAGATACTTAATATGGAATGAATTAAGCAGCGGGAAGGTGAAAGAAGCAGAGCCTTCACTGATGTTTCACAGCATGCGTTCTGAAGCAGCAGGTATATCATTTTCAATGCCAGTCTTTGAGCTATGGAATAGGTAGCACAAAAGAGTGTTAAAACTGAAAAAATGCCAAAACTGAGTTTTCATTTTATAACTGCCTCTGCTTCTCTGGTCTCTCTCGACAGCACTAGTATGGATGAAAACTTTCATTTCTCAATATTAAACCACCACTCCTTTGGACAGTGAAAACAATTTCTTCTCTAGACTTATAAAAAAGGAAAGCCTCCATAAACTATACGAAAACAACAGGCTTTAATAATATATTGTAACAAACTTTTGGAAGCACTGGTACTATTTTATTCACAAAGCTTATTTTGATGGACTTTGATCATCACTACCTTATTGCAAATTCATACATAATGTTAACTTCATTTTACAGTACACTTTCCTGCAACTGCTTCCTCTAGCCTAGTTTACAGTTACTTTCAAACCCTACGCCAGCATTAAAAAGCTGCAGAGGTCTCATCTTAAAACCTTTCCAAATGAAATAAGGATACTTTTAAAGCAGAGAAATAGAAAAATCATGGATAATATAGAACAGGCAAAATAATGAAAAAAACAGCATAATTCATTGAAAAGTGATGACTTCACTTGTAAATAAAAAATTAAAAAATCCCACGGGAAACGTCTCAATGTAACAAATGTATCCATGAGTGTCCACGCCTATATAGTACCTGTAATAGTATTCACCCCTGTGGACGTTTTCACATTTTATTGTTATACAATATTGAAACAGAGTGTGGATTTAATTTGGCTCATTTGACATTGATCAACAGAACAAGACCCTTTAATGTCAAAGTGAAAACAGATATCTGCAAAGAGGTCTAAGTTAATTACAAATATAAAACACAAAATAATTAATCACCCCTTATGTTGATGCATCTTTGGCAGCCTGTGTGCATAAGTTGATAATGAATACTCAAGGACAGTCTGTATCTTTCGTATTAAAGTTTTAGTGAAATTCAAATCAAAACAGATCACGCAAAAATGGAGGTAAACCTTTATAACACACAAAAAACACCAACTTATTGCTTGTGATGTTTCAAGCTTCCATGTCTTTCTTAAGTTTCTTTAGGTTGCTGTTATCATTACTAATTACATTAATACATACATTATTATATACATTAGTACATATGTCATTACAGTGCCTACAAAATCTATTCATGCCCTTGGAAGTTTTCACATTTTATAGATATACTGTACAACATTGAATCATATGTGGATTTAATTTGGCTCTTTTAACACTGACCAAATGAAAAAGACTCTTTAAATGTCAAAGTGAGAACAGATCTAAGCAAAATGGTTGAAACTGATTAGAAATACAAAACACAAAATAATCGGCAGCCCCACCAGAGTGATCACTGGAGAAGCTACTTGGTTTTGGGAGTCACATGATTAGTGCAATGGAGTTCACCGGTCAGTAGTCAAGGGGTTTCAATTGATTGTAGTGTAAATGCACCTTATCTGGAGGATCCAACTTATGGTAGTCAGTATCGTGGCATAACCTACACAGTGAAGACACTCTAAGCAACTCAGTGAAAAGAAATGATTGAAAAGCACAACTTGGTGGGTAGAGACAAGAAAATATCCAAGTCACTGACTACCCCTTGGAGTCCAGTTAAATCAATCATGAAAGCTGGAAAGAGTGTGGCACAGCTATAAATATGCATACAGTAAGATGGCCACAAAAACTGAGTCATCGTGCAAGAAGCCTAGTGAGGGAGACCACTAAGAGACCAATGAGACCTCTGAAGGAGTTATAGGCTACAGTTGCTCAAATAGGAGAGACGGTGCATATAATAGCTGTTGCCCGTGTGCTTCACAAGTCATAGGTTTATGGGAGAATGGCAAAGATAAAGCCACTGTTTAAAATGAGACATGCAAGCAACATATCGGTAAGAGTTTGCCAGAAGGTACATAGGAGATTCTTGAAAACAGCTGGAAGAAGGTTCTGTCATCTGATGAGAACATGCGTGCAAACTCCACGCAGGGAGGACATGGGAAGCGAACCCGGGTCTCTGAACTGCGAGGCAGCAGCGCTACCATTGCGCCGCCCTCAGTTTTACTTCTCTTGAAATAATTGTTTGAGCAGTCGCTTAATAATAAGTTTAAAATGGGCCAAATTAACTCCTGCCTTTAAAGACAGAATGTTATTTTCCCCTGTGGCTGTTCGTTTAAGTAGCAACTTTATGATAACTCTTGTAAGAATTAAGAGATGAAAATGAAAACCAAGAATAAACAGACTCTCACACTCAAGGCTATGTTCAAACCCTCTAAATTTCTTACAAATGAACATCACACACTGATGAATTTCTGACGTTACAATATAAAAAGAGAAATAAGCTGTCACTCTGAACAAGGAATTAAGGTAAACGCAAGACATGGGCTCTGAATAATAATGTTATTGGAACAAAAGTGAACAGTCAGAGGTGTTCCCCCAGGAATTAAAAATTCAAAAATGTAATAACATCAGTGTAAAAGGTAGAGAAGTAACATTTTATTCAGTTAGAAAAAGTCATTGAAATTTCCAGGAGTTAATTTTATAACCACATACAGAAATATTAAGATAGATTTACCATTTCTCATTGGATTTACCTCTTATTTTTATAAAGCATTTATTTATAAGATCAGAACTTATTAAAGTATAATAAAAAGTAATTCTTTTTAAAATTTTACAGAGGTAATTAGTGAAGAAAATCCTTTATAAGTAGACAGCACTCTCAATATTTTAACAGATCTATTCATTCATTCATCTTTTTCTCAAATCTTTTATCCTTGTCAGACTTGCTGAAAAAATATGAAAAACACTTTTTTTTTTTTCTTACAAGATACACCCTTTGCTTAGAATATGGTATGCCATAGAAACATTTATACCTACACCAGCCACCCAAGAAAATGCACGAGAAGGCTGTGGTAAGGGAACCAGATATGCAACAGTGTGAAAAAATCTGGATATCACAAAGATGCGGAAATGAAGCAGAGCCATACTAAGGTCAGGTCCTGTCAGTATGTATAGCAAACCAATCCCAACAAATGGGACAATGTTCTCTAGATCATTCTGGTGGCACCTGTATAAAAAAAAAGAAGAAAGAAAGTAAGTAAGAAAATGACAATTGTTGCTATTTTTAAATATTTCTAGGCAGGCATGTTAAACATAGACCATCAATTTCTAGCTTTCTGAAGAGCCCAGGCTCTCTCTTTCAAACGTGGCATTTAAACTGCACAACCACATCTGTCTAGAGCACTGTCGATACAGAACGTGTAATATTACAACTAGTAGAATTACCTCAGAAATACAGAGGCTAAAACAACAAGACCAACAACAAGTGACACCAGTAAAGAAAGAGATCCATGCTGTCCAAAGCATTCATTCATTTTACAACAGTGCTATACTCAAGACCACCTTTGCTGTGTTCAAGAAAAGCCTAAGACCACAATTGTCAAGATCAAGTCAAGGCCTGGTCCACGGGAGGTCAACACCAGTTTAAAACCAATTCCAAATGACAGTGAAATGGTACAGGTACATGGATTTTTTTAAGATGATCATGTAACGCTTTTTTACTTGTAATAGAGAAAAGCCAAGCAAAATGACACCTTTTATTGGCTAACTAGAAAGATTACAATATGCAAGCTTTCGAGGCAACTCAGGCCCCTTCTTCAGGCAAGATGTAAAGTTGCCTCGAAAGCTTGCATATTGTAATCTTTCTAGTTAGCCAATAAAAGGTGTCATTTTGCTTGGCTTTTCTCTACATTCATAATGGCTAACACGGTACAACACCCTAGTATTACTTGTAATAATAATAATAAAAAAAAAAATAAGAACAGCAAAGCTGCTTGAAAAAAATAGACGTATTCAATAAGTTTTAAACTCCAAAAGAGTGGGCTAGTCATTTTTTAAAATTCATAAAAAGTATGCTTTTCTTTAGAATGCAATTTAATGTGGCAAACTGATACATACCATGACTGTGAAGAAGTAACTTCAACTCGAAAAATACTAAACTTATTCTTTAAAGCACAGCTTTTTACCTGTCAATAGACTTAATACGCTCAAGTCCAAATACGAATACCTCCTAGTTCAAGACAATCTTGAATTAACAGAGCAATCCCCTCATGTCTGAACTTGAGTACTACAACTCTTTTTTCCAAACCCACTTACTCAAATACATTGTCATGGAAAACCAAAGCCAATCACTACAGCACTGGGCACAAGGCAAGAACTGACACTGGACAAGCTGATAATCTGCAGATTCATCAATTTTTTTTTTCATTTTGCAATACTGGACCTGGCAGAGGATAGTACTCAACAAGTGGTTAAACTTTGTTTCCAGAAGAGTCACAGTTGCAGAATATGTGGCTGCGTTCCCCACACCCAATAATATGTCCAGTTCTTTGGTGCCCCGATAGTGTCCCAGCAATACTTTTTTTGCATGTATCATTTATGATTTTCTGAATCATGAGTGTACAGGGAAATTTAAAAAGACTCGAGACAGAGGGTCCAAAGCAGAGGAGACTCTCCATGCATAGTAAGGAAAGACAGGCTTTGTGGAAGAAATTATAATGCTACCCTTATTGGCAAAATGTAGCTTACAATAAGAGGCTTTACAACATTTGTTTATCTCTTAACAAATCTATCTTTGAACCCTAGGCTGTTCATGGTGGTCAACCACACATTGCTGAGAACTGGTAAACATTTTAAAAATAAAGTACTCATTACTAAAGAAAGCAAATCTTGTCTGAATCCCATTCTTCATAAGATTGTTAGTCTCCTGCCCTAGTCATGCACAGAAATAGTCTTAGTTTAGAATGTATTTCATATGTTCTCTGATGTAAGAAATGCTACAATCATCATGCTTTTTAATTGAAACACAATGGGGAGCAATCTCTTGCTAGCAAGCCACGCTCTGACAATAGCAGTTGATAAAATGGACAGTAAAGTTCTACTACAATGCCTTGACAATTTACACCAATATCACATTACACAACTTTTAGTCATGAAGTATGTTAGACTTGACAAGGTGCTGCCTGACGGAGCTTGTGCCGTACAAAATGTTAACAGGTATGGTGCGCTCAGATGCAGTCTCTGCCCCTTTTTCTCTTTTTTCCATTCTGTGATGGTACATAAAACACGAAACATCAGACAGAAGAGCTTTTCTTCCTTTGTGTTGTCCAAAACACCCATGTTTCATATTCCTTGGCATTAATTGGTTGTCAGCTTTCAGGCATACAAAGCCCACCCCAAGACAAAAGTAATTTGTTGGAGCGAGTCACACACTAGTTGGAGCGAGTCATTGGGTACATCACATTACATGACCGACTTTCACTGCAGCTTGCCGCTGACTGCCTCCAACTCGCCAAAATTAAGTAAATAAAGGCTATGACTGAAAATTGCTGGAAAAGTCCTCTAATGTGACATGTCCTTTAGCTTCACTGCCTGACACTGTTCTTAGTTGAATTACTTAATACTTAATAAGTACTTTTAGCACACATAGCATTTTGATGACACTGTTCACTCATTCCTGACTGTAGCTTGATATGGTATCTCTGAAGGCATAATTGCTGAAAATGATTATGCTATGTTGTTATTATTATATATAAATCTTGGATATAATATTAATTTTCTTTAATTTACCAGGCAATACTGACAAGTCTTAAATCAAAGGGCTGGAAATATAGTTTGACTGAATTCACTCAAAATTTGGACATTACCCTTGACACAGACTTAACCTTCAGTTTTAACATTATCTACGGCTTGCTTTCTCTAGGTTAGTAATATGGTAATAATAAGGTGGCTTTTTAATATGCAGAATACAAAAAAAAAAGACAGTTCATTAGTTCATATCAGCAGAACTGGCTATTATAATGGTTTATTGTCAAGCTGTTCAAATAACTGAGTACTATTCTGCAGAAAGTTCCAATCATCAGTGTTTGCTTATGCCACTGTTAATTGTTTGAATAACCAGGCAGGGGGCAGATGATTAGGTGGCCAAGTACAGATGAATTTTGTGAAGTCTAAGATTGTAATTCTCTTTTACATTGCAATTCTCTCACTGATTTCTTTTGTAATGATTAAATGCAGTAGGAATTAATAACAAAAAATGAATAAGCTTGTTGATAAAAATATATATATATATATTTTTACAGTTCTATGGACCTATTGCATGGTATTTATCTTTAGCATTCAGTTAATTGGGGCGGCACGGTGGCGCAGTGGGTAGTGCTGCTGCCTCGCAGTTGGGAGACCTGGGGACCCGGGTTCGCTTCCCAGGTCCTCCCTGCGTGGAGTTTGCATGTTCTCCCCGTGTCTGCGTGGGTTTCCTCCGGGTGCTCCGGTTTCCTCCCACAGTCCAAAGACATGCAGGTTAGGTGGATTGGCGATTCTAAATTGGCCCTAGTGTGTGCTTGGTGTGTTTGTGTGTGTCCTGCGGTGGGTTGGCACCCTGCCCGGGATTGGTTCCTGCCTTGTGCCCTGTGTTGGCTGGGATTGGATCCAGCAGACCCCCATGACCCTGTGTTCGGATTCAGCAGGTTGGAAAATGGATGGATGGATTCAGTTAATTGTGATTTGTTACATGTTATATGTATTTCTTTCACAAATACTGTATCTATAAATGTGTGTACAACAATGAATGTACTGATATAAATTTTCTAAAAAAAAATGTAATTATTTTTTTAATGCTGATTTTTATGGACTAGCTATCTACAGTACATACAGAATAGAAAACTTTAACAACGTGATTATTCTGATTAGAATATATAAAACACTACAGCTTTGCTGATCACAGGGTTGACAAGAAAAATAAGAAAAACGTTTATGTATATTATAGTTGACTTCTGTTGGGGAGGCTGCTCTTTCAGTCAAAATAGACTTCCACAGAGTTCACTTAAACCAGCAAAACTAAATTTTGCAAATGAGAATTCTGTTTTGTTTTATTTTTATTACAACATTGAACAAAATGTTTAATACAAAGTTGTTCCTTTAAACCTAACATTTAAAACATTTGAAAAGAAAATATTGTTATTATGTTCTGAACATCTGAAGGCTGGTCCTTGCACTGTTCATCTGGACCACCACCTAACCCACCCAAAAAAGGGAGAATGTGTGATAGCTAGAAAAAATAGAAAGTATGCCGTATTTGGCATAAGAATTTGGTCCCAAAGTGTTTAAAAGTAAAAAAAAAAAAAAAATCAATTATTTTTTTTTAGTCCAGAAAACCATTTACCTTCGTACTCGTTCAACATCAGGATCATTTCGAATATATTTCTTTTTTTCCTCTTTTGTTTTTCCTGAAACACCCAAGATGCTGGATACATCTTCAGGATTACAGAACACCTACAAATATAAAAATAGTAACAAATCCTATTTTGGTATACTTATTTTCTTTACAATTTCTTAAAATATAATTAATGTACAGTATGTATATAATAATTGCATCAACCGTTTATGAAATTAAAACACAAAAGTGAATGTTTTAAATGTTACAGAAAACAAAAAATACACTGGTTAACAGCAGACGTTATGCATACTGTATGCAGAGTATATAAAAATAAACAGTCATGAGAAAAAGTACCTACACCCTGTTTCCATTTTATGGTTTACATAATTCGTTCATAACTAGATATCCTGTTCTTAAAATAACTAAACCCTGATGATGAATAAAATACAGTATAACATACTATATTTTCTTGGTTTTTACCCAACAAAAATTAAAACACTATTCAGAACCTATGGAAGGATCACTAACTACACTGTCACCAGTTCCATATCTATCTATCTATTGATTAGAAAGTAATTAGAGCCAGGTGTATTTGATTTGTTGATGATCTACCACCTCTGCATAAAGCATAACTTTTGGTAGGTCAGTCTGGAGCATTCAAACTTGTGGTAACATCATGACAAGCACAAAAGACATTGGCAGTAATCTCAGAGAAGCAACTGTTGCTATTCATCAGTCTAGGAAGGTTAACCAGGACGTTTCCAAACAACTGAAAACACACAGCAAAAAGGATTATTACAAAATGAAGGCAACTGCTGACCTTGCCTGAAGCGAGTGTCTGAGCCATTTCGTCTAAATATCACACCATATGATACTTTGCAAACAAAATGTAAAAAAACTCAAATATTCAGTTTCTGCCAATATGGTATATTCATGACTGAACGAGTTCTCGTTCATGAAAGGGTGGGCAGAAAAAACTTCTTCTTTCCAAAGAGAACAAGGAAGCACTGTTTATGCTATCAAAGTTGCATTTGAACAAACCACAGCACCTCATTGATAATGTTTTCTGGATAGACTGTGACCAAGTTGAAGTTGTTTGGCAGTATGGATAACACCATGCTTGGTGAAGACCAAGAACAGCATGCCAACCATCAAACATAATAGTGAAACAATCAATGACTTAAGGCTGTTTTTTTACATTACATATTAGAGTATCCTAGGTGAAAATGTGAGGTCAGCTGTCTAATCATACTTAGCAATAATCAAGTGTAACAAAGAAAGTCTGACATACAGTGGTGTGAAAAACTATTTGCCCCCTTCCTGATTTCTTATTCTTTTGCATGTTTGTCACACAAAATGTTTCTGATCATCAAACACATTTAACCATTAGTCAAATATAACACAAGTAAACACAAAATGCAGTTTGTAAATGGTGGTTTTTATTATTTAGGGAGAAAAAAAAATCCAAACCTACATGGCCCTGTGTGAAAAAGTAATTGCCCCCTGAACCTAATAACTGGTTGGGCCACCCTTAGCAGCAATAACTGCAATCAAGCGTTTGCGATAACTTGCAATGAGTCTTTTACAGCGCTCTGGAGGAATTTTGGCCCACTCATCTTTGCAAAATTGTTGTAATTCAGCTTTATTTGAGGGTTTTCTAGCATGAACCGCCTTTTTAAGGTCATGCCATAGCATCTCAATTGGATTCAGGTCAGGACTTTGACTAGGCCACTCCAAAGTCTTCATTTTGTTTTTCTTCAGCCATTCAGAGGTGGATTTGCTGGTGTGTTTTGGGTCATTGTCCTGTTGCAGCACCCAAGATCGCTTCAGCTTGAGTTGACGAACAGATGGCCGGACATTCTCCTTCAGGATTTTTTGGTAGACAGTAGAATTCATGGTTCCATCTATCACAGCAAGCCTTCCAGGTCCTGAAGCAGCAAAACAACCCCAGACCATCACACTACCACCACCATATTTTACTGTTGGTATGATGTTCTTTTTCTGAAATGCTGTGTTCCTTTTATGCCAGATGTAACGGGACATTTGCCTTCCAAAAAGTTCAACTTTTGACTCATCAGTCCACAAGGTATTTTCCCAAAAGTCTTGGCAATCATTGAGATGTTTCTTAGCAAAATTGAGACGAGCCCTAATGTTCTTTTTGCTTAACAGTGGTTTGCGTCTTGGAAATCTGCCATGCAGGCTGTTTTTGCCCAGTCTCTTTCTTATGGTGGAGTCATGAACACTGACCTTAATTGAGGCAAGTGAGGCCTGCAGTTCTTTAGACGTTGTCCTGGGGTCTTTTGTGACCCCTCGGATGAGTCGTCTCTGCGCTCTTGGGGTAATTTTGGTCGGCCGGCCACTCCTGGGAAGGTTCACCACTGTTCCATGTTTTTGCCATTTGTGGATAATGGCTCTCACTGTGGTTCGCTGGAGTCCCAAAGCTTTAGAAATGGCTTTATAACCTTTACCAGACTGATAGATCTCAATTACTTCTGTTCTCATTTGTTCCTGAATTTCTTTGGATCTTTGCATGCTGTCTAGCTTTTGAGGTGCTTTTGGTCTACTTCTCTGTGTCAGGCAGCTCCTATTTAAGTGATTTCTTGATTGAAACAGGTGTGGCAGTAATCAGGCCTGGGGGTGGCTACGGAAATTGAACTCAGGTGTGATACACCACAGTTAGGTTATTTTTTAACAAGGGGGCAATTACTTTTTCACACAGGGCCATGTAGGTTTGGATTTTTTTTTCTCCCTAAATAATAAACACCATCATTTAAAAACTGCATTTTGTGTTTACTTGTGTTATATTTGACTAATGGTTAAATGTGTTTGATGATCAGAAACATTTTGTGTGACAAACATGCAAAAGAATAAGAAATCAGGAAGGGGGTAAATAGTTTTTCACACCACTGTATTTTTTTCAAATAAATTTCTGGTGTTACAATGGATACAATATTTCATTTATAATCATAAGGCAACGAGCACAAGTTCTCTTGTGTTTCTGAGGAATCCAATTGATCTGGGCAAACTGTGTATCTTCTTCTTCTTTCGGCTGCTCCCGTTAGGGGTTGCCAAAGCGGATCATCTTCTTCCATACTGTATCCTTCTGTCCTCTGCATCTTGCTCTGTCACACCCATCACCTGCATGTCCTTTCTTACCATATCCATAAACCTTCGCTTAAGCCTTCCTCTTTTCCTCTTCCCTGGCAGCTCTATCCTTAGCATCCTTCTCCCAATATACTCAGCATCTCTCCTCTGCACATGTCCAAACCAACACAATCTCGCCTCTGTGACTTTGTCTCCCAACCGTCCAACTTGAGCTGACCCTCTAATGTACTCATTTCTAATCCTGTCCATCCTCGTCACACCCAGTGCAAATCTTAGCATCTTTAGCTCTGCTACCTCCAGCTCTGTCTCCTGCTTTCTGGTCAGTGCTACCGTCTCCAACCCATATAACATAGCTGGTCTCACTACCGTCCTCTAGACCTTCCCTTTCACTCTTGCTGATACATGTCTGTCACAAATTACTCCTGACACTCTTCTCCACCCATTCCACCCTGCCTGCACTCTCTTTTTCACCTCTCTTCCACAATCCCCATTACTCTGTACTGTTGATCCCAAGTATTTAAACTCATCCACCTTCGCCAACTCTACTCCCTGCATCCTCACCATTCCACTGACCTCCCTCTCATTTACACACATGTATTCTGTCTTGTTCCTACTGACCTTCATTCCTGTCCTCTCTAGAGCATATCTCCACCTCTCCAGGGTCTCTTCAACCTGCTCCCTACTATCGCTTCAGATCACAATGTTATCAGCAAACATCATAGTCCACGGGGACTCCTGTCTAATCTCGTCTGTCAACCTATCCATCACCATTGCAAATAAGAAAGGGCTCAGAGCTGATCCCAGATGTAATCCCACCTCCATGTTGAATGCATCCGTCGCTCCTACCGCAGACCTCACCGCTGTCACATTTCCCTCATACATATCCTGTACAACTCTTACGTACTTCTCTGCCACTCCAGAGTTCCTCATACAATACCACAGCTCATCTCGAGGCATCCTGTCATATGCTTTCTCCAGGTCCACAAAGACACAATGCAACTCCTTCTGGCCTTCTCTAAACTTCTCCATCAACATCCTCAGAGCAAACATTGCATCTGTGGTGCTCTTTCTTGGCATGAAACCATACTGCAGCTCACTAATCATCACCTCACATCTTAACCTAGCTTCCACTACTCTTTCTGGGCAAACTATAAGATGTTCTAAAATTCATATGTCCTCTTCAGCTTAACTATTAGAGGTGTGCCACAGAGCAGAACTATTAATGTTTAACTTTAGAACATTAGAACACTCTAGACGAGAACAGGCCATTCAGCTCAACAAACCTCACCAGTCCTATCCACTTATTTCTTCCAAAAAAACGTCAAGCCGAGTTTCAAAAGTCCCTAAATTCTTACTGCCTGCCACATTACTTGGTAGCTTATTTCAAGTGTCTATTGTTCTTTGTGTAAAGAAAAACTTCCTAAAGTTTGTGCGAAATTTACCCTTAACAAGTTTCCAACTGTGTCCCCGTGTTCTTGATGTACACTATCTGTTTATTTGGTACCATACTGCATATCCAGACTTTTCAAGATTCAATGAGGTTTTGATTAAGGCACGTTTCTTAATTAATGTGCTCAATAGCATGCACTACTAGCTGTCCTGTCCCACTGCCATGTTTTTAAGTGTTTTAAGAAGCTTCAGTACTGTCAGCAGCACTCCACTGCAGTAGGACAAAGTGTTCATTGTCCATTCTGCTATGCTTTCATGGCACGCCAGGCCTGTTAAGAAAGCAGGTTTAACAGGGATGCAGGCATCCTGCTCGACAAAATCTCCACTTGCATTCCAAACTAAGTGACTGAACTGAGCTTGTACCAGGGTCTGCCTGGACTTCATCTGATAACAAAGGTGTAAATCAGACATGACCTGACATCTCTCTCAAGGTGTTTGTCTTTCTTTCTATCTTGCACACACTGCTGTTTGGAAAGGCTGTGGCTCCCGATCCCCTATTGGTCTAAGACCCCAGATTGGATTAAGTGAGTCTGAGAATGTTTATGTCATGTCAATATAATATTTAAAGTTTGGTATACACATTTATGGAGTGTTACAGTGGTTAGCATTAATTTCTGGTTTCTACTCTCAGCTGAAACAGTTTATGTGGAGCTTTTTTATTCTCCCAATACCTGCATGAGCTCTACTTATGGTACTCTGGTTTTCCTTCAGCACTTGAAGCATATGCAGGGGAAACAAAATGGCAACTCTACACTCTAATCACAAGAATGTCTGAACAATTTTTTTTTTCCTTCCAATGAAATGCCCCAAAAATCACAGAGCTCTTCTGGTTCCTATTTAACTTGTACAGAAGTACTTTATTCTCATTTGTGTCTTTATGTCCATAAATATGCTGCAAGAAGAATCTTCTTACTGCGGCAGCAAAACAGAGTAAAATAAAAATAGCAGATCAGTGGTGCGAAGCAAACACACAAATCAGTTAAGTCTCCGGATGGGAACTAGGCTTAGTTCCTTACCCTTTCTCTCATGTGCAGTTTAACCTTAAACTGTTGATTAGCAATGTAGGCAGTATGGTTAGGACATTGGACTCCAAACCCTGACGTTGTGGGTTCAAATCCCACCACTGACACTGTGTGACCCTGAGCAAGTCACTTCAAACTCCTGTGCTCCAATTGGAACAACAAAAGAAATGTAACTAATTGTATCCGAAATGTTGTACGTCACCTTGGATAAAAACCATCAGCTAAATAATAAGTAGTAATAATAATTGGGCTACAGTCATATGATTCAAGGAGTAAAAGAAATAATGGTCTTTGTTGAATTTATGAAACCTTATCAGCATCCAAACAAGATTCAAATGTCTGAATTTTTTTTTTTTTTTAATTATGCCTTAATAATGTTAATCATTATTTACCATATAAATATTTTCTTTTAAAATTATTCAACTTATAATGAAATAAATTTCTACTTTGATTGAACATTTTCCATGACCGTACTGTTCTGTGCAATTTCTTTTGTTTTCTACACATTTAATGATCAAAATATAAATGACCTGTAAAAACTGGCAGCAAGAACCGGTTATGTGCCCAGTGGTATCAGTGATAACACTTGTAAATATTACAGTTAATTCTGAAGCATCCACTTGATTTGGACAAACTCTATATGCCATCCATTATCCAACCCCCTATATCCTAACTACAGGGTCACGGGGGTCTGCTGGAGCCAATCCCAGCTAACACAGGGCACAAGGCAGGAAACAAACCCTGGGCAGGGTGCCAGCCCACCACAGAAACTCTATATAATGTTCTAAAATTCATATGTACTCTTTAGCTTAATTATTAGAGGTTTACCTTTCAAATCACTCCCACAGAGCAGAACTGTTAATGCTCGGCTTTGTACACTCTCTTGTACACTCTCTAGGCCCCTTACCTGAGGGAACCTTACTGGCCACAATGGTTGCTGAGGCACTTTACACAAATATCCGCCATGATGATGGCATATTGGCATGAGAAATGTACCTTAAACAGCCTGATTTACCCTCAGAGTCAGTTATACAAATGATAAAGTTCACTCTGACACACAATTTAGTCTCATTTGGGCAAGACTTCTACTTGCAACAAATGGGGACTGCAATGGGCTATCGGTTTACACCTCACTATGCTGACCTATTTATGGAAAGATTGGAGGAAGATTTTATGTCAACGTGTGTCTTAAAACCAATGTTGTATCTCTATTACATACTGTAGATGAGATGTTTATAATGTGGACTGCCAGTGAGAAGGACCTCATCCAGTTTCATAACGAATATAATTCTTTCCACTCCAACATAAAGCTGAAACTTAATTACTCAAAAACAGATGTCAGCTTCCTTGACACCACTGTTCAACTGAAAGATAACACCCTTGTAACCTCTGTTTTTCACAAACGGATGGACAGACTGACCTACCTGAGAAGTGACAGCTTCCACCCCAAGCATTGAAGGCGCTCCATTATTTTCAGCCAAGCAATACGGTACAACCGTATTTTCTCAGACCCGACAGACCAGGATAAACAATTGCGGGAACTTAGACAACATTTCTTCAAACAAGGTTATACCCCCAAAATAACAGACACTCAAATAAGAACAGCAACTGCCATACCTAGAAACAACTTTCTGGAATATAAAAACCAAAGACAACAAGAACTGCATTCCCCTTGTTGTCACCTAAAACCTACATCTTGAAGCACTTCGAAAAAATATAAAAGAACTTTAGCCAATGTTGAACTATGACAAAACACTGAAAAATGTATTTCCCCAGTACCACCCCTCCTGGCACACAGACAACCACCAAACCTGAAGCAACTAATTGTCCAAGGCTCCTTAGGTGAACCAACAGAAAATGGCACATCTCCCTGCCTACAGAAAAGATGTAAAACGTGTCCTTACATTTATGATACAGATTGTGTAGTTGTACCACACTGCTGAGTAGAACATCGTATAAAGGGATCATTTTCCTGCAGATCATCTACTGTGGTCTACCTAATTCTCTGTATGAAACGTCCCGACACTGCACTCTATGTGGGAGAAATTGGACAAACACTTCGCCAGAGAATGAATTTACACAGGTTCCACATCAAGCATGCCAACACAGATGTTCCTGTAGCCGCCCATTTCAACAGCCAAGCCATGAACACTGTGAGAGAGACTTTAAAGTCACAGTGCTTATGGGCAATTTCAGAACACCACAAGAGAGAAAAGAATGGGAAGTTAAACTCATGCTAAAATTTAACACAATACAACATGGTTTATACTAGAATCCCTGGAGCAAACGAAAGTCATAATGCCGGGCCACCTTAACTTCCTTCGCATCTCTTCATCAGTGTCTTTGTTTTTCAAATGTGTCAGTCAGTACAAGCAGCCCATTATCCATACCCCCCAAATCCCACTGGCACAGGTGAAGTTCTCCCAGCTCAAGCCTGTTTATCTGGTTATGAAGTGCCTGGAATTATGCTCAATATCAGGTCAGGTTGGGGAGCATGCACTGGTACAGAGTAAATAATATATTGTTATTTGGAATACATACATTTCATGTGTGTTCCGTGTCTACAATGATCTGGGCAAATGTAGGATGACAGGAAAGGCGAGGCAAGAAATGTTGAACACATAACTAAAACAGAAAGCTTTTTCATGTTATAGCAATAATTGACAAAATGCTGACGTGAAGTGTGTAAAGTGTAAAGACTGAAGTCCAAATATCAAATGAACACTTTCACAAAAGGTGTAACAAAACAAGTGTGCTTTTATTCAAGAATATAACCAAAGAAAAGGAAATCATTCAATTTACATTTTTATACAATTCCACGCACCTCACTTGAGTTCTGAGAACTTCATCTGCGTTGGTGAGGATTGGGATAGCAGGCTGCTTGCTCTCTGTGCTGATTTACTTTGCAAAACAATGACGCTGATGAAGAGGAGCAAAGGAATTTAAGGTGGATTGGCATTTAGACTTTTTTTGTAGGCTTCAGGAATTCTAGTATTGAATACAGACAAGCGTTTTATGGCCAGATATGAGGATTGACCCAGAAAACCTGACTACAGATTCACATTGTATGGACAAAACTCATGAAAAACTTCAAAAGACTTTGTTGGACAGTTATCTTATCAAAAGATCTTGACTATACATTGTTCTCCCCTATTGCTAAATGAATCTTAGCCTGGAGTGGTCTATTAATTTTTTACATTTAAGATGTCTTACTTAAATGTTTTCCAATGCTGTGTCCGTCTTAGTGTCTATATAAACACGGGGAATTTCAGTCTCTGTATTACATCTTGCCTGAAGAAGGGGCCTGAGTTGCCCCAAAAGCTTGCATATTATAATTTTTTTAGTTAGCCAATAAAAAGTGTTTTGCTTGACTTCTCACTACATTACTAGTCATCAAAATTCTTTCACTTCTCATGGCAAGTTACACAACTGTGGATGCTGCTTGAAAAACACAGAGAATGAATATTTAAATATAATGCATTTACTTAAACTTTAATTACTGCATTGTTTTAAATGTAGGCACCCATAACACTGGGCTACAAAAAAATCTTTGTTTGCTACTGGGAACTTTGGAGCAGCTCTTTTTAAGTTTTTTACACTGATTTCATATATGAAATTGGAATTAAGCTAGCACATCAAGTTTTTGAAATACACATCATTGACGTTTTGACACTTTTGAATATCAATAATAATATACCAACACGATATCTGGAGTTTGAACTATGTCCCACCAAAATTGTTTTGATGTGTTTATTCTGAAAACAAACCAGAAGACGATACCAGAGATACGTTACAGCATATTTATGTCAATTTACCTCAATATAAAAGTGAGGTCAGTGTGCTCCAAAATGTTTGAGGCACTCGCTTTTGCGCTTGTACTGCACATCCGTCTCTCTTTGCATGAACCAACAGTAGTCACCCATCATGCTCGGACTGAATTTTCCCCAATATCAGTTTTCCATCACCTTTGTATCTTGAAGAAATCTTTCCCTATACTCATCGCTGACATCGCCCAGATTTGGTGGAAAAAAGTCGAGATGAGAATGTAAAAAATGCGTCTTCAGTGACATTCTGGCTCCCATAAGCTGATATGCTTTCAGCAGGTTCTCCACAAGCTCAGCATAATTCTCTGCTCTGTGACTGCCAAGAAAATTCTGGACAACCTGCACGAATGCTACCCATGCTGCTGATTCATTGGGCTTCAGTTTCCTTTTGAACTCATCATCAAGCATCAGTTCATGAATTTCAGGAACAACAAAAACACCTTCCTTAATTTTGCCTTCATTTTTCTCGAGACCAAACTTGTTTCTTAAATGCTGAAAAGCATCACCATTTCTGTCCATCGCCTTGTCAAAATTTTCAAAGTAATGCTGAATCTAACGACCAAAATGTCCTGAAATGCAATGTTATGTTTAACAGTAAAACTTCCACCTACTGCACCATCATGTCTGAGTTGTGTCATTTTGCTTTAGAGTCATATAAGACCTGGTAATCTGTAACAAATATTTTTTCTGCTAATTAATAATTTTTAAATAAAATTAATAATGACAAGATAAACAACTCACAGCTGTTATTAACATTTAGCGAATTCGTTTATCTCAATTGCATCCCTAGTGGAACTACTTGTATTTATCTAAATGGTTATCCGCCTTTACTGTTCAGTCACCCTAGTTGTCCAAGACCTGGAACATCATAACTGAAAAACGGGACGTGCTGGACGAAAACAGTTTTCAAATTTGGAGTCAGCAAGTGAAACCTGTTAAAGTAAAGGTGAAAGACTCCCAGTAGCAAAATGCTTGTTGACCAGTGTAATTTAAGTATATGTGAATAAATTAACAAAACACGTTTAGAAAGTCATGTAAGCATATCAATTACCCTGCACATTCAGCTAGCCATCAAATTGGTGTGGAAGTGCGCTAGCACCAGTTGAAAAGGAAGGTGCAAGATTTTGTTCCATAATCCTAAAAATCCCCCAAACCATAAACATTGAATAATCTCGTAATCTCTCAATTGAGCTTTCTCCCTAAGAGTTTTGAGCACGCTAATATAAGCATATTATATAGAGCAGCAGAGTTGGGATGGGGTTCCCCTGTGTTTTGAGTGGGCTTATATATGCATATTATAACACAGAGTGTAAAGAGGCAGGGTTCTTCACTGAAATTTTTGGGCACACTATTACATAAATATTTCTTCAAAGAACATTAGAGCATGAGGTTTTGTTACACAACCTAATTAATTTCAGGTACCAAATTAAGCATAATGCTGGTATGGTACCATTTTAAAAATGACATAGTCTGGGCTTCTGGTACCGGTATACCAAGCAACACTGCTGCAGAACCTGTTCTCTCATTCTTCTTCGATGTGAGTGCTCTTTTAAACACCTATTCAGTTCCACACTCAGTGAGCCACTGGTTCAGGGAGTTTTAAAGCCCAACATCATAAGGAGCAGCTACTAAAAGCTGTGAAATCATCCTGTTATAGGCCTCTCTGGCAGACCCAGGTGTCACTCCACTCCTAAGCCCTAATTTACCAATTAAGGGGCATCTTGTCCTCCAAAATAGATAGGAGGGCCTCAAATATTCCCATTAGGGAATGCTTGCTGCATTCAACCAACTGCCCTGAATGTTCAATCTACCTACCAGTTCTCCCACGATAGCTCTTTCAGTTCGGTGCTTCTAAAGTAATTACTTCTGAGCCACTCTCTTAATAACAAAGCAGAATCAATGCCAGTGCACTATGCTCTCCCTTGTTTAGAACCTTGTTATGTCTCATCCATATTTTATTCCATCCCACCAAAATGGTAAGAAAAAAGGAAAAAAAATAAATAAAACTATACCCAGACTGACTGTCACTAAAAAGATTAATTCAGAATAAACTACCAGTTAAATGTAAGAGATGTACACTATATAGTATATCTTTAATAATTATTACAGTGTTTTTATATTACAAAAAAAACCTGAAAGTTGGTAGGGAAGGTCTATTCAAATAATATAGTGCTTATTTCACTGAGCATAGAATCCCAACAGGTAAGGTTAAAGTAAGAAAAGCCCCTAAATCACAAGCAATGGGGGAAACTCTAGAGACACATCAATTTGAGAACATCTCATCCTTAAAAAATTTGGATTAAGCTAGATGCTATTTTGCTTCTATAAGAGCAGAAATCTATACAACTAACATAATAAAGTGAATGTAAAAAGCTAATTACATTACTTATTTTAGGAAAACGGGCAGCACGGTGGCCAGTGGTAGTGTTGCTGCCTCGCAGTAAGGAGACCTGAGTTCGCTTCCTGGGTCCTCCCTGCATGGAGTTTACATGTTCTCCCCGTGTCTGCGTGGGTTTCCTCTGGGTGGTCCGGTTTCCTCCCACAGTCCAAAGACATGCAGGTTAGGTGCATTGGTGATCCTAAATTGTCCTTAGTGTGTGCTGTGTGTGTGGGTGTGTGTGCCCTGTGGTGGGTTGGCACCCTGCTCAGGATTTGTTCCTGCCTTGCACCCTGTGCTGGCTGGGATTGGCTCCAGCAGACCCCCGTGACCCTGTGTTAGGATATAGCGTGTTGGAAAATGACTGACTGACTATTTTAGGAAAAAAAGACTTTTAAGTTTTTGTGTGTACCTGGGCTCCTCTCAAATGAAGAAAAAGCAGAAGAAAGATGGTGTCAAAACAATCACCTCAACAGTATTCAGCCCCATTTGGTGCAAACAGGCATTTTCTATTTTGCTGTGCCTGAATCACAAGTCATTGGCTTAAAATGCTGCTGCCAGACACTGTTAATATCAGCTCAAGAGTCTCATTTGTCCTTGACTGGGCATTTCTGATAAAAAGACCAATCACCAACTGACACCCCAGAGAGGCCTTTTCGTGGTACCAGTTAAAATGTGTAGTCAAAGAGCCATAACTCAATAATTAGAAACGTTGATGGACAAAACTTTGCTCCAATGGTCAACCAAAAAATGATAGGCTTATTTGCACCCAAGAAACCAATCATCTATTCCTTTCATTAAAAACCCCTGCACACCCCAAATCTTCACTTTCTTCATCAAGCTCACTGCTCTCAAACTGGCCATAAAATCTGCTGCCCAAAGCAGGACCATGTAGCCTATAGGATGTGGGGAAAACAAAGAATGGAGCAATCCCTTTTACTCTGAACAGCAATCTGGTGCAGGACTGGAACGGCTGAAGACCTGTCCAGTCTGTAGTGGAGTTGAACGAGGGTGTCATTAGCCAAAACCTTGCTAAGAAAAAGCAAGTGCACATGCAGAGACCATACAAAAAGAAACACTCATGCATCTCACTAACAATTGGAGCTGGCTGATCATCAGCTTGCTCCAGCAGGTATAATTTTGTAGCAACAGAAGGCATTGTATATAAACACCTAGAAGAGAAAACTGCAGTACCATCCACAACCAGAATGCATGACCAAGGTGACAAAGGAGAAGAGTCACTAAACAAAGAAAGAAAAGCACGCTGAAGATCTCACCACGTGCTGGAGAAAGCCGACCAGGAAAGGAACAAAGCATCGCTTAGACCAAACCATAAGAACACCAGCTTTGATTCATTGTTGTAACTTAGCAATTAGGATAAAGCCACCTAATGTACTGTATTATGGCACTGGTATCACTGTAACTGAAAAGTAATAACCTTTTTAAAGGTTAACTTTTTACTTATCAGTTTCTCTTCCTAAATCCATCAAGGAAGCTCACGGCCACATTTCATACACTCACACACTCATACACAGAAACTGCATACGGAGAGGGGATAAAGCCTGTGCAGATTTGAATAACTCAACACCACCCTAACAGTGCAAGTAACTTTATAACTAGCTAAAGAACTTTTGTATAGGAGAAAAAAAAGATCAATCTAATCCTGGAGATAGAACTTGTAAGTCATGTGCCTTTTTTCTACAGGAAAGAGAGTAATAGGGTGTTATACTGTGTCAGCCATTATGAATGTACAGTAGTTGAGAAGTCAAGCAAAATGACACCTTTTATTGGCTAACTAAAAAGATTACAATAAGCAAGCTTTCAAGGCAACTTAAGCCCCTTCTTCAGGCACGATAGAAAAAATTCAGCCTAACTGTTGTAATTTCATTTTGTGTTTACATCTATATACATATCTACATTATATTCTTGCATACTGTATATCCAACATATGATATTCTCATGTGATAAATAAATTTTATTATTTGGTTTATTGCAACAAGCGTATTTGGAGTATTTGTAGAAAGTACGCCTATCAACACCATCCAACCTCTGCTCCTTAGGGTCAAGCTGACAGAGATGGGAGTAGATTCATACCTGGTGGCATGGATCGTAGACTATCTTACAAACAGACCTCAGTATGTGCATCTTGGGAACTGCAGGTCTGACATTGTGGTCAGCAACACAGGAGCGCCGCAGGGGACTGTACTTTCTCCGGTCCTGTTCAGCCTATATACATCGGATTTCCAATACAACTCGGAGTCCTGCCACGTGCAAACGTTCGCTGACAACACCGCTATCGTGGGCTGCATCAAGAGTGGGCAGGAGGAGGAGTACAGGAACCTAATCAAGGACTTTGTTAAATGGTGCGACTCAAACCACCTACACCTGAACACCAACAAAACCAAGGAGCTGGTGGTGGATTTTAGGAGGCCCAGGCCCCTCATGGACCCCATGATCATCAGAGGTGACTGTGTGCAGAGGGGGCAGACCTATAAATACTGTACCTGGGAGTGCAGCTGGATGATAAATTGGACTGGACTGCCAATACTGATGCTCTGTGTAAGAAAGGACAGAGCCGACTATACTTCCTTAGAAGGCTGGCGTCCTTCAACATCTGCAATAAGATGCTGCAGATGTTCTACCAGACGGTTGTGGCGAGCGCCCTCTTCTACTCGGTGGTGTGCTGGGGAGGCAGCATAAAGAAGAGAGACGCCTCACGCCTGGACAAACTGGTGAGGAAGGAGCTGGACAGTTTGACATCTGTGGCAGAGCGACGGGCACTCAGCAGGCTCCTGTCAATCATGGAGAATCCACTGCATCCACTAAACAGTATCATCTCCAGACAGAGGAGCAGCTTCAGCGACAGATTGCTGTCACTGTCCTGCTCCATTGACAGACTGAGGAGATCGTTCGTCCCCTACACTATGCGACTCTTCAATTCCACCCGGGGGGGTAAACATTAACATTATACAAAGATATTGTCTGTCTGTATACCTGCATTGTTATCACTCTTTAATTTAATATTGTCTTTATCAGTATGCTGCTGCTGGAGTATGTGAATTTCCCCTTGGAAATTGTATAGATGTCTTTATATTTCTGGCGTCCCAGCTGGAAGATGAAACAGAGATCCTACATCTCCTACATAATTTGGCATCCCTGGGTGGGCAATTTACTAATTTTTTTTTTTTTATAATTACTGGTACTGCTAAAGGCAACTACTTCTTCTTCTTTCAGCTACTCCAGTTAGAGGTTGCCACAGCGGATCATCTTCTTCCATATCTTTCAGTCCTCTGCATCTTGCTCTGTTACATCAATCACCTGCATGTCCTCTCTCACCACATCCATAAACCTTCACTAAGCACAATCTCGCCTCTCTGACTTTGTTTCCCAACCATCCAACTTGAGCTGATCCTCTAATGTACTCATTTCTAATCCTATCCATCCTTGTCACACCCAGTGCAAATCTTTATCAATGAATCAGCTCTTCTCACAAATATAGCATTTCAAACACCCCAAGGCACTTTATAAGTTCAGAAATTTAGCAGAAATACAGTACATTATTATACTTCGAGCACAGGGAAGTGTAGTACCTTACTCAAATTCACAAAATGGTTCTGAGGCACCTTGTGGTTTATGGTCCAGTACCTTATTCACAAGGCAATATTAGAAAAAATGATCAACATTTTTGGGCATACAAAAAGCGTTATTACCAGAATAGTGATAGGGAGATGCACAAGTGGTTGAATACCCACTATGGAAATCATCAGAACACTAGATGTTTAGTGTTTGTGAGTGAACTGTGTATTTTACAGCCATTCTCATTTAAAAAGGACACTTTTTAAATATGACTTTGGTCATAATACTTTGAATATACAGTATACACTACAGCATTTTTAAACAATTACATTTTTTGCATTTTTATGTGCTTTCAGAAAATGTAAACACAATATCAAAACACTGGTGTGCCAAAAACAGACTAATACACAAAAAGATGTTCGATAATAATTGGGGCATTTCTAAACAGGTTAATCTAGCTGACAGACATACTGTGTGTTCCAAGAGGGAGAAGACTACAGATAAAGCAGCAACTTTGGATGCTCAAGACAAATGTTCCATTTACTTATTAACTGTTTTTTTACAATTTATATTAGCATAAAAAGGCTAGGTGATGTTAAAGAAAACTATGCGAAGAAAGAAAATGTAAAGGATCAGAAAGTAGAGTGCACATTAATGGTTTAGGTCTCTCACAAACAGATCAATAATTCATAACTTACTTTTTAGAAACTCAGTTCACTTTGTTTGTTTTTTTTTATTTTCATATTATTTAGGGGATTTTATAATATCCCACATAATATAGTTTCCATGTTGCAATTAAATTTAACTTAAAAATAATGCTGCTTGGACACACATACACATCTTCTAGAAGTGTATACAGATAGCCAAAACCTGTTATTGACACGTACTTACCTTCCTAGTTAGCCTAAAATAGCCGGTAAGGGGGCCCATAAGCAACATCTTCAGTAACACAATGGTGGTGTAAGATGCAAATGCCTTGAACTGCGGGCTGTCCAGAATTTGTGTTAGCTCTGCCATGGTGAAGGTAGTCTCTACAGTAGTTCCCCAAAATGTAAAGTTACTGCTGCAAAAAGGAAAGAAAAATAAAAATTACTCTTAAGTCAAACACAAAACAGCCCTGTTAAAAATGAATTCATTATCTGAATACAAATAATTCCATTTACTATTAATTACGAATTTGTATTTGTAATAACTAATAATAGGTAATCAGATCATCAGTTACATTTCTGTGATTTGGGCCATTGATCTCCTAAACAAATTATAAATGAGCCTGACAACTGAAGATTATTGAACTCAGCAGCAGGGGCTTCTAGAGTTGCCATTCTAGGGTGGTAAATTCACTAAGCACCATTACCACTTGGATTTAAATCTAAATAATCTCTTGAGCTTTACCTAGCATGATCTTTAATTTAGTGACCTCACAATTGAAATTTCACAATACTGTTTTTTGTTAAATGTATTGATGGTGATTATAACTGCATTATTTTTTTTTCTGGGATATGAAACTAAGAGCTGGAACTTAGACTGCAAAGGCCATTCCTACCTGGGCAACACAGTGAAACAATCCTTGCAACACTTAAACTTTTGTTTCACATTGGACTATTGTCTGTTTCCAAAGTTCATGTACTGTAGATGTCCTCAGAGGATTCCAGTCATTCATAGTCTCAAGACATGCAGTGAGACTGATTACCAGCATTAAACTGGGCCAGTGTACCACACACTTGTCCAGTGTTGGTTGCGGTCTCATAGCTGTTATTGCCAAAATATGTTCCTTTTATTAATAACCCTATAGTTGACAAACTTTATTCTCTGATTCACTGAGTATTTGTTTAATGTTTACTTTTTAATCACTGTAGTCATCACATTTACTGTTGTAAAGCCTGTCCGTGAGCATGGATCAGCATGTTTAACTGTATCCTATTGTCTCAGATTTTCGTAAAAGAATCCATTAGCAGGCTGCGGTGGGCTGGGTTTGTTTCCTGCCTTGCGCTCTGTGTTGGCTGGGATTGGCTCCAGCTGACCCCCATGACCTTGTAGTTAGGATATAACGGGTTGGATAATGGATGGATGGATCCATTAGCAGGGAGACCATATTGCTATCTATAGCTTTATACCTAAGTACTTACAAGACATTAGGTTGCAGTTCTTCAAAATTAGAGTGTATAGATTATCAATATACAATTAGGTGTGCTCTTTGGTCTTTTAACATAACACACTTAATTCAATTAAGGCTTACACCATGGAACTCCTATTCTAAAACTGCAAGATGGGCAATAGTCTACACCTTATGTTAAAGTTACATTTACACTTGGGAGCAATGTGACATGTAACCTAACATTCTCAAATCCACTTAATACAATCCAGTAACTGTGTTACCTGACTTTGACCCAGGGAATGCAGTTATATGTGCATTTAAATGCACTTCAATAATCCATTAATTCGCAGAAATCAGATTTTAAAAATGCCATGTAAACCCTTATTCCGAAAAGAGAAATCGGTTTACTGGCCTCTGAGAAACCTGATTATCAGAAGTAGATTATGTGGCCATGTCAACCCTGAATTGGGGTTATTGTTAAGGGTTTTATAATCATGTCCGTCGCACTCCATCAGCCGGTACATGTATTTACTTCGCATACGCTTTCAGCAGTCACAGGTAGAATGCTGCCAATGTAGAGTAGTCCTTTCTTTGGATTGGCTGGCCCAGCGCAGACTCAGCTGTGGAATGGCCAATAGGAGGAGACAGCTTGATGGCCGAGGTCACCAGGACTTTGAACAAATCCAAATCGCACTATTATATCGTATTGAGGATTGTGTTCTGTTCTGTGAATTGTATTGTATTGTATTGTATTGACCCCCTTTTTTGACACCCACTGCACACTCAGCCTACCTGGAAAGGGTTTTCTCTTTGAATTGCCTTTCCTGAGGTTTCTTCCATTTTTTTCGCTAAAAGAGTTTTTTGGGAGTTTTTCTTAGAGAGTCAAGGCTGGGGGGCTGTAAAAAGGCAGGGCCTGTTAAAGCCTATTGCGTCACTTCTTGTGTGATTTAGGGCTATGCAAAAATAAATGGTATTATATTGTAAATTGTATTGTATGCTGGCCATTCTATGCACACATCATTTTTTCCCTTGTCAACAGTAGTAGTTGCAGCATTGTTACTTGTACTGCCATATGAGAACCCGAAAGCTCCTGCAAAAAAGGAGTGCACAACGGCATGGGGGTCGAATCATGAGTTAAAACCAAGTTCCACTTAGCTGCGAGATAACACAGCTAACTACTTCGCCACCAGACACTCGTTTAGTGCTACTAGTCCTAACATCGACTATATTAAATGCTCCGTTCACAGTTGATGGGGTCTAAAAAGTGCGCGCATGCCTCAAAAAAACGAACAGGCTTGGCCGGTATTCTGGCAGGGGCTTGCAACTTTGCCCGACTTGCAGCTTCGCATGAACTTTGAGATTTGAACGTGTTTGTTTTTTTTTTAAATTTTTTTAAGTACACGGACTTTTTGCTGTTGCCTTGACGAGTTTCAAGTTTGTTTCGCTTGCTAGCTAGCTTAACGATGTACTTACTCGCCCTTTCCTTCCACTGAGGTAATCGAATTGTACCCTTAACCGAGCTCTAAACCTACCGAGTAATCAAATGAAATCAAAACTGAATGCATAACTGTAACAAAACTATCTTAAGATATCTGACATTGTAAACTCACTGCACTGACACAAATATCAAGCTGAAAAAGTCACATCAACCGCAAATACTTACCGCAAAACTGCTTGACCATTGCCCAACGGCTCTGTCACTTACCTGTTCCGCGCTGCCCGCTGCAATCAGAGCCGCCCCCTCTTTCAATTTGAATGCTAAGCAGTAAAGTGGGCGTCGTCCTTTGAAGAATGAGGAAAAGTTAAAAAAATGAAGATTAAAAAAAAACACTCGAGGCGATGAACTGGTGCGGACGGTTATCGTCTATAAGTCGTGAAGTACAATCGTTAAGAAAAGTTTGCAGATCTTAAAAGGGTTTCGAAATAATGAAAGAGGAATCCATCAAAAATCTACTCTTATGTAACCGCGATACCAATGCACTTGCGTAATCGGTCTTCACAATCTCTGGAATTCTCGGACTAATGTAAATAGAGAAAGAGCACACACAGTGTTTCAATAGCTTTAATAAAGTAAACGCAATGGCTTACATTATCGTCATTGCACTTTTTTAAATTGGTCCGTTCAGGTATGGCACTGTTAAAAAGGATCTGTCATTTTCAAGCAGCTTTAAATATCTTAAAACCAAAGGGACACTAGCCTGTTGACTTTCAAGTTTGTTTTTAGCCACACTTTAATAAGTAACATGATTTATTCTTAACATTATGGTTATTTTTTATTTCTGTTTCCATTCCTCTTTGTGTCCATTTAACAGACTTCCTTATTCCAATAGCTGGACATCAGAAGCCTGTTTAAGCATCAGCACAAACCAGTCGTGCACAGGATACCATCCCATCACTCACATGAACACGCAGGCTCCTGCCCTTGCATTAAGATCATCGGACGCTAACTGACTCACTGTACCTAAATACAGGTTAGTAACTATGGGTGGCAGAGCTTTCAGTGTGATGGCCCCTAAAATTTGGAATGCACTTCCTCTCAGCCTTCAAGAGGAAAAATCTATTATTCATTTCAAACTCCTGTTAAAAACACATCTTTTCAATGAGTATTATTCATTTTCTTGTATGTAATTTCTACTGTCTTGTTAATGTGTTTGTTGAATTGTAAAGTGTCCCTGAGTATATGAAAGGCGCTACATAAATAAAATGTATTATTATTATTATTAGAATCGCCAATCAACTGATCAGCTACTATTTTACACTTTGTAGAAATTAGTTTTAAATGACCCATGGAGAGTTGGTTCTTGCCTTCCTCCAGATGCTGCTGGGATGGGCTCCAGCCTCCACTACCCTGAATTCAAATTTGATAGGCAAATGAACAGTTGTAAATCTCAATAAAATGTTTAATGTGATTGCTTTTTACGCTTTTCAGTTTGTCAGTTCACCTTTATTTATATTTATAGCAAACCAGTCACATGAAACTCTTTCTGAATAACTGCTGTTAGCACCATTGAGTAAGTAACTTTGTAAGGTAACTGTGATTTGCAGGGTGGCATGGGGCATTAGTGTGATGACTGCTGCCCCCACTTCACTTGGGCTCCAGCTTGATTTGTCTGGGTTGCCTTCTCTTGAGAATGTGCAAGTTCTACATGGTGTAAAACTGTGACTGTCTAATCTTGCTTGCCAAGTACTTCAAGTTGCATGCAAAATGGCATTTTTTCTTATTATTAAGTCTTATTGATAAATAGTCAGTGCCATCAATATCTGAATGAATTCTAAATCTCCTAATGGTAGAAAATGGTGTTAAATGTGCTCTGAGATTGTTCACGTAAGGACGACAAACATTTTAAGCTAAGGTTGGTCATACTCACTAATCATTGTGCTGAAGATGGGTGACATGTTGCATATCGATTGGCACACACTGGCACACTCTGTACATGTGACAATAATGGCCCTTTAAAACTGTAAACACTTTCTTTTGAATTAATTTAAAAATTAATTAATTTTTTGAGTGAAATTTCAGTTACTTGAGGAAATTATCTATCTGTTCCACAATGCTTACTCCCACCTGGACAAAGCTGGCTGCACTGTGAAGAATATATTTTCTGGTTTCTACAGTGCCTTCACTAACATCCAGCCAGCCCTGTTAAGGGGTAAACTCATGATATGCAGCTGTATGAGCCTCTGTTAACCTGGATGATGAACTATCTGTCTGAGAGGCTGCAATTTGTAATGCTCAAGGACTGTGTGATGTGGTTGTGAGCAACACTGGAGCACCACAAGGAACAGTTCTGTCTCCTTTTCTCCTCTCTCTGTACACCCTGAATTGTAAATATAACACCAGGTTATGATACTTTCAGAAATTCTGTGATGATTCTGCATAAATGGGGTGTATTGACAAGGGAATGAGACACAGTATAAGGAAAGAATTATCTGCAACATAGCATCAGGAAAACCAAGGAGCTAGTTATTGACTTTCACTGTACCAAAAAGCCTGTATGATCGGTCACTACTTAGGGAGTGGTGCAATGCTACAATGCTTTGGGGGTCCACGTTGATGACAGGTTGGACAGGTCTTATAACACAGTGGAACTATTTTTCCTAAGAGACTGTGCTCATTTAATGGGTTTATTGACATCCTTTACAGATTCTGTAATTCAAGTGATGGCCAGAGCGATTTTCTACGCTGTGGTGTGCTGGGCCGGTAACATCACTTCCAGAGAAGCTCACTGAACCAATAAGCTAATTAAAAGAGCAAGCTCAGTTATAGGACACACTCTGGAACCCCTGGAGGTAGCAGCAAAACAAAACTTCAGTGTCTTTATGAACAACAAGGGGGCTCCGCCCCCTGCTCACTTCGCTCGCCTACCCCCAGCGTTAGGTATCCTGAAATACATTAGTCGAGCTCGTTCATTTTGGAGCCGTTCCCGCTTTGCCCGCGGCATTTCAGACGCGCGTTGTAGGCGCCTGCGTTCATTGATTTTATCCAGGCGGGCTTGTGTTTGTATATCCGTCAGTCGAGCTCATTCGTTTTGAACCCGTGCCTGCTTTGCTTCCGCAGTTTCAGACGCGCGTTGTAGGCGCCTGCGTTCATTGATCTTATCCAGGTGGGCTCGTGTTTGTATCGTTGAGCTGTATTGTGTTTGAATTTGGTGTAAAGCATTCAGCGGTTTGTACAATCCCAAGCAGCACATTATTCCTAACTTCACTCCGCAGTAGTGCCACGCACAATATGGCGGTGACGCCTGTGCCTTCACTCCGCAGTAGTGCCACTCACAATATGGCGGTGACGCCTGCGCCTTCCGTACTTTATGGACCCGTGGGGCCTCCGTAGCCTCTTCCGTTTGAATCTGGGCTGCAGCGCAGAGTCCTCTTTTTTGTGTGGCTTTGTCGGTAGTTGTTAGCCATGGGCACGTTGTTGCTTCATTTCTCATTCACGTCAGTTGAGCTCTTTTATTTTTGGGCCGTGACTCCTTCGTGCGCGGTGGATACGACTTCGTGTGCGGTTTATGAGACGCGCGCTGTACGCGCCTGCGCAGTACATCTCATGGTCCCATCGCCGTGTACCTGCGTCCATGCCATCCGGTTTACCATTCTCGGTTAGTAATATGGATGTTGCTCATCTTCTCTCTGACACACAAACACTGAGGTATTTCAACTAACTGGGGCTCCTTCATACAAATGGCAAATGTGATTACACTTTTTATCTTTAGCCATGTCAGAAGGTTTCTTTCTTTTTAGTCATTCTGGTGTGTATTTGAGAGGGTGTTAGTTGTTTGTCATAATAGTAATATATATTTATTTATGTATTGAGCTTCTGTAAAAAGTCAAATCTCCCCCTATGGACTATCTATCTATCTATCTATCTATCTATCTATCTATCTATCTATCTATCTATCTATCTATCTATCTATCTATCTATCTATCTATCTATCTATCTATCTATCTATCTTCTTAATGAGCAAGTGACTTTACATTATAGATAGATAGATAGATTAGTCACTCACTCATTAAGAAGACAGATAGATAGATAGATAGATAGATAGATAGATAGATAGATAGATAGATAGATAGATAGATAGATAGATAGATAGATAGATAGATAGATAGATAGATAGATAGATAGATAGATAGATAGATAGATTCTTCTTGATGAGTGAGTGACTTTACATTACAGATAGATAGATAGATAGATAGATAGATAGATAGATAGATAGATAGATAGATAGATAGATAGATAGATAGATAGATAGATAGATAGATAGATAGTCACTCATTAAGAAGACAGATAGATAGAAAGATAGATAGATTCTTCTTGATGAGTGAGTGACTTTACATTACAGATAGATAGATAGATAGATAGATAGATAGATAGATAGATAGATAGATAGATAGATAGATAGATAGATAGATAGATAGATAGATAGATAGATAGATAGATAGATAGATAGATAGATAGATAGATAGATTCTTCTTGATGAGTGAGTGACTTTACATTACAGATAGATAGATAGATAGATAGATAGATAGATAGATAGATAGATAGATAGATAGATAGATAGATAGATAGATAGATAGATAGATAGATAGATAATACTTTATTTGTCCCTTAAAATCCTTTAAATCATACTCCTTACAATTAAGGGTTAATTTAATTGTTTCATTTCTAGAGAAAATTAGTCATTCAACTCAGTTCTGTCACAAGTAATGAGATTATTAGGGCAAAGGTCTAACTGCACATTGGATGAGGTATTTCTTTAGATTTGAAATATCAGGCTGATTTTGGATTAGTTTACACAGTGCGTTGTCTCCAAAGGTGCAGTTTGATTTTTGCCTTAGTGTTTTACGGATGTGTGCCCTATTCTAGGCTACCTTTTATATTGCTTCCATTGATGCTGGTATGCCCTTATGTTGCTCTCTACTTGGAACAGGGGGTTCAGTAAACGGCTGGCTAGATTATTCAGTATCTTCATTGTGGCATTATTCTCTGTATCTTTTGAATCATGGGACTGAAAGTGATACAATTATTTTGTGTTTGTGCCTAATACTGTATGTGCTGTGGTTGAATGCGATCAAATCAAAACAATAGCAAAGGCTGGCATCTGACCTCATTGTGTAAGTTTTGCTGGGGTGGGTTTGAGTCAGGAATTAGGTGAGGCTCTGATTACTAAATCAACTTAAAACCACAGCAAGTAGTATCCCATTTTAATATAAGTGTATATAGCTGCTCAATTTATTTATTTACTGAATTAGTATATTGAACCTGTAATCCATGTTTGACACACAGCAATAAAGAACAGCTAGACTTTGAAAAAATATGAAAAATGTGCACTCTTTTTACCATGGACATTTCTAAAATATTTTGTTGTGTATTTTTTATGACAAATCTCTTCTTACTAGTTGAGAGAAAAAGTACATCTGTTAAAACTTCTCTCATACTTTTCAAGGACAGAAGACATTTTTCATTCCTTCTGAAGCTATTCCCAGCTGTTTGTGTTGCTAAAGGGGGAATTGGTATCCCTGCAGATTTTTACTTTCTTCCTTTTTCAAAACTGCTTGATTCTGTACCAAATTCCATATTTGAAACAACTTGTACAAAGAAGCCTTGACTCTTATAACCTTCCTGTTTGATATATGACTTCACTGCCATTCAAGTGTTAGCTAAAATAACATTTCTAAGCTCAAGGAGATTAACATAAATTAATTAGATGAAGGTCATAAAAATGTCCTTGTTGTGAGTTCAGCACTTGTGTCAGAGATACATTTAGAACATTTAATTTCTCTTTGAGGAACATTTCTATTCTGAGGTGCTGGAAACTTGTGCTTCCTATGTTTCTGTTTGGTTATTAGTTTATACTCCTGGTAGTTATATTATTACAAATTATGTTATGTTCATATTAATCCTTGAAATGGCAAACAAGATTGGTCACATTCACTCACAATTGGTGGATGCTGGAAAAAAAAGAAAGCCTATTTATATTGAAATACTGAGAAAGGTAGAAAAACTCCCTGTAATGCTCAGGTAAAACATCTAAAGGCAACCAGACCTGGTAGGCTTAATGTGATATTTAGAAGTGCTCCAAGATGAAATTGTTGTTATTTTGGTTAGCTTTTAAAGCATTTTTGTTGGCCCCAATAAATTTTACATTTTAGAAAGCAAAGTTTTCAAGCTTTATTTTGATGTATGAGTTTGAATTTTATATCTCTGTTAGAAAAAATATACTAAAACCTCAGCAATAGTTGCTAGTAGTGTTGATTGGTAAAATGCAGCAGTTTTTTGCAGTGAATTTGCTTGGTTCAGTGGTGACCTTGTTCACTGAATTTTTCTTTGAAAATCTGTTGTGCATTTAGCTTAGGAATTTTTTTTTCCCAGTGCCCTCATGGTACTTTGCAAGACCAGGGTAACATTACAGAGCTATAGCAGCCAATGTTGGATGGGGATGTCTCTACCCGATCTGCACTACCTGCCCAATTTACCTTGTGCACGAGCAGAACTTTCACACATCTGCACTGTATGTGTACTCCACCTCACACTTTATGTCAATTTACACATGTGTGAATAATTTACAGCATATACATGCATGTGTGATGTCACTACCTGATTGGTACTAAAGCCGGATCTACACCCAGCATTTGTTTAAAAAAACTCTTAGTATTTTCATTTGAGGGGTACATTAGCCTACTATAATGAGAACATTATGAAAATTCTTTATTTTTCTGCATATATTTATTGTTTGCTGCATCGTTGGGGCTGGATTAAGCATGTTATGCTCCCTGCCATGTAGCACAGATCAGGTAGTGACACAGAGAGATCTCTTGCATCACAGGCTCTGTGAGTATTAGTTAGTCCTAGTGATAGGAGCTTGGGAGTTGCAGAGAGAGAGATATAAATGATATGGAGTGTTGTGGTCTCAGAGTATAATTTCAACCCAGGGAAGCACATCTCAGATCACATTTTTGACCATAGTATTTGTTCCAGCATAGTTTGAAGATGCTTCTCTAGCTCTCAGGGATACTTTAAAGACCCATAAATAAAATAGGGAAGGATAGTATCCAGGATTATTCCCACCACTCAATACAAATTGTTGCATTGTTTTGCAATCATTATTGTATTATTTTGCAAAAGTATTGCTTTACTTTGCCTCCTGCAGTCAGTAACATTGTACACATTCATCTAATGTCATATCATGAGGAATTGAAGAAAAGTTATAGGCATATGCTGTACTTTAAATCCTGCATGTGCTGAGGGGTAAAGTTACTCCGTCCAGTTTAGGATCACAGGGAGCCAGTGATTGGTGCAGTAACACTGAGTATAATGCAAGAAGTAAACTGGGTGGACAGTGCACTGGTCCTTTTCAGGGCACAATCACACAACCAAGTAGACAAGAGGGTAGCAAGAACCTGAAAATTAATTACAGTATATTTTTAGTTTTAATCTAGTTATTGTATATGGATATTTTGAAACAGTGTGATATGGTGGGTCACTAACTAATGTTCACACCTAAGATCTTCAGGGTTCTAGGGTTGGGAATGGAAAAAGGTGATGGATGTTATTAACTTCATAGCTCCTGAAGGACTAAGCATATTTTGGTAACAGAGAAGTACTGTATTACTAACACATTTCCAGTATTTGTTGTCAAACAGGTAATCATCAACAGCTGACCACAGTCACTAATACCAATCAGTCCACAAATGCACAGGGACAACATAAAACGCAATGAAGACCTTGGCACTTTGAGGCAGGGATGACAGCTCTGTGCTACCACTCTGCCTGTCTTAAAACACTTTGACATGATAAAACAAAACCTATACCTATAATTATTGTTCAATTCGAGTCAATTGATTGCATGCTAAATACATGCTTAACCTCTCCCACAATAGGTGTCATTAGATGAATGAATCACACACATGAAGCACAATGTTACTAGTGACAGCAGACAGACTTGAAAATGCAATAAATATTGCAAAATGATGCAATCATTATTGTGAAATAACACAATTATTTTGCAAAATAATGCAATACATTTGTTTTGAGTGCCAGGAAAAAGTTTCTATATGATGGAGTCTATAGCTTGACATAAAACTACACCTTGATTTAACAAAGAAAAGGGAATTAAGAACACTGAAGACAAAATATTACAAAAATTGAGGAAAAAGTAACATGTAACTATATGGAAACAAAAAGAAAAAACAAATCCTGGAAAGAGCCTTAAAACAAAGATAGTGAAGGAAAGGCTAAAAACTGAAGAAGTACTAAACTGAATATTCTACACCAAGGACCTCAGCTAAACCAATAGGGAAAAAAGGCCTAAACGCAAATCTAAATCACTAAACCAGACATACTACTTGAACTTCTAGATTGGAAAGCCAGAATTGTTGAATCTGCAGGTAAACATGTTTCAGTGCTACAGCAATACCCTAAAGGCACTGCTGCCTTTTATTGTCCAGTCTGCTGCCTGCTCAGTTATAACTGATGTTTGTTACACCTGGGACAGGCTCCATGTGGAGTTCCATGTAATTAGTTCAAATAATTCATTGTTAAAATGTGAGCAGCCCAAATTAGAAATAAAAGCAGGGAGGATCAAACTAAAAAAAGGCTAGAAAGACGCAACCACTGGTGGATCCAAAGTTGCATAGTCCTTGCCAGGGTATGATCTTTCTGCCGTGTGAACCGTGTGAACTCTAACCTGTTACCCATTACACAAATTACTGTACTACATTACTCTTAGCATATTGGTTTAAGTGCACCCCTCCAAACATTCAAGAGAGATTTTCTTTTGTATTCATAAGGGGGCTTACTGCAACAGCATCATCATCCATCTATGTATCAAGAGGCTAAGAGGTACTCACATAAATCATTTTTTATGAGCAGTATCTTCCATGTCCTTCCTGAAATAGCTGATGATGAATACAGCTCAATTTAACTATTCATTTTTGAATCAAAGTTTTTAGTGTAGGGTCATGGCCAGTTGATGTCCTTCTGAGCAGCAACAATCATATAACAATCATACTGGGGCATATGTACAGACGTCAAACAATCCTTTGACTGTGAGAGGAAATTTGAAATTATGTCATTTTATGTACTGTATTTCTACTGAGCAAACAATTATTATATCAAGAATTCATAACATTTTTGGCTACAGCCACAGTATTTATGACTTTCCATTAAACCAGTTTTTTCTGTATGTTTCTGCATGACCTGAAAGAAATCACTTAACCTTTATCTGTTTACACTGAAAAATTGAAAGTTACTGTATAAAAGTAAAGTAATCTGAAACTCTGCAAAAGTTGTAGTGATGTACTAAATAATCATAAGACCATCAAAATGTTATCTTCTGACATGTTGTGTTTGGAGGAACATGGAGATTTAAGATAGAAACTGAGGGGTTTTGGGGGGGTCTCTATAGAGATGGCTCTATAGTGAAATGTAGATTATTGTTAAGGTAAAAATGGTTACATCACTGAATCACACTGATTGGGATGTGCATGTTTCACTGGTTAAGTCTAGTGCCACAACAAACTGAAAAAATAATACAATAGTAACATTACTGCTACTGTTATTATACACAGCACACAGTAATAATGGCTAGCAGCACTGCCTCTCTGCTCTAGGAGACATGGTCAAGTCCTGGCCCAGTCCTTGAATGCTTGGATCTGTCACCTTCTGTGTGGCCAGATTGCCAGATTTCCTTGCACATTACAAAGACATGCATGTTAGGTGACACTCGACATAAACAGAACCTGTGTATATGAGTGAATTGGTGCATCATTCATGCGTAGTTCATGCCTTTGGTCTGCTGTTGCTGAGAATAGGATCTGGCTCAGAACTACCCAGTACTGGAAATAGGGACTTTGGTCAATGAATGAATTAAATATTTATTATTTTTAAACAATCAGCTGAAGAAGTAACATCTCAAATTAACATGGAAATATAAATTAGTAAACGAATACTTCACTGGTGTCACCTTGGAAAGAAAAACCTATGTCCTATCCTTAAAGGTGGTGCTGAGTTCTGGATTAGATGACAGCTCAGTCAATACTGCAGTGAGAAGCCTAAAATGCAGATTAAGGAAGTAAATTAATCACAGTGCTTAAGAAACCAAGTGTGCAAAGTAATAAAGTATACAAATCAAGCAGCTTCCTTCATAACTTTCTGTAACAGATTCATTGTGCATGTGTACAGCCTGGTTTCCTGAAAATAAAAATACCTGAACAGAAATCGATAAAAGCATATGACAGCCACAACTTATTTAAGGGGCACCCTATAATTAAATCAATACTGCAGTGCAGCTTCCAGCATACCAATTATATAATTCGGCCAGTATTAATGTGTGCTATATAACTTCCAGAAAATGATCATGACTGTAATAAAAATCAATAAGTTTGGGCCACCCAGAGTCCCCCTGGCATGTAAGACTAAAATAAAATCAATATTGGTGTATATAACTCATTACCTAGGTCACCCACCTGATGGTAAAGAAATTTATTGACTTTTCTAATGTGGCTAGTTGAAATTGTGTGGATGCATGTTAACAGTCCTTAAGAAGATACAGTGACTTTTTCTTACTACAGAACTAAGAAACCAAGTTCTTCAATATATTTATATTAATGATAATTTGCAATTAATTAAGATAATGAATGCAGTCCGTTTTTTCTTCTGGATCAATATTGCTGATTAAGCTATTTTTAATTTTGTTTTGTAAAAAAAAAAATAGAAGACCAGCAATCCAATGGGAGTTTATCAACACTACTCAATATCCTTAGGTCTGACTAATCTGAACATTTAAGTTTTAATCACTTAAATAATAACAATTAAAATCTCTTTAGTATTCAGAACCCCAAATCTCCAGCACACTTAGTTTAAATGTGTGCATTCTTTATATCTCTCATCTCACAAACATTTTCTATGGGCCTTTCATATAGCCCACAATGCAATAGCTGCTGTCTGAATACACCTGGAATATCTGTCCTTCTGTTTTTCCCTATTGGTCCTTCATTTCTAATTCTCTCTCATTGATTCTTTCCAGTTAAATTTGCTTGTCTCCTCACCTCTTCTAGACATTTCTAGGTTTTCTCTTACTCTTCTCCTGTAGAGGACAGTGTCCCTTAGCACCATTGATGTCAAGCTTTCATTGGCCTCTCATTGGAAAGTCCATAATTCATGCTTCTTTGGCCGTTGAAAATCCTCTTACAATAATCTGATCATCTTGGTGTTCTCCACGTTAATGGGACTTCCCAGCCATAATATCGAGAACTTCAACTCATTCACCAAATTGGTGGGTAAGTGAATATCCAGGGACCTAACATATTTTTATGAGCTGTTGCTGCTCTTTCTTTCTTTCTTTCTTTCTTTCTTTCTTTCTTTCTTTCTTTCTTTCTTTCTTTCTTTCTTTCTTTCTTTCTCTCGCTCTCTCTCTCTCGCTTTCTTTCTCCTCTGATTTCACCTAAACATTTTATGTCTTTCAACTCTATTACAGGGCAGGGGTGGATGATAGGAGGTCGAGAACTTCATCTCATTCACCAAATTGGTGGGAAAGTGAATATCCAGGGACCTAGCACAAATTTTTATAAGCTCTTTCTTTCTTTCTTTCTTTCTTTTCTTTCTTTCTTTCTTTCTTTCTTTCTTTCTTTCTTTCTTTCTTTCTTTCTTTCTTTCTTTCGCTCTCTCTCTCTCTCTCTCTCTCTCTCTTTCTTTCTCCTCTGATTTCACCTAAACATTTTATGTCTTTCAACTCTATTACAGGGCAGGGGTGGATGATAGGAGGTCGAGAACTTCATCTCATTCACCACATTGGTGGGTAAGTGAATATCCAGGGACCTAACACATATTTTTATGAGCTGTTGCTGCTCTTTCTTTCTTTCTTTCTTTCTTTCTTTCTTTCTTTCTTTCTTTCTTTCTTTCTTTCTTTCTTTCTTTCTTTCTTTCTTTCTTTCTTTCTTTCTTTCTTTCTTTCTTTCTCTCTCTCTCTCTTTCTTTCTCCTCTGATTTCACCTAAACATTTTATGTCTTTCAACTCTATTACAGGGCAGGGGTGGATGATAGGAGGTAGTCATTTTGGGAGTTTTCTTTGTTTTATATAATCTTGCAAGTTATCACCTGTTTATTCTGGTTTATCTCAATAAAAAGTTAATTACAAAATAAGAACAAGAAGTCATTTTGAAATATGAGGTGTAGATAGATAGATAGATAGATAGATAGATAGATAGATAGATAGATAGATAGATAGATAGATAGATAGATAGATAGATAGATAGATAGATAGATAGATAGATAGATAGATAGATACTTTATTAATCCCAATGGGAAATTCACATTCTCCAGCAGCAGCATAATGATACAATAAATAATATTAAATTAAATTAAAGAATGATAATAATGCAGGTGAAAAACAGACAATAACTTTGTATAATGTTAAATGTTAACGTTTACACCCCCGGGTGGAATTGAAGAGTCGCATAGTGTGGGGGAGGAACGATCTCCTCAATCTGTCAGTGGAGCAGGACAGTGACAGCAGTCTGTCGCTGAAGCTGCTCTTCTGTCTGGAGATGATACTATTTAGTGGATGCAGTGGATTCTCCATAATTGATAGGAGCCTGCTGAGCGCCCTTTGCTCTGCCACAGATGTTAAACTGTCCAGCTCCATGCCAACAATAGAGCCTGCCTTCCTCACCAGTTTGTCCAGGCGTGAGGCGTCTTTCTTCTTTCTTGTAATCTTCTTAATTGTAATCAAACAGTTTTGAGCCTGAATTGTTAGTGGCCTAAGATTAGCTCCTGTGTAAAACAATATGTGAATTTTAAGTTCTTGACTAGTCAACATGTACAAAGAGCAGTCTCATTCATACACCACAGCCAAGAGATTTGCTACAGAATTTCCGATTGGTAAAGCGTTTTTCAAAGGTTGGCCAAGGTTTGATGACAGTGATGAGAGAAAAAAATGTTACTATGGATTGAATTATAATGGTGAATTGAAGAGTGATAATGACCATTATAGGAGTATATGGATTAGTTATGAGCCAGTTGAAGAATACATTCTTTAGGAATAGTTAGACATGAGCAAGGTCTGCTCATGTAGGGAGCCAAGAGCGTTACCTCCTATAAAGTATCAAGCCATCTAATGAATTCAGATGAAGAAAACAATGACATGACTTCTGCTAACAGCAGATATGTATTCATCAAACTGGATATACTTCAAGCCTTGGATTCCATTTAATAGCGTGTCCCTGAAAATTCCAAACAGGAAATGAGAAGGAATGCACCATTGGCAGGCATAAGCCCACATCAGGCAGATTTGGCTTTACTCCAGTTATGTAAACGCACCTGTTGAACTACTAATGCAGAAAGCAAACAGCATCGAGTAACATACTAAGAATGGTAAACTCTTGCTGTGTTTTCCACAAAGTATCAAAGGATACCCTCACAACCACTGAAATATCTGTAGAAGGTCAAAGAGCTGATATATTTTATAGGTCTAGAACAGAATCTGCCTTGTTCCTCTAAGATCTCAGTTTCAACTGTTAGACAAACTCTACACTCTGTTCCCCAATCCTGAAGCTCCTCCTGGTGACCCCCACGGTACCCCACAGGGCTGTCCCTGAGACTACAATACCCGGCATGCTCTGCGGGCACCCATGTGGGAATCTGATCCTGAGCTTGCTGCCATCTAGTGTCCTGGGGGACATAAAGCTCTGTATCAGCTGTCTCTCCCTGTCCTTTCATCCAGAGGGCATCCCTGCCACGTAAGGATGCCAGCCATCCTTCACAATATATATATATACTCCTGCAAGTGAACTATGATTCTTAGCGCAATGAGAGAAGTCACAAAATCACTGGAATGTTCAAGCAAATTCTAGAAAAAAGCCTGATCTAACTCTGTTAAGTAGTAAGGATGTAAGATACGCCCCGAAGCTGGTGCATGAGTGAGCAGGGCCCCATCCCCCTCCCCTTGGCCCACTGCGTTTCTCTCAGATTCACGCAAATAATCAGTACCGCAAGCGAACTATGATTCTTAACGCGATGAGAGAGGTCATAAAATCAACCAGAATGGATCTTGCCTTGGAAACATTTTGGACAATTTTAGACGAGACAGATCGATAAAAGATTTTAAGTTGAATAATTGTATGCTTTGTGCATATGGAGCCATAGTGAATTCTGTGCATGGCTGCCTTCCACTACTTTTCTGAAATATTGTGTAAGAGATCCTTTTCCCACTGTACTCTGGAATCTTTGAAAGGAGGGACTTTAGAATGTTTTTATATATTACAGAAATGCTATCTGAATCCTCAAGACTAATCAATATATCTTCTAGAATAGAAGTAGGTATCAGGTGAAAAAAATTGGGCAAATTGTTTAGCAAAGTTTCTAATTTGGAGGTAGTGAAAGAAATGTGTTGATGGAAAGTTAAATTTGGAATGTAATTGTTCGTAGGATGTCATGTACAAATGTACAGGTCTCTAAGTGATTTAATCCCATATGTTTTCCAAACATTAAAACCTGTGTACGTTTGAGAGGGTGGAAAAAGGTGGTTATCGTGCAGAGGTGCCACAGATAAAAGCTTCTCTATCTTGAAGTTCTTCCTACATTTGTTCCATATTCTGAGTGAATAAGCACAAGCAGGTTGTTAGTATATTGGCAATAACTTTTATTTACTGGGGTACAAAGTAAGGAATATAAAGAAGTACTACAGGATTTTATTTCTATTGTGGACCAAGCCTGTGTATGTACATCTATTTGTGTCAATGTACAGGTTTTTATAGCTTGCATATTTGCTGCCCAGTAATAAATTTGAAAGTTAGGTAGCGCCATGCCACCTTCTGCCTTAGGTCTTTGTATGGTCACTCTTTGGATGCGTGGATGTTTTGAATTACAAATAAATTAGTTTATGATCGAATCTGACTTCTTAAAAAATTATTTATTAGTGTATAATGGAATGCTTTGAAATATAAAAAGAAGCATAGGAAAGATAATCATCTTGACAGTGTAAATTCTTCCGGCTAAAGTGAGATGAAGGGTAGACCATCTATGCAAGTCTTGCATATTTTTTCCCATGCAGAAAGCAAAACTTTGTTGATAAAGAGCTTTATGTTTACTTGTGATGTTTACCCCTAGGTATTTAAACTGATCTGCGATGATAAAAGGTAAGGTGTCCAATCTAATATTGTAGGCTAGAGAGTTCACTGGAAAGAGCACACTTTTATTCAAATAAATTTTGAGTCCAGAAATCTTTTGAAATTCTGCTAGTGCTGTTAGGACTGCAGGCACAGTATTTTGTGTGTCTGATATATACAGTACCATATCATCTGCATATAGTGAAATTTTCTATTCTATTCATAAGCATTTCGACAGTGAACTGCCAGTGACTCAATGGAGATTGCAAAAAGCAGTGATAGAGGGGGCATCCTTGTCTAGTACCACAAGTAGTTTGAAGTAGTTTGAAGTAGTCTGAAATAATGTTGCTAATACAAACTAAAGCTTCTGGACCGGTATAGAGTACAGTGATCCCTCGCTATATCGCGCTTCGCCTTTCGCGGCTTCACTCCATCGCGGATTTTATATGTAAGCATATTTAAATATATATCGCGGATTTTTCGCTGCTTCGCGGGTTTCTGCGGACAATAGGTCTTTTAATTTCTGGTAAATGCTTCCTCAGTTGGTTTGCCCAGTTGATTTCATACAAGGGACGCTATTGGCAGATGGCTGAGAAGCTACCCAACTTACTTTCTCTCTCTCTCTTGCGCTGACGTAGGGGGGTGTGAGCAGGGGGGCTGTGTGCAGCTGCTTCCTGAAGGACATGCTGCACGGAGCTTCGCATACTTAAAAGCTCAAAGGGCACGTATTGATTTTTCACTGTTTGTTTTTATCTGTCTCTCTATCTCTTCCTGCTCCTGACAGAGGGGGTGTGAGCTGCCGCCTTCAACAGCTTTGTACCGGCGGTGCTTCGCATACTTAAAAGCCAAAAAGCCCTATTGATTTTTTTTTTGACTGCTTGCTTTGCACTCCTTTGAAAAGGAAGATATGTTTGCATTCTTTTAATTGTGAGACAGAACTGTCATCTCTGTCTTGTCATGGAGCACAGTTTAAACTTTTGAAAAAGAGACAAATGTTTGTTTGCAGTGTTTGAATAACGTTCCTGTCTCTCTACAACCTCCTGTGTTTCTGCGCAAATCTGTGACCCAAGCATGACATTCTAAAAATAACCATATAAACATATGGTTTCTACTTCGCGGATTTTCCTATTTCGCGGGTGGCTCTGGAACGCAACCCCCGCGATGGAGGAGGGATTACTGTAGTTTGATCCATGCACAGATGTACAGGCCAAACTCAAAGTTCTCCAGTGTAGTGAAACAGTAGACCTATTTAACAATATTGAATGCTTTTCTGCATCCAACAATAATAGTATTTCCGGGGTGACAGACTTTGTGGGAGAATATATTACATTAAACAGGCATCAAATATTGTATTGGAAGCTAAGTGTCTGCCATTTAATAAATCCAGTTTGGTCTTGTGATATTACCGAAGGAAGCACTTTCTCAATCCTTCTAGGCAGAACTTTGGAGAGTATCTTAACATCGTTATTTAGAAGTGAGACTGATCTGTATGATGCACATTATATAATAAGTCCTTACTTTGCTTAGGAAAGATGGTAATTAATGCTTGGCGAAATGTTTGAGGTAGAATTTGATTGTCTCTAGCTTCTGTAAATGTTGCTAATAAAAAGGGAGCTAACTTAACTGAGAATTTTTATAAAATTTGGCAGAGTAATCAACAGGGCCTTCTGCTTTCCCACTCAGAAGTGAGTTATGGAATGTAGTAATTCTGAAAGTGCAAGAGGTTTATCCAATTGCTCTTCACTGAGAGTATCTAGTTGTGATATCTGTAATGTATCCAAAAACACATTAGGTTGTGTGTTGTCTTTTTTAAACTGTGCATTATATTTTTATGGTCAATGATTTTGTCTTTGTCTGTGTTGGTAATTATTGGTATTACATTGCGAACTTCCTGGCTGTGGATTTGTTGAGCTAAGATCTTATTAGCCTTCTCTCCATGTTCATAGTAATGATATCATCATTTAAAAATAATTTGTTCTGTTTCTTTTGTTGTCAAGAGGTTGAGTTCTAAATGCAAAGTCTGTTTTTTCCTATGAAGTGCCTCATTTGGACACCTGGCATGTTCTTGATCTATTCTGGTAATTTCACTGATTAACTGTGATACCTTCTTGGTTTCCAATTTATTTTTGTGGGAAAGATATGAAACAATCTGTCCTCTTAAGAAAGCCTTCAGAGTATTCCTGCAGAGACCTCTGAGGATGTATTTGTCTCTAATAATAAATCAATTTGCTTGGATATAAAATCTGTGCAGTTGTCGTCTGCTAATAAAAGTGGGTTGAGACAACAGCTGCAAGATGAGTATGTGGGGCATAATGATTTGAACTCCATGATCAAAGGGGCATGGTCAGAGATTACAATAGCGTCATACTTGCAAGATTTAATCGTGGGCATGAAATTGTTATCTATAAAGAAATAATCAGTTCTTGAGTAACAGCGATGCACTGGTGAGTAGAAGGAATATGCTCTTGAGTTTGGGTTTAGAAATCTAAAGTGGTATGATAAGTTGTGATCAGTTACAAACTGTGTAATTGTTTCTGCAGTGTTAGATGTCATTGCCCCTGTGGCAGGAGATCTTTCCGGGTCTGGATTTAAAACACAATTAAATTCACCAGCCATTATAATTTTATGTGTGTTCACATTAGGAATGGATGCAAATACGTTTCGGATGAAGTCCCTATCATCCACATTGGATGTGTAGATATTTATTAAAATCACTTTACAGTTAAATAAATTACTCATTCAGAGTCACATACTACATCTGATACTACAAATGAAATTGTTCTATGTATAAGAATTCTATGTATAAGAGTTTAGCTATGAATTTCATGGAAAGGAAAGGAAACAATATACCTCTGGCTAAAGAGACAAATCCAACAAGGAATCTTTATAAATTAAAATGTATTTTAAATAAGCCAAAGAAAAACAAAAATGTCAAAGAGGAAATGAAGTATGCCAAGTAAGCCAATCCACAGTAAATAAGAGCCAAGATGAAATCGAAATTCACAAACCACAAACAAAAGCAAACTATCCAGAATACAAAAAATCAGTACTCTCAATATGCACTATTTCCAAACATTTGTCAATTAACCACTAAAGAACCTGTTCTTCAGCCTCCAGTATGTGGGCTGAGAGTGATCTTATAGCAGTGACAGCAGGGTGGTCCCTCCTCTTAGGGTTCCAGCCACAAAGAACAATGTAGACAACACAAAATATATTTAAACCAAATAATATATAAAGAGAACAATATAAACAAAATTTGCATATTTAACAAAAACACAAAAAATATTACGTCAGGAATAACAAAAATGACAAAAGAAATGAAAATATATGGAATCCAGGGAACACACCCACACTGAAACATTGTGATAAGTGGTCCCTGGCATTGTACTTGATTGCGGTGCTTGGCTGATTGCACACTAACATGCAAAAAATGAGAGGATCAGTCAGGTGCCTCATTTACACCTTAGAGTGGGCAGAGGGTCACATCTGCATCTGATCAGGCTGTATAAAGGAGCCTGCACAGCAGAGGGAAAGGGGGGGGGGGGGGGGGGGTGGAGAAAGAAGCTGAACAGAGAGAGAAACAAAGAACAAATGAAAAGAAAGGAATGTAGGTTATAGGAAAGAAGGACAGAGATGGAAGGATCGGGAGATGCCAGTGTGCAAGGGAATGGAGGCAGGTGGTCAGGAGCAAGCCTCAGTGAGAGGAACCTATGGCTGAACAAGATGCACTCCTATTGAGTGATGATGGGGAGTAGGAGCAGCCCATTTGGTGGTGTCTCCCACAGCCAGTGAAGAACTAGTAGCAGGAGATGTGTGGAGCTGAAGGCCTGGCAATGGAGACCCAAGCCATGTATTTAGTGTTGACTGAACCTGTCGGACATACGTCTCATCTCCTGAGAGATCCCGTGTGGGGTAAGCAGATGGGACAGCAGTTTTAGAAGAATGCACCAGGGCTCGTGAGTGTTTTATGGAACAGATTCCTGATTTTAGCCTCTTTTTAATGAAATATTTATTTCTCTGATATTTTTATCTCCATACAGAAACTGTATTTTTATGGATTATTTATTTATTTATGGATTTGATGCACTGCACTTTTTGAACACTGTTTGGTTTTTGATTGATTTTATTAAAAGCACTGACACTTTTTGCACCTACCCCTTGCTGGATATGTGTGTCCTTATTTGCCCGGCTCATCTTGGTTCATGACTATCGATGGTTCCAGGTTGAAGAGACTCCAGGAAGCGATAAGGGAAATTGGAACTGACCCCGTCCATCACAATGCCTTATGAGAAGGACCTAGGAGTTGTAGTGGACTTACCACTGTCTTCATCCCGCAAGTGTACGGAAGTGATCAAGACTGCTTATAGGATGTTACTTTATATCGTATATCACAATATGTGGTGTACAAGTCAAGGTAGGTTCTGCTTAAGCTACTCTGATGTGTAGAAAATATGCAGGTGAGCAACAGCATGGGGGCAGACCAATGGGAGATAGAGCTGTACAAAAGGGATTGTGCTAAACAGTGCAGAAAGTTAGTCTGGAAAAGAAAAGAAAGACAGGCAGAATAGTGAGGAGAACTCACAATTTCTCTGAGGAGGTTCAAGAGCTCCGCCAAGCATCTCCCAAGACAGATTGTAGGAGTAAGTTTAGATAGAGTGGGGTGTCTCCCAAGGCCTACACCAGGACTTAGTCAAAGTTCCTGTCATAAAGCAACTCTTAAACCTTTCATGGGCCATCAACAGGTGTTTGTATGAGTGTTTTAAACTTTCCTTTGCTTCACCTTGGGTTGCCACACTATTTAACACACTAGTGAGGCCTTATGTTGAATATTGTGTTGGTGTTGGAGAAATCGGCTGAACTTTTCTGAAATTAAAATTGTTTTTCTTGTTATGTTTAAAAAGTGGACCTTTACAAAGATGCTTTATTCTTTTCTATACTAAAACTCTGTTATGTTAAAAACAGTTTGTCATGTGACTTAGCTAAGGAAAATGTGTCTTGTCTGTTAATACTTTGGTGTTAAGAATTATCTATATGTTTTAATAATTAGTTTGAGTAGAATGTATAATTACTCTGCTATATTATGAGTCTAGAGTATTTCTTGGCTAGGCATGTTTTTGTTGCCATAATGCATGTATGGCTTCATAAGCTGTTTATTATAAGTTATTCAGACATTCTGTTCTGTTGGTTCCTATATACGATGTTAGAAGCAAGAGCTAAAACAACTGATTTTGCAAAGTGCCCTGTGTTGGCTGGGATTGGCTCCAGCAGACCCCCGTGACCCTGTGTTCGGATTCAGCGGGTTGGAAAATGGATGGATGGTTTTAGTTTTATGAAATTCGGATGGTGGCACAAGAGTTCTTCTTACAACCCCTGTTTCTATGTTATAAAAACACACCTAGCTATACCTTCCCTGCTGTAATGGCAGAAGCATCTGAATTCTGAAAGCACTTTTCAGTGATGAAAATTTTATTTTAAAAAAAGTAAAGTAGTCTTGGTTACAGAATAACCATGTCATATCTAGATTAGCATTAGAAGATCAGTAAAAGAGCTGATCAAAGGAGAGAAATATCATAATAAGAGGTACTGCTCTGAGTTAGCGCTGACACTTCAAGTAACACAAGAAATTGGCTTCCTGGCATCTTCTAGCATTACCAGGTTGTATGGTGTTCACACATTATTTTGCTTTTGTTTTATGACACTATTTTCTTAATAAAATTCTTAATAATTCTTAATAAATACTGTATGTAACTTTTTCTCCTGTAGGTTCTGGTGCTCTGTCTAATTGCCTGGGGTTACAGATGTAAAAGAAAGAGGAAGTGCTGGAGTACAACAGCAGCCAATCCTGATGTACTGTAATTGATTTAGGGCATAATAAGGTCTATGTAATATACCAGTAGAGTATGAAGCGGATCATGGTCACTCTAGGACCAAAACAGTTGTCTTCCAAATTACACAAAAAAGACATAGCAGCACTAGAGAAAGTCCATAGAGGAACGACTAAGCAAATTCCGGAACTGAGCTATAAGGAAAGGTCAAAGAGTAAGAGGTGACATGACTGAATTGTGAACACAATTATTATGATGAAACCCAGCAGTCAGTTTAAAATGAGTTCTTCAGCAAGAACACAGGAACTCATATGGGTACAGACTAAAGGAATATTTTACACTAAAACTTTCTTCACACAGGGAACCATAGGTACATGGAATGAGAAACCATATGGTGTGGTAAATAGTTATACTTTGGGAACCTTCAGATGCCAAATTGATTTTATTTTGAAGAAGTAGCTGAATAGGACAAGCAAGGTTTGTTGGGCTAAATAAACCATTCTCATCAGTATTGTTTTAATGTTCCAATGTTCTTAATCTTTTCACTGTCACAGTGTGACTTTAGCCTATATGACTGCTCATTAATTCCACATTTGAAATTTGAGTCTTTTGAATTATGAGCATAAATGGATGACATGGAATCACTTACCTTTGCTTCACCTACTGCTTTGGTAATGTGCTGTGCCCTTTAGAATGATTGGTAGTGTGCTGAAAATTTTTTTATGACCCATGTTTTCAAAGACACTGCAGTCACAAATGATTGATTTTTAAATTTTTTATTAGCGTTTGTATGTGTAGCAGAACTGAGAGAAACCTTTCTTGCTTTCACTGTTCCACTGTTAGCCAGATCAAAAGGTATCATCACTGTTTACTAGTAGTGAGTTGGTTGAGGAGACCCTGGAGAGGTGGAGATATGCTCTAGAGAGGAAAGGAATGAAGGTCAGTAGGAACAAGACAGAATACATGTGTGTAAATAAGAGGGAGGTCAGTGGAATGGTGAGGATGCAGGGAGTAGAGTTGGCAAAGGTGGATGAGTTTAAATACTTGGGATCAACAGTACAAAGTAATGGGGATTGTGGAAGAGAGGTGAAATAGATAGTGCAGGCAGGGTGGAATGGATGGAGAAGAGTGTCTGGAGTAATTTGTGACAGACGGGTATCAGCAAGAGTGAAAGGGAAGGTCTACAGGACGGTAGTGAGACCAGCTATGTTATATGGGTTGGAGACGGTGGCATTGACCAGAAAGCAGGAGACAGAGCTGGAGGTGGCAGAGTTAAAGATGCTAAGATTTGCACTGGGTGTAACGAGGATGGGCAGGATTAGAAATGAGTACATTAGAGGGTCAGCTCAGGTTGGACGGTTGGGAGACAAAGTCAGAGAGGCCAGATTGCATTGGTTTGGACATGTGCAGAAGAGAGATGCTGGGTATATTGGGAAAAGGATGTTAAAGATAGAGCTGCCAGGAAAGAGGAAAAAAGGAAGGCCTAAGAGAAGGTTTATGGATGTGGTGAGAGAGGACATGCAGGTGATGGGTGTAACAGAACAAGATGCAGAGGACAGGAAAATATGGAACAAGATGATCCACTGTGACGACCCCTAAGGAGCAGTCGAAAGAAGAAGAAGAAGAAGTAGCCACCATTAAACACAAATAATTTTTATGTTTTTTTAAGTATCCACCAAAGTAATACAATATCTTTGATGTCTTTATGTTTATTTTCCATCCCCTCTCTTACTGTTATACTAAAGATGGGTCATTAGCAATTTTAGTAGGAAAAGGCCCATAAGAAGAGACATTACGTCGAGACTGCATCTGCACAAATAATAGTGAGATGCAGGGAAGCCAGGAGGTGTCACATCAAGCAGGTTCATAATGAGGGACAGGCAAAGGTCAGAACTGAAAGGCTAGAAATACGCAGCAAACAAAACATTAAGGCTAATCAAAAAGAAGTTAGGGAGAGAAGAAAGTCAAAATCAAAATGAAACCTATCCCTAGGCCTACTTGAATATAAACTACTACACACACAGGTTTTATTTGAGTTGAACTTATCAACTAAGCGATGATGATACATTGTACGGCCTCCATATTTAAAGCTGAACTTCCACACAGTTTAACTTTATGCACATAATTAAAAATACCTTAAAATTCCATAAAATTATTTCTCCATAATAAAAAACTGCCATCCAGCACAAGAAATAGTGTGATTTATGACACATTACAAAGCTAGAGGCAAAGCCAAACTGTGTGACACAAACTGCACTCAAAAAATCAAATAGATCATAAACCAAAAAGACTTTTAGTCAGATAATTGCTAGCAAAAAGGTTTCAGGTAAGGCAAGGTCATAGAAGGCAAATTTAAATCCATTATGTCAGTGACATTAGACTTTGTGGCATCTACCTGGCCACTGGGAGTGAATTCTAATGAGACACACAAATTGCAGCGTCCCATAATAGAACAAAGTGATATCACAAATGGTACCAAATAGTTTTAGAAACTTTAATACTTACAACCCCAATGCCATATTTGAATTCCTAATGCTTCAAAACACCAAATAACTACAAAATGCCCCTGATAAACATAACAGAACACTTTACAAAACATTATGAACAAATATTTTCATGGCACTTACTAGACAACATCCCCTCAGCCTAAACTGCAAAAGCAAGATAGACAAAAGTGGTAGATAATGTTTGCCTTTTTATTATTAAGTGGTTGTTTCAATATTTAGATGTATTTAAGAGAAAAGTATATGGTGGGCAGCACTACTGCATTCTAAAACAGGTGTCACTGTATTCATTGTACATTTACTTTTGTGCCTCATTCTTCTCTGTGTTTTCTTACAATGTAATTACATGATGTTTCAGTTCTTTGTGATAACTCTATCCCCCATGACCTACTGCATGTATCTTATAACACCAGACTGGGAATTCTTGTTAAGATTCCATTTCTGGCAGGCATATGGAGAATACATTACATAACACTTGGGCTCCAGATGCCTTAGCCAGTAAGTTAAATTATACATCAAGTAAAATCATCGGGAGCTAAACTTTGCACTGTCTCTATTCACTAATCTGTCAATAAAATGGGCTCCTAAATCTACAGTATGCCAGTAGTCAGATGACTTGGGAGGAAGTGAGGACAGAGAGAGTGAGACAGAGTTAGAGAACAGAAAAGAAAATAGCATTAGGCATCTACTGAAGTATCTGCTGTCAGTTTAAAACCATGGATAACTTGCCCTGCAAGTTTGAGTATACTCGAATTGGAGCTAAACCACTGTTTACCCAGCACATCTCAAAAGTCTAGCCAAGCACTCCTCTTGGTTTTTTTTTCACAATCTACAATGAAAATGGTTTATTTCTTATGTCAGTGAACCTTAGTTCTAGCTATCTTCCCATCTCTACACTCCCTACAATTTAGGTTACTTATTTCCAACTACACTCTTACTTTGGTACATAAACCTCAGGTTAGCACGTCTTGTGGCCCCTTGTGTTCCTGCCCTTTAAAGGCCAGATCTCACAGCAGTTTCCCACTCCCTCAAAGAGATATTTCTCTATTACCCACTAGCTGGGTAGAATACTGGCTTCATGTCAGTTTCCCTAAATTCATTCTTAAATGAACAAAGTGTCCCCTGCTACTCCAGCTAGTGAAGATGTGAGAGGGCTGCTGGCCAAGAAGTCTTGTGGCTTCTTGATAGTTGTCTCTGACTTTCTCTGTCTTTACATTCAGATTCAAGGAGTTCCCTTGCCATTTAGCATGTTAAGGGAATTTAACCCGCTTTTCCTAATTCTTCTAACTCTTTCTACAGAGCAATTGCTGTGGACACTTGAAAAGGGAGAGTGTTTTACAATTAACTCTCTGTTCCACAGGATAACCAGAAAGGAAGTAAAGATGGCACAAGGAGCTAGCAAATATTTAGTCTATTAACAAGCTTGGGTCATGAAGTGAAAGAAATATACCACAACACTTCGATAAATCCCAAAACACATAACAAAAGGTCTTAACACAAACTAGAATTCTTTCAACTATCCCCAGTGATGTCAAGATGCATAATAAGATTCCATTCACTGCCATCTTAAACAGCTAGGGAATAATGACTAAATACAGTATGTCACAAAAGACCAGCAACAGACATAAATGATATGGCTGTGACCACGATAAAGAAGTAACCGAAAGTGGAAAACAAAATGGCGTCTGTTATGGTTTGTGCTTGTTTAAAATTATTTACTTATTTCGTTGAGCTTTGTTATTTACATACAATATCTGTATATAGGTTTGTAGAATCACAAAAACCCATTTTGGTATCAGTTTTTTGATTAGATATCATTTTCTAATGGTTATATACTTTTCATGTCTGTTTCCAATGTCATCTTTGTTTTCCCAGGTGCCACCATTTTGAGCATTAGTCATTAATAGAGTTGCAATGCAACAGACCTCTGAGGTGCCCAATGCTGATGTCATCACCATGATGAGATAAAAGGTCAGCACCATGCACTTCCTGGCTTCTGCGTTTGTGGATAAATCAAAAGACATCTATGCCTATTGTTGTTTTTGTTTGTTATTACTGTTACAGACACTTAGAATTGTCTTTTCCTGGCTTCAGCTTTGGTTTTTGGTGTAGCAATCTGGCTTGACGAGAAAGAGAATGGATTCTTGGTATTAACCCTTTTTCTAGTATTCTTGACATTTTTTCTCCCAGTCTCCCTCCATTATTCAGAAGACTGCCCATTGTAATGAAACAAAAGAAACAGTATATAGTGTTGGGGACCTCTGTGGTACCCCAACTAATGTCGAAATGAAAAAGTACATCCAGCAAAATAATGGATAATGCAAGTATAAGACCATTCTGGTCAAGAATAAAGTAACTAAGGAAGTATCGCACCTGAACTTGAAGAAGTGTTTTCTTCAGACTCAGGTTCAACACCCACTTCTGGTCTCTTAATTCTTAAAAATGGTGCAAGGTAGAAGGGGTAGGACTTACAGAACTGAAACAGAAGTGACATCATTATCCTTGAGGAGGTTCTGTTTCCAATCTACATGTAAAAAAGGAGAGAATCAGATGTTTTTCATTTCACCATTCTCATTCTGATATAATTAGAACACTACAGATGCTTCCAAAACATGTGTCCAACACTGTTTTTAATGGCAAACATAAATGTTGTAGTGATGTCATTATGCAAAAACAAAAAAAAAGAAAAAATACACAAGTAAAATGAAATGTATCTAGGGATGCAAAAATGAGGCTTTATCACAGCAATGGTGCACTTTCTCATTCTTCCTTCTTCAGATCCAGTGTTTCTATCTTTCAGTGGTATCACCCTTCAAACAATAGTATTGAGAGTATGGGTCTCACTTTCATTCTCACTGTCACTCTCTCTCTGTCTCTCTCTCTCACTCACTCTCACTCTCTCCCTCCCTCTCGTACTCTTTCACACTGTCACTTTCTTTCTCTCTCTTCCAAAGATCTCTCCCTGGACTTTTGCCTTCCCTGTGTCATTGTTCTGGTGTCTTTGCTCCTATTGTCTTTCAATTATGCAGATACCTCTTCAAAGTGAATATCCTTTGAAATGAAAATGATTTTCATAATAAATAATCAAGTCAAGTCAAGTTGGGGAGCATGGACTAGTACAGTGCGTTTCCGCACCCACTACACGACGAAACAGCTCGGGATCCCGGTTGGCAACCCCCCAGGCAGACATGCGGTCCAGTCCCACCCTCCGGAAATGACCCTCTATCTGCCGCCGCCAGGTGTTATGTGGGTGACCCCTTGGTATTAAATAATTGAATGAACATTAAATAATGATGTAATAAAAAAAATCAGATTGACCAGTTTCTCAGGCACATATCTGCATTGGTCAAAGCAATAACCATATATTCTAACAATCCAATGCTGCCCGTGTAACACAAAAAAATCTGGCAAAACTCCCCATCTTCTCCACAAAACTCTCTATGTAAATCAAAACAATAAATACATGCTACAAAATGGTATCATTCACTCAAACAGTAAAACACAAGTTCAACAGTAAACATATTCGAGCAATTAGGGAACAATCTCAGGCAAAACACTCACTATAGTAAAATTCTGTTGATGCAAAGAGAGACCATCAAAATGACACAAGAATGAGAACACATCTTCACTGTAGATACAGCAGTTTTTTTGGGCTTCATACACTACAGTGAAATTCTGTAATACAGGTGAGTATGTAAAAAAATACTGTAATGTGAGACAAAAAACAGTATGGCACTTGCTTTTCTCTGCCTGATCTCTCAGCTCTCTTTAGGCCACATGTGTTCAACATTGCAAACCATACCTTTCCTGGTGTCACACACGTGCGAGTAGGAGGAAGCTGTATGGACCAAGGGAGGGTAATTCCACACCAGGCCAGGGGATGGCAGGGTGTGCTAAACCTTCTTCTGTTATCTCTACAGACTAAACATGGGAAAACCTTTCTGACTCGTCCCTGAAGATGTCACTTCCGGTCCCATTGCCTAGCAGTGCACAGGAAAATGTCACTTCTGGTTACGATGTCAGAAGAAGGCCACTTCTGGTTCCCGAACATCACTTCTGGTCTTGGCATTTAAAGCTGCCATCTTAACAACCATTCGTCAGTTCTTGTTGGGACTCCACTGAATGCACATCAGTGTTGTTTTTTCAAACCCATTGCAGCCAGGGATATTATGTGGGTGGTTGCCCCAAACCTTTTTAAGTGTGTCGAGTCTGATCATTTCACATTGGCAATGAAATGTGGGAAAAATCTCTGAGCATGTCTGATCTTTTTCTGGCGGTTTGATGCTGTGATTACTCTGCATGCCTCTGTCATGGCATCTAAAAATTGGAATTCCCTCATAAGGATGGTGATCAACACTTTCCATCTCCAGGCAGAAAAGAATTCCTCAATAGGATTAAGGAATGGGGATTATGGAAGTTGAAATTCTATTGATATATTTGGATGAGTCCTTAAACCTGTCTCTCACTGCAGCTGTGTGGTGGAATGTTACATTGTCCCATATGATTGCATAATGTTGAACAGTGACCCTAGCATCTTCTCTCTTTTCAGACACCAACAGTACTCTGTGAAGCTCATCAAGGAATGTGGTAAGAATTGCATAGTCTTGCATAAGGCCCAATCTGTTGGGATGTATGCTACAGGGCCATTTTCTGATATAGCTGCACACATAGTTATGTTTGCTCCTCTCTGCCCTGGTATCTGTAGTTCTGCTCTGTGCTCAATGACATTCCTCCAATGTCTCTTGGCCTTGGGCAGACTGAAGTGAGCTTCATCTACATATGGGAATGTAGGTGCCACTGGACTCCAGCTCCATGATCCTCTGAAAATCACAACAACTATTTCAAAGGGAAACACATGAAAGCATATGAAATGAAAGAGGTTCTGCATAGAGTTACAGTAAACATATAGTAAATGTACAACTCTGGCTCATTACCCATACATACTGATATCTCAGCTCCTTTATCCGCTCACTATTTATTTTGAATGGCACTCTTTAGATTTATTTCATGCCTCGGTTGTAATGTTTCCAGACCCTATCAATAGTTGCTATACTGACTGAATGAATGTTGTGGAATGTTGAGTGGTCTGCTACAGCAGCCTGTATTTCTAGTAGACGAACAGTATTAATCCTCTGCACCATCTGAACAACTTCTGCTTCTTGCTCTGCAATGAACATCTAGCCTCTTGTCATCTTTCAGTTCTATGAAGGTAAAAATGCAATGTAGAACACAAAAGACAATAATAATTTTTACTACAGTAAATATAAACCTGAAAACTGTGTGTACCAAACCTGTGTATGCAAATATAGCAAGTGAATGTTTTCGCACCTAACAATTTCATGCTTGAAATGTTTGAAAAAATTGATGCCACACATGACCATGAAATGTTTGGCTGCACCCTTTGACCAGCCTCATGCATGATATGGTATACAATAGATGCTCTTATTTCATAGCTGACTCTGTTCTTTGCCATCTTTGTTTTCTTTCACCTCTTCATTTTCATCTTCATCTGGCATATCCTCTCTAGCCTTGTTCCTGTCTGTCTTGGTCCATTCTTATATTATTTTGTTTGTGTCCGTCAGTGCTCGATATAAACAACGGTTGCCACAACTACTATATCCCTCCACAATAAGTAATCCGTGTTCCTGGCAGGGTTTCGGTCTTAGGCTTATCTTCAAGTGTTTATTTCTTCAATGTGTCCAATTACCGACTGTGGTATTTGACTGTTTATTTGGTGCATACTTTGTTACTGACCAAAACTGCATTATGGCACTACCATTTTACACCTCCTTTTTCCTTCACTTCAACGTAAACCTCTCGATAAAATGAAAGGTACATACAGTCTAGCTGTGACCAACAGAAACATTCTCGCCGGCCTACATACTCACACCAGCGCACAGAAGTAGAAACATCTACATCACGCCAGACCAACCAGCACAGGCAAGATGTCTTAGAACAACAAAGACAACATATGACAAACCACAGAGCGACATTATCCAAAGATCAGCAGCAGCAAGTCGTGCACCTAAGCAGTGAACGAAAAACATATTACACACACAGACTTTCTGAAGAGCAGAGGCAAACTGCCAGACAACAAAAAACATTACGTCGGAAAAACTACAGGGATTCCATAACACTGATAATTCAAAACAAGATATTCCATTTATATTACTGTGCAGGCAATTCCCTGCTTGTTTAGCATATTTTATGACTATCACCAAGTCACAACAACAAACATTTAATAATGTTGGAGTTTATTTGCCAGGCCCTGTTTTTACCCATGGCCAGTTGTACATTATATTTTCCCAAGTTACACTGAAACCTGGGTTAAACGTACAGGTACTTCCGGGTTACACACAGGGGAACATTTTCACCGACAATAACATTTATGCAACAAATTGCGTTTTCCGACAATTATTTTAGACGTCGTTATACTACATTACCTGGCGGCCACACTTCACACATACTGACTTACATGTGCCCTGCATTTCCCTTCTTATCCAATATGTCCTGTTAACCTGTTCATGTTACACTTTGTATTGTAAATATTCATACTGTTGTAAGTGACTATAACAACATCCCATACTAATCATGTGACTATTCTAATATTGAGTCCTCTCACAAGTCACTACTTATTAAAATAACCTTTCTTACTATAACGTGTGATGTTCTTCTCTCCCTCATCATCATTTCATTAACGTTGTTATTCGAAATAATTTTTATACGAAATTTTGCAAACACAATTTGCTAGTTTTGAATTAAAATTAAACATGTTCACCACAGCCTTTTATATTGTATTAGCATCTTTTGAGTGGTTTAGAGTTAGATTTGCAGGAAGTGGTTAACCAATTGTAAGTTTGGCCCAATTTTAGGAAGTGTTTTGTGATTGGTCCTTAAGCAGCTGCTGCCATTTTGTAGTGAATAGCTTAATCAGACACTCCCATGTGATTTTGTTGTTACCAAATGATCACCTTGACCACATTTTTGTAAAATGTCCTTAAGCAATGAAAAGTGATGTGCAAACAATTTTAAGGTCTTTGCTGTTTTGTTCATACAGTATATATCTAGAAAAGGCAGCATGTACTAATGGCTTGGTCACTGTAGTTAACAGCCCGAGAAAAACTGTAAAATAGGTAGTTACTTTGTGTGGAATAAACTGGTTTGTTAACCAGAAATGAAAAAAAAAACAACATTAATTAGTGGACTGCAGGGCTACTTCATTCTAGTTCAGTCATTTGCTATCAGCTTTGATGCCCTTACAACCACACATAGGTGTAAAAAAACACTGACATACTAAACACCCCATGTGGAATTCAGGCCTCTAGCTCTAAGACAGTCAAAGGTACAGTCACATCTCAATACTTTATTGCAATCAGAGACAAATGAAAAACAAGCCACCATGGCTGCAATAGATCTGCAAGAAAAGGATTTATTAAAAAAGCTTCCTTCTGGAAGACATAAGTTCTCAAAAAAGTCTGCAAAAGAGCATCATAACAAGCATCGGGGAAGGAAGAAGCTGGAAGTCATAGTGTGCATTTTGCTTGTGGAACTTTGTGAGAGATTCACATTCTATGGTATTGTGTGCAATATGATTCTCTTTTGCACAGTAAAACTTGGCTACAGCAACTATGAAGCTGCGACCATCAATCTGACATTTGTCGGAGTAAGCACTCTTGCTCCAGTGTTTGTGGGCCAGTTTGCTGAGTTTTGTTTAGGGAGGACAAAAGTTTTGTATTCATCTGCCTTCCTCCATTTTATAGGTAAGTCCATTATTTTATTTATCTAATTTCTTAAATGAGATGGCATTTTGATTAAAACTATGAAAAATATGTTTGCATTTCATTGGAATTTATTTGTAATCTGGGGCAATGGATAACATTGTTGCCTCACAGGGACAGAAGACTGGCTTTGAACCCAAGCTCATTCGTTGTCTGGGCAGAGTCTGTATGTTCTCCTTGTGTTTTTCTGTTTGTTTTGGGTTTTTTTTCTCATTCACTCCAAACATGTGCACATTAGGTTAATTACCGGTGTAGCCTGGTCTGAGTGAGTGAACCCTATGACAGACTAACAATCCTTCCAAGATTTGAGCTGATCAAGCAGGACAATTTTAGGCTTTGGCCACATGATTAAGTAAATGGATGAGTGGATTGGCATTTTAGTTTATTTACAGATGGTTTGGAGTGGCGGCATCTGTGAACATTAGGTGCATTCTGCTAGCCAGAACACAATATGTTTTAAAGTTCTTTTTAACTAGCTGTTTTTTTCAGGACATTCAATAGCCTGCCTCTACTTAGCCTATTTTTCTTTAACTGTTGAACTGCCATTATTTCTCTCATCTTATCCCACTTCTTATACACCAAAGGGGTCACAAAACTAGAAGAGGCATGTTCTCTTGACCTCAGAATGACCACATTGAGCAGGCTGGACTTCGGCACAGTTCCAGTTCCTCCAGACAGTAGAAATGCCAGTGTAAAATTCAATTTCCTTTGAGAATTCCATGTGCTCCCAGCTTCAGCTTCATCATGCTGAGAAGATAGATGAAACTCTAACTAAATAAACACATAAACATACAGTACTTTGTTCACATGCCTCATATTTCCCCAATTTTTTTTTAAACCAACCTTATGACATTGAACTCTTCTAAAATAACAATTAGGTGTATTGATTATATTGTATAAGGATTGTGCTCCTAACTCTTAAACACTGCCTAGAACATGGATCACATTTTCATACCGGTCACTGAGTGACATTTGCCTTTCTCTCTTTGTTTTCATTGTGGTTCTATGATATCTGGTATGATATCTGGCTGATTGGTGATGAAAATGTCCAGGCTGAGAGAGGGTGGATGTGTGTGTGTGTGTGGCCTGTGCTAGACAAGTGTCCTTTTTAGGGTTAATTTGTACTCTTTGCACAATATTGCACAGTGAATTTTTTGTTATCTGTGACCTTGTAATTGAGAAAGTGGACTGATGGTAGTCAGAATTCATATTTTTCTGAACTAAATTATTCCACCATAATAAGAATGGAATTATCTGATCTTCAACTCTTATCGGCTCTTTGCTCCATTTCATTTTAAGACAGAGATGATCAAAAGGAAGTTGTCACACCAGTTAGTATCCACTGTACAGTAATACACAGCTTGATATTAAATTTGCTCATTTGTGACAGTTGACCCGTAAGTCTCTGTGATTTTGCCCACTTCACAAAATTTTAACTGCAACTACTTTTTTGATGTGTGATACATTGATGGACATTCCAGGGCTGGGTCCTGCCTCTAGCACAATGCTGTCAAGATAAGGTTCAGCTCCCAGCATCCTTGAGTTTGATAAATAGGTTCAGAAAATGGATGGATGGATATATGGTTTTCATCTTAGGCTAGTTATCACTATAATTTGAACTAACTGGTTAATAAGACTTATTTTTTCCTTTCTGTACCTAATCTATTTTTTACAACTTTTCTGTAGTGCAAAATTTAATATCAAATATTAAAAAGTGGTCAGTATAACTTCAGTTTCTGTTTTTATGAAATGGCTTGTAAAAGCAATGCATTTTGAAATTAACAAACCCAGGTGTACCTGACAATAAATTAATTGCTCCGTTGAGGAATACATTAGGATTTACGTCACTGTTTGTTCTGCCAAATCGATTAGCTGGGAAGACATAAAGAGAGCTCTTAATAAGCTTATCAAGGAGAAAGAACAGAGCCGTGTGAACAAAGCATTGTGAGCATGACCTCTGTTGTTTACATTTCGTGGGAAAGCAACATAGCGTTGTAAGCTTATTTATAATTCACCCAGTGTGTGTCGAAAATAGTAAACAAGAAGCATAATGAAGCAAGAACAACGACCCTGTAAAGACCGAGCCCAGCACAGCTCGTCAGCTCAGTGTGATTTGTGCTTTTGCTGTTTGATGTTTATTTAATTTGACTAATTTTTAAGTAAGTAATATTTGAGATTATTTAATTATTTCTTCTCAATTCTCGTTATTTTGTTTGATGCTCCCCTCAGAGTACATCATATAGTTTTTATTTCTTTTCAGCTGTAATTGACAGCCTAATTATTATACTAAATGAATTGTATCCAAGATCCCGTTTACCCTCAATATCCTGTAACTCCCTCTAAGTTGAGTTTGGACACTCTGAACTGATTCAAACATTGTACCTTGGCTGTCTCTCTAGTTACTTAGTCACTATGTGAAGACACGGATTAGGATATTTTAGAGCTATTTTAGACCGTGTACCCTGACATGCCACAGGTTGTTTGTTAACAGGTCCAGAGTTACTCACCATTTTGGCAAGAAGAGGTACTTGCAGACTTTTCTCTTCCTTCATTTCTCAAAGTCTTCAAGAAAGTACTGTAGCATGGCAGCTGGAGTTGTAGATCCATCCCACCTTTTACTGTACCTGACTTTTTGGGGTCAAGTATAGTTAGCCAGCTTAAAAAAGTATAAAAACTGAAAAGGGGAAATCTTACAAATGAAGAACAAAATTAATCACATCCATTCAGTATAAATAGAACTAAATTCACAGTACTGTAAAAATATTTTTTTCTATAATTACTTTGCATTTAGGGTGGTGCCGTGGTAGTGCTGCTACTTAATATTAAGAAAACCAGGGTTCATGTTCCGGATCCTACCTGTGTGGAATTTGTATGTTCTCCCCTTGTCCACCAGGTACACCAGTTTCCTCCCACAGTCCAAAGACATGCAGGTTAGGCAGACTGGCGACACTAAACAGGCCCTAGTGTGAGGTTGGGGTTTGTGTGTGTTTGCCCTGCAAAGGTCTGGCACCCCGTCCAGGATTTGTTTCTGCCATGTGCTAGCTAGGATAAGCTCCAGCACCCCCCATGACCTGTTCAGGACTAAGCAGGTTAGAAAATGGCTGACTTGGCACTTAAGTACAAAGTATATTTACAGTATGTTTTATAACAGCATATTTGATATGTTAAGTAAAAAAGCTCATTTCAACAAACAGTATTAAGAGTTAATTGTGTATGCTTGTTTAAGAACCCACTGCACATACCTACACTATATATCACAGTACTGTACTAGATACACATGCAGTTACACATCAACAGTTGAGCTGATGACTTCCCACCATTAATAATAATTCTTTGCATTTATATAGCGTTTTTCTCACTACTCAAAGCGCTCAGCAATTGCAGGCTAAGGGCCTTGCTTAAGGGCCCAACAGAGCAGAGTCTCTATTGGCATTTACGGGATTCGAACCAGCAACCTTCCGATTGCCAGTGCAGATCACTAGCCTCAGAGCCACCACTCCGCCTTACTGTATAACATGGAGTGTCTGTTATCCACCTAGGACTCTAATTAGTTATTTAAATAATGTGAAGTGTGAAATATATTCAGATAGCAAGTTAATGTCAGAAAACTAAATATGGATCTGAAAGGAAATACTCAGGGTGTATCTTAAGGATAAGTTGAGTAAATTCCAAAAATGATTTGTAATACAGAAAATATGTTTAGAGTCAAAATTAAAAGCAATAGAGAATTCAATAAATCAAACAGCAAATAGTTAAGAAAAAAAGTATTGCAAACAGCTTTTTCAATTATAAATACAGTTAGCTATAACTGTACTGATAAATGTGTAATCACCAGTTGATAAAAGAAAGCTACAAAGAAAAAAAAACATAAATGGAAAGAAACGCTGCTGATGACGCCAAATTTAAATCTTTTTTTTCTTCTCAGTTTAAATATTAGAAGAACAATAAAACATGTTTAAGTATAAAATGTACATTTTTGGAGAATGTCATTAACAGAATACCATACTGTTTTCTAAGCTGGCTTATTGTTGGTAAGGTTGTGGAGTTGTGGAGCCTATCCCAGTAAGCATAAGGGCACAAGGCAGTAACAATCCTCTAGACAGGGTGCGAGTCCACTGCAGATTAACAGAATAATTAAATGTATTTTTCTTTTTACTTTTTCATCTGTGAAGAGATCACAAATATACAAATGGATGAAAACAGCAATCAAGTCATGTGAAATAACCAGTCATATATATATATGACAATATAAGGTTAAAGAGCAAACAAGTCACTAGGGCAGCAAAACATTTACTCAAGAGACTTCAAAGGAGAATGTGATGTTTGTTCACCTCTGTTTGACTCTTTCTTAAGGCCACAGCACTTTCCTTTATTATTGGCATCTCTGACATCTTAGTAATAAACGTGGTTGTGCCAATCTCTGTTTACAACAAAGAAGAGCAGCAAACAGTGATAGGCTGAAGGTGTACCCAGAGGCTGAAATTCATAGAAGGCTTTTTTGCAGAATATGTAGACAGTGTTTTACCATCGCAGAGTGTTAACAAATGGATTGAGAAGTCCAAAAAAGGTCAGACAAATGTTCAGTCCAAAGAAGGTATGGGACACCTGTTCACATCAACTACCGATGACAAAATTAGCCAAGCCCCTACCATGATTCTGATAAAAACAACAAGGATTTTGGTATCTGGTACACCTTCAGTTCATAAAAAGTGGATCACTGCATGTGTCTGTTCTTCTGAGAAACTGGCTGATCAAGGTCAAAATTAGCTCTGACTTGCCTGGACAAGAGAGTGCTGTACCTTTTGTTGAGGACCTGGGAGTACTTCCGGTGCCAGGGCTGCTGCCTGTTGGAAGCACTTCCAGGTCATACAGAAGTCCAATATAGTAGAGAGTATGTCTCCCTGCAGTGCCCTCTTGCGGCACCCACTGACCCTACTGGTTTATGACTAGGTACCAACATCCAGGGCTGTTGCCATCTAGCATCCTGAAGGAATAAAGAGTCCCCAGAGACATCTACATACGATAGCTGTCTGTCTATCCACTCTGGCCATCTCTTCCATTCCTGGCACCTTTCTCTCACCTTTTTCTCTTTTTATAACATATATATATATATATATATATATATATATATATATATATATATATATATATATATATATATATATATATATATATATATATATATACTGCACAAAAAAATAAGGGAAAACTTAATTATCAAAGTCTAAAACCAAGTCAATAAAGCTTCAACGGCCCTGTCCACCTCTCCTTGTGTAATGGCTTGTCTCCTGGTATGATCTCCATGCTCTTGAGACTGTGATGGGAGACATAGCAAATCTTCTTGCGATGGTATGTATGGATGTGCCATCCTGGAGGAGCTGAACTACCTGTGCAACCTGAATCAGCTGCAACTATCATCTTATGCTACTAGTAGTTACATGACACTAGCAAAAAGCAAAAGTAGAGACAAATCAGTCTGGAAGGAAAAGGGAAGAGTAATTGTCTGTGGCCACCACCTGCATAACCATTCCCTTTTTGTAGGTTGCCTTGCTGTTGTCTCTTCAGTGCACCTGCTTTCACTTTCATTTACACCAAAGCAGGTGAAGTTGATTCAGAATTGCTCTTCGTAACTGGACAGATTGATATCCCTGAAGCTTAATTGATTAAGTATTCACTTATTTTCTTTTGAGCAGTATATATTACTATCATACAACTTTAACAGATTTGTAGGATCATTGCTGTCATGTGTACAGAACACAGTGAAATTCTCACTTGCATGTGCTAATCAGCCTGCAGCCTACAACACTGAATCTCTGTGTCTCCGTGATTAGTGAGTAGAATGACGTTACATCAAAATGTCTATCTTCCTTATCTGAAAAATCTCCACAGATAATCATTCTGTGAAGTTAGATTTAAAGCCATACTGCAGATGCGTGAGACATTCAAACAAGGTCCTAAATTGTCTGAGGCACTGTAATTCTTGTAAAACACTTGATGGAGAAAGCAATAATTACATGATCATTATGTATTTTTATTCTGAACTGTGCAACACAAAGATCGCTCCAATATTACATTATTAATAAATCACCAGCATTCAGGCTTATGCCTCAAGGCTTAGTGTATGGAGTATCACAAATATTGAATTGAACACTGTATGTAAATTTTGTCTTTTAATCTCACATTAGCAGCCATACTACCTGCACTTCAGAATAGGTCATTCATTTGAAGCTAAGCATGTTCGGCCCGGCCAGTACATGGACTGGAGACCACCTAGGAAAAGCTTGTGTTGCTGTTGGAAGAGGTGTTGGTGAGGCCATCAGGTATCGCGTATCCTGTGGTGTGTGTATGGATCCCAATACCCCAGCGCATTCGGATGAGATGTAAAACCGATGTCCTGACTCTCTTTAGTTATTAAAGATTCCTGGGCAACTTTATAAAAGAATAGGTTTTATCCTGGCTAAATTGTCCATCATTGTCTCGTCCATTCTAGCCCCCTAATCATCCCCTATCTCCAATTGGCTATCTCTCTCACCTCTTCACCACCTAACAGCTAATGTGTGGTGATTGTACTAGTGCAATAATGCAGCTGCCATCACATCATCCAGGGTGCTATGCATTGGTGGTGTTTGAAGTGGCTCCCCTCCATCCAATATGGACAGACGTCTGTCTGTTGTTCATGTAAAGTGCTTTGAGTAGTGATAAAAGCACTAAATAAAATATAACTAGTTATTTTAAAAAATGATTATTATCATTAGTAGCTGCCACTAATTCCTGTCACATACAAGAGACATTTTTGGGTGCATTTTTGAGTCCTTTTCAGATTGTGCCTTAATGTTTCCTAATTTGCAGTCTTCTGTTGTTGTCAGGGTTTGTCAGTTAGCTGTGCAAATTATTGCCCACTTAATAAGCAATATACAATATACTGAGACATATACTGTAAGTCAAGTTACTTTTATAGAATTAGAGTGATTTGGGGTAAATAGCCTGTTTTGTTAGTATTGCCCACTTAATACGCAATATACTGAGACATATAAGTCAGGTTACTATTATAGCTATAGAATGATTTGGGGTGAATAGTCTGTTTAGTTAATATTTTCTTATAGATATTTAAACAAACAATGAGCACTTAATATTGTTTTCTGGTTTAATTATAATCAGAAAGCAGTGTTTAAAACCTTTCAATACATTTGTTCTTTGTATTGCAGATATTACCACTCTAGCACCATCTTGTTAGTATTTGATTGCTTGGCTATAATTCATAAAGTGTTCACCTGAATATCAGGTTTGTCGTGATTTCCACAAGAAGTGTTTATGTGCTGAAATTATACAATATGTGTAAAATGTGCCTTTTATTTACATTTTTTACCATTTATATTCAATAGCACATATACTATTTGCTTTATTTATGTATTAATAACACGCATTATTGACACAACTAAAAGAAAAATGTTTAAAAATAACACAGACAACAGGAATATCAAGCATTTTTGGAAACATGTTCCCCTCACCAAAATGTAGAAATTTGCACTAACCTGTTAGAGATATCTGCTTAGGATGTATTTTTGTTACACTATGTGGAATGTGCCGCCTACATCAGAAAGCACACCAGGGTTTTAAGCTGTGTGTAAAATTAATGATTTTATTCTACATAATTGTTGTAATAAAGATCTCCACTTACATTAAAATAGCTCATAAAAAGTAATAAATGACACCGAAAAAGAGGATATACACACCAGTTCAATGTATTAGTGTAAAATTATTGTAGTTTTGTGGTCTGAACAGATATTCAGCCCACATAAGATGTATTGTGTGCCGCAGTGGTCAAGATCTCCGTGGACATGATATGCGTATTTTCTGGTTGAAGTACATAGATTCTCCATGTTTTTTTGGATTTCTTTCCGGGAACTCCTAAATGTCAAAAATCAAAAACTGCATTAGGCTTATTTTCTCATATTTTTCTTCATTTAATTAATGTTCCATCTCAAATAAGAAGATATGTCACATGTATTAAACATAATTTGGTGGAAATCTCCCTTGAAAGAAAGGAGAATGGGTGCAACCTGATGATGAACAAGTAATCCCAAACCTCAGTCCTCCTTTTTTAGGGGAATATTCCTACAAAGGCAGTTAGGGGGTAATGGATGGAATGTTTTTAATCATTTACTATAGAAATATTAAGTGAGATGTTCTGTGTGGCTTTCAGGCAGCTGAGCTTAAATGTGTTTTTGAAATTTGTACTGGAAGAATGTATCTGTCGTGTGGTATAATGTGTGCTATGACAAATGACTGGCATTGCCGCTTTATTGGCTAAGTGACTGCGTTTCCACTTTAGTTTTTAAGTAACTGTGCTGCAAGTCTGAGAAGATGTCTTGTGGAACCTCAATGAAGCAATACTTCAAAGGAATAAGAATAACGAGAGATTAAAATATTCCCAAGGGCACTGTACCCACTGGAAGCTAGTACACAAATGTAAGAATGAGAAAGGCAACTAGTAATGAAAGGTTGGTGGAGTTCAGAAAGCAGTCTAAGGGACCCAAGACAGCTGAAACTACTTATAAATGACCGAGAGACCACATGCACCTGTTACTGTCCAGCATGGGTCAGGTCCCTACGCTTCCTTGAGAAGGAATGGGCAACAAACTTTGTGAATTATTATTTTTGATGTATTCTTGCTCCCCACAATTTTTTGCTCATTTATTTTGTTCAGAATTTTGTTATAATCTATATTGTTACTATCATTATTAGCGTCATCACATCTCTATTTTGTTTACCGCTTTTCTTGCATTAACATTATGCAGCATTTGTCTGTACTGTGGCATAGTGTTATTGGTGACTGCTTCAATTGGCTATAACATGATCATTAGTTGTTATTATGTAAGATGGTGGCGTGCTTTCTAGTACATCCAATCTAATACATTAAAATGAACCTTTAGACCTGGGGCTTAGAATTTTGATGTTTTATTTTTATAACATTTTGGTATAATTTTGTCTTTATGGTTTCTGATCCCAGCCTGACTCTGATTATATAGTACCTTTATCGGAATTCTTTTATCTACATGCTAACCAATACTGGGAATTTTGTTTGTTTGCCATCTAATGTCATTTGGCAGTAAGCCAGATGTGTACTATATGACCTGGGCTATGGGGTTAACCAGAGGCTTCAATTATCTTATAGATTCTGAAAAATAAATTTGGAGATGCAGGGATAAGGGAAAGGTTCTTGGATGCTGATGAAGCCACTACATTGCTTTTCTTCTTTTCAGACTCTTCTAGTACTTTATTTGAAGAAAAATGCAGTGTAATTCAATGAGGTGCCACCAGCCAGCCCTGTATCTGAGTGACCTCAGAACATCTTAAGGCTCTTCTGATGTTAATAGAGACTTGGGAATTGAATAAAGGTCCTGTCATATTGCATTCACATAATCTTAGCAAGCAGGCGGCAGTCACAGCTCATGGCCATGAACTCCAACCTTGAAGTTTGATGTCTCCTAGTGACTCAGTCCAACCAGTCTGTGAGTCACCTCATTAATACCAAACAGACTGGATTTTGTCTTAAGTCGTAAAGGCAGGCTCAGTAAATGTTAAAGCTGACAACCAATGGGCTTTCAGTCACAATACAGCCACAAGGAATTACAGGAAGCATGTGTTTTGGACTTTGCAAAGAGCACATCTGTCTGATACAGTATTTTGTGTTTTATAAACCACAACATAAAAAAAAAAAAACTGGTATTGTATAGCCCTAGCATGATTGGGTAGCATATTAATTAGCTGTCAATAAAAGGGGAGAGTTTGTTATACTTTGGAAATATGAACCAGTGCTTAAAAGAGGTCACAGAGTCATGTAGTTTGTCATTCCCTGTCATTTTTGGTCATCTAATTTGACATCCTCAGGTGAGATCAGCAACTGCAGTCATCAAGTTTGACTAGAAGCCATATAATGTGACCTAACTTGTGACAAGGAGTATAAATGGGTCCATGTGATCATTCAGCAAAGAGTCCGGAAAAGCAATTGATAGGAAGGGTAGCCAGTTTTCAATAGAAAGGAATAAAAGAACATAAAAATGAAACACAGTTGTAGCACTTACAAAGGAAACCACGTCAATAGAGCAGGCAACCAAGGAAGCGCAAAGAATAAGTGACAGATTTAGTTAGACCCAGCCAGAGTTGATGACATTTATTTAAAGTCTTCCCCACGTCTTACTTGTATGTTGTAGGTGGGCATTGCTTGTTTTATGTCTGGCGCATTTATACATATCTGTGTTTGTATGTGTTAATGTATGCATATGCAAAGTGAAGAGGGGAGATGCTGTATTCTAAGAGCTTTCTAATAAATGGGATAATTATTATTTAAAGAAGAAACAACAATAATAAACTTTACCTATTCAGATTTTTAGCTGTTTTAACTTTTTGTGTTGTGTATACCGGATATTAAGTCTTAGTGTGGATATAACCTTTTCCTTTTTTTTCCTTTTGCAGACACACACTGATGCAGCCCTTCACCATCTCCATATGTTAACTCTTAGGTTAAAACAGAAGCAATATAGCCAGCTCATACCATAATTATACTGCAACAACAGAGTAATTAGCACAGTTAATTAATGCTAGCTCACTACATATATTGGCATATTCTAAATGAATGCATTAACGTCATGTAGAACTATTAAGAAGTGATCTAATCAAAGAGAAATTCCATAATGGACACATTTTGAGTACTTTGTCTTCAGCTAATTAGTCTTTATTACATTAAGGTAATATCTTTAAGAGTACAAACACTGGATTGTTTCAGGTGATTTCAGTTTGCCTGAGTTTTATTACCATTCTCTTTTAGGCAAATGAAAAAATAGTTTGGTCTATGTGATCTAAGTTAATAAAAGAATATGAATTTCCTTTCAGTTACATACAGTAATTACCAAGATAATTTCCCTTCTAATGGAGCATGTCAATCAAGAATAATAACTTAATTACAATTTTTTGTCTTGTTTCAGAAAAGTTTTATTACATATGATACATTTCTTGCCCTTCGGTAACATTACATTTATATATCTGTTGGCTTTTTACATTAAAAATTTGAAATATTTTCTGTCAAAAAAATGTAATTTAAAAATATGACAATAAATGATGAAAGGATGCAATAAGAAAAGTTTCCTGCAGACTGCTTCACAAATGATACTTACATTGTGAATAGTAACTCATTTGACGAGAGGAGCCTTGAGGATAAAAAGATTCTTGTGAATACAAGACAAAAGTGAGACAAAAGCAGGTTATAGTGGTGAAATGGGGCCGACCAAAGAAATCAGGATATATAGGAAGGTGCCACGTCCATTTTGAATATCTGAGTCTGAGACTCTGTGTTGTGAAACAGGATTGAAGCTACCATAAGCTTTCATTTTCTTGGAGTAGTTTACATTAACTAGAAAAGTGAAGCCTGGTTCTACATACAGTAGAGTCACCATCATATTGCTGTCTTAGTACTTCCAAATAAACCCCTAATGTCAATTGAGGAAATTACATTTCTTTGCACATCCCAAAGATTAATTAGAAGTTTGTCCCAGATGAGTGAATGTCATTGCGTACATTAGTGGGTCCTATGATGGTTTCCATCTTTTATCCAATGCTTCTTTGAAAGGCATTAGTTATCTATGATCTTAAAATGAATTATAAGATGATTGGATCAATGTATGCCATTAATCAATTGCGTTTTGGGTAATAAGTGAGAGCTTTCAAGTTGTTAGAATAGTCATTATAGAACATGCTAGAAGGTAGATAAGGTGTTTTGAAAGACTGAATATGGTTAATTCAATCCAAACTAACAGAAACAGGCATGTATAAATATTTAGGTTATGAGGTAGATACACTTTTAATTAATTATTCCTGTTTTGTTCTACTTTAAGTCATTCTGAACATTCATATCTCATGTAGGGTATCCACTTTTACAGTTTCTAATTGGACACACCTACCAAAAACCACAACAGGAGCAAGCTGCTTCAAGTTAGCTTTTAGGACTGGCTACATTCTAGCTTAGTTAAATTTCAGTGAATCACAAAAAAAGGGATAAAGTGAAATAAATCACATTACTTGATACTTCCACAAGATCAGTTCCATATCTGGTCTATGTAGTTGCATTTCTGTTAATTATCTCTCTCTTTGATCCAGAGGCCAACTATATTCTGATGTCCTAGTGAAATATGAAGGGCTGTTATTTGAATATTTCACTTTAATAAGCCTGGTCTCTTCCACAGGTACTGCAATGTTGCCAGTGGTTGCCTTCCCTTTTGAAGACTTCTACATTGACACCAACCACATTGTTCATTCACTGGCCAAGACAGAGCAGATGATGCTTTTCTATGTTGGCTTGCTGTCGGCATGCCTGGGAATCGGAGGGATCAGGGCTATCCTCTGCCCCCTGAGTGCCTACAGGCTAAAGCACTACAACCAGCACGAGCTCTTGTCTTTCTTTAATTGGTTAGTTAATTAAAATCCTCTAAGCAAATTTGGTAAACTTATTAAAGGATAAGATGACATACTACCTTAAGCTAAATGTTATCAGTGCTGCTTCAGGCCGAATTATTAATTTGAGGCTAATGTCTTTGTTTGATTGAACTTCACAAGTTAATTACACAACATTTTATTCAGCTTTTAAGTTGGAAATGCAAATACCTGTCTTTAGAGAATATTCTAAAATATAGAGCTTGTTGTTATATCTTAATTATAACATGCCAACTAAGATGACAAACTGTCTTTCCTTATCACTCCCCTCTCTGTATACTTAAACCAATACATTTCATTATTAAAATTTTATAAGCTTATATTTACTGTTGCTTCCCATAAAAGCTGACTACCACAACCCACTAAAGCCCTGTCTCCATGGTGAGAAGGACGTTTCTTAGTAAACATTCAATCCATTTGTTTTAAAGGCCAAATCACAATGTAAATGCTGTGCAACACTTCTACACACTTCTGCAACCATAACACTTATTTTAACTGTGAATGTCCTGACCACATTAAGTACCTGCCAGTGCACTTCATGCTGCCAGAATAGGTTCAAACCCCCTAAATTAAGTGGGTTTGGTAATGGATGAAAAGATAGACAGTAAAAAGTTTTATATATAGAATATATATATATATATGGTGTGTGGGTGTGTTTATGTGTGTCCTGCAGTGGGTTGGCACCCTGCCCGGGATTTGGTTCCTGCCTTGTGCCCTGTGTTGGCTGGGATTGGCTCCAGCAGACCCCCGTGACCCTTTGTTCGGATTCAGTGGGTTGGAAAATGGATGGATATATATATATATAGTGACAGTTTAAAGGTCCCCATGACCCCTTGAACCCTCAGACCAAACGTCAGACACCAGATAAAAGTCCAATTATTATTTATTTTATAATAATAATGTGCACCAAGCACCCTCCACTCCACTATACTCATAAACACTACAATAATACAATCAATAATCAATAAACAATCCTCCACTCCCAGACACGTTTCCACCCTTCCACGCAGCTCAGCTCACTTGTCTGGTGTTTCTCCTAGTCTTTTATAGTCCATGACCCGGAAGTGCTCCCGAACCCCTGTCCATGTGATTTCTCAGCACTTCCGGGTCGGATAAAAACCACTCTTTCTTCATCCCGGAAGCACATCATTCCTTTTGTCCATGTGACCAGGATGCACTTCCGGGTTATAGGGCACGTAGTATTCCCTGAGCCTCCCTACAGCATCTCCTGGTGTTCCCGATGGTATCCAGCAGGGCTGGTTGTAACAACTACAAGGTCCATGAGGCCCTGCTGGAATTCGGGGAACTTCCATCTGGCAGCTTGGAGGTGTTGGCTGGAATATATGGCTGGCCATTCCTCACTATATATGTATATATGGAAGCAGATGATCCGCTGTGGCAACCCCTAATGGGAGCTGCAGAAAGAAGTATATATATATAAAGTATTCACCCCCTTCGAAGTTTTCACATTTTCTTACTACAGAAAATTGAATCACAGTGAATTCAGTTAGCCCTTTCTAACACTGAGCAACAACAAAAAGTACTAACTAATGTCAAAGTGACAAGAGATTTCTGGAAAGTGATCACATAAGTACTCATCTCCTTCAAGTCAGAATTTATTATACTGTATACCCCTTTGGCCTTTGGCAGCCATGATAGCCTTGAGTCTGTGCATACAGGTCTCTTATTGCTGTCTTAATGTATGGGCACAATGCGCACTGGCTGGGGGTCCCAGGAGCATAGGGGCCCACAATGTTTCTAATGTTTATGTATGTTTCTGTTTTGCTATCAAAACAGGGGCTCCATTGCACTACTTTGCCAAGGGCCTATGATGCTGTTAAGATGGCCCATTGGTCTCTGTCAGCTTTGCAAATCTGCACACTGCAGTTTCTGTCCATTCTTCTTTGCAAGACTGCTCAAGTTCGTCTGGCCTCAGAGGCATCATGATTGAGCAGACGTTTTCACATACAGCCACAAATTCTCAATTGAGATCTAAACTCTGACCTGGCCACTCCAGGACATTAACATTATTATTTTTAAGTCATTCTTGTGTAGCTTCGGCTTTATGCTTGGGGTTGTTGTCTTGCAGGAAAACAAATCTTCTCCTAGGTGCAGGTTTCTTGTAGGCTACATCTGGTTTTCCTCCAGGAAACTGCTGCATTCATTTTGCCATCCACTCTCACAACCCTTCCTGATTCTACTGGAGAGAAGCATTCTCACAGCATGATTATGCCACCACCAGGCTTCATGGTGGGGATAATGTGTTTTTAATAATTATATTTTGCAAATTTACATCTGTGCCTTTTCTTAATGATTGACTTAACTTGACTCCAAGAGATATTCAATTAATATCTTCTGACTTATGCTTTTCAATCACCTTCTCACGGAGTTGCTTGTATTATTTTTATTTCATCATTGTGTAGATTAAGCCTGCATACTCGCTCACCACAAGATGGACCTTCCAGTTTCAGGTGCAATTATACTACAATGAATTGAAACCCCTTGACTACAGTTACCAGTGATCTCCATTAAACTAATTATGTGACGTTTAAAACTAAATGGCTGCCGAAGTAAGGATTTAGTTGTGTAATACTTATGAGATCAATTAGTCAGTCAGTCATTCAGTCAATTATTTAGTGTTTTAAATTTGTATTTAATTTAGAACACCTTTCAGAGATCTGCTTTTATTTTGAAATTAGAGTCTTTTTCGGACAAGCAGTGTCAATAAAGCCAGTACAGTATATATATATATATATATATATATATATACATATATTTTATATTGTATAAAGTGCCTTCAAAAAGTATTCCGATCTCCTTCACTTTTTTCATATTTTTTATGTTGCAGCCTTTTGCTAAAATAATTTCAATTTATTTTTCCCTCATCAAACAAAATTCAATACCCCAGAAAGACAAAGCAAAAATGGGATTTTAGAAATTTTGAAGCACCTATAACAGTGATTATAGCCTGGAGTCTTCTTGGGTTTGGTGCAATAAGCTTTGCACACCTGGATTTGGGGATTTTAAGCCATTCTTCTCTGCAGGTACTCTCAAGCTGTTTCAGGTTGGGTGGAGATCATTGGTGGACAGCGATCTTCAGGTTTCTTCAGAGATGCGATTCTAAATTGGCCCTAGTGTGTGCTTGGTGTGTGGGTGTGTTTGTGTGTGTCCTGCGGTGGGTTGGCACCCTGCCCAGGATTGTTTCCTGCCATGTGCCCTGTGTTGGCTGGGATTGGCTCCAGCAGATCCCCGTGACCCTGTGTTCGGATTCAGCGGGTTGGAAAATGGATGGATGGATGGATGTTCAGGTGGGTTCAAGTCTGGGCTCTGCCTGGGCCACTCAAGATCATTCACAGAGTTGACCTTGTGTTGTCTTTGCTTTGTGCTGTATCAATTTGAAGGTGATCCTTCGGCACATTCTGAGGACCAGTAAACTCTGCAACAGTTTTTCTTTAAGGAGATGTCTGTATTTTGCTTCATTCAGTTTTCTCTCAAAGCTGACTTGTCTCCTGGTCCCTGCTTCTGAAAAACAACCCCACAGCATGATGCTGCCACCACCCTGCCACACCATTGCTATTGCACAGATGATGAGGAGTGCTTGGTTTCATCCAGACATGATGCTTGGAATTGAACCCAGACAGTCCACACATGGTTTCATCAAACCACAGAATCTTGTTTTTTATAATCTGAGAGTTCTTTAGGTAGCTTTTTTCAAACCCCAAGCAGGCTTTTATGTTTTGGATGTCCACTCTGCCATAAAGCCCAGATCAGTGGAGTGTTACAGCGGCAGTTGTCCTTCTGGAAGTTTCTATCATCTCCACCCAGGTTCTTTGAAGCTCATTGAGAGTGACCATCAGGTTTTTGGGCCTTACTAAAGACCCTTCTAACCCATTTCCTCAGTTTGGCTAAGCAGCCAACTGTAAGAAGAGTCAAGGTTGTAATTATCATATTCTATTTTAGAATTATGGAGTCAGCCATGCTCTTCGGGAATCTTCAATGTTGCAAATTTTTTTTTGCTGCCTAGTCAAAATCCTGTTTCTAAGCTCTGCAGACAATTCCTTTGACCTCTTGTTTTGGTTTTTGCTCTGAAATACATTGTAAGCTAAATTGAACTGACCACTGAGAAGGTGTACAAACATCTCAAAAATGATCAACAGAATTAGAAGCACCTGAGCCAAATTTCACAGCAGTGAGTCTGAATACTTATATCAGTATGATAATGCAGTGTATTTTTTCATTTTTAATTCATTTGCAAAAGTTCTACAATCCTGTTTTGTCATTCTGGGGTATTGAGTGTTGTTTGATGAGGAAAAAACTGAATTTAAACGATTTTAGCATAAGATTGAAACATAACAAATGTAATAAAGTGAAAGTGTCTGAATACTTTCTGAAGGCACTGTATGCACCGTAAAAAAGTGTTTATTTAATTAAATGAACAAAAATAGTCTAATGATATGCAGTATGAGATGCTATTGCATTAAATTTAATCAGGCTGTATTCTTATAGAATGGATCATTAATTTGTTTTTCTTCTAATTTGTGTAATTTGGCTGTAATGGCTGAATAGATGTGCTTCACAGATGTGTAGTTTTCACTTTAAAGAGTAGTACATATGACTATTCATTTGGCATACCATATACCCATGAAATTTTGGGACTTTTCCAGGGAGAAGTGAATTAACGTACTTATATACATCGTATATCTATACAGTACGGGTACATGGGCAGCTGCTTAACGTACTTCCGTAACTCCACATCCTCTGTATAATTGCTATATTTACAGATATCCATAAACTTACTTGAATGCTGAATGGGATTTAAATTCCCAATGGACTTTATTCTCTGCTGTGTTGATTATATTAAAATATTAAGTAACTGTATAATAAAATCCAAATTTATATTTTACCTACCATACACCTAAACGTACACACTTGAATGCACCCTCACCCTCTCTCAATCCCACCCCTCCACCCTCCACCTTGTGTTTACCAATCATATTTTTCAGACTGTTACAAAAAGGCTAGTTTGACTTCAGTTTGCTCCTCTGTTTTAACCAGATGTTGGTTATTAGGGCTCTGTTTTTTACCTAATAATTGTGTGTTTTTCTCATGTGTTCCAATATCACTTTTCAAACTATTATCAACGATCTTCCTTCTCTGCCTGTTTGATTCATGTTTTCACTTTGATCTTTGCTTTTGACCTTTAGCTTAATTTCCCATGGTTTCTTCCTCTGTTCCCTTAGCTCACGCTCACATCTACTTGAATAACTTTACTCCTCCGACAATATATTTTGTGTCTTTCAGCACACCCTCTTTCTTGTACCTTTAAACACTTCACTGTCTATTCAACAAGGTGTTGTGGCAAAGGCAATTTTTTGGCACCAACCTGACACAGACTGACACCAGAGGCATGGGCAAAATAAACAAAAAGATTTTATTTTTTCTTCACCTGTGGGGCACGTCTTCCCCATAATCCCCACAGGCACAACACAGTCCCAAAAACACCACCAGAGAAAAACACCCAACACACACTCTTCTTTTCCTCCACTCCTCCCAGGGCAGCTTTGTCCTCCTCTTCCTCCCGACTCTGGCGCCCTGAGTAGTGGCTGCAGGCTCCTCTTATAGCCCACCCGGAAGTGCTGTAGGTGCTCGTGTACCTACTTGCAGCTGCACTTCCGAGTATGGCTGTGCTCATTAAGCTGTGCAACTCTATGCAGCTCCCCCTGGCGGAAGCCACGGAGCCCAACCAAGATGAGCTCCGGTGTTCCACAAAAGTGGCCCCAACGCAACCCAGCTGGGCTGCCAACAAAGGTTCAGAGGGACATAGCGTGGCTCCCATGGCTGCTCCCCTGGATCCAGTGACAAAGGGGCATCCCAGCTGGGCATGGGTCCCGGCCATCCGCTGCAGTGTTAATGTTGAAGTTAGAAGATGTGGATGAACTGATACTATTCATTAAAATGAGTAAAAAATACAAATTAACACAAATATTTTCCTTCTCCATGTGATGAAGTGTTCCATAAACAAGATGGCTTAGCTTGTCATGGCAAGGCTTTTTTTTCAATCATCAGCAACATGCTTTCAGCACTATGCAAAATGTTCATCTCAAGTATACAAAATAATATGCATTTCCAAGCTAACCAAAAAACATTCACTGTCAAAGAAATGAATTATTTGCCAAGAGTTAATTTCAATATAGTTTTAAATTATACTTATGAATAAACCCTAACCTAATACAAATATTGTGCATTTTTCCAAGGTTTTACTGGCTTGTAAACCTGAACTCTGCAGTTGTGTTTGTTGGCATTGCATACATTCAGCAGTCTATAGCCAAAAACCTTGGCTTCCTCATTCCTTTTACATCAGTTTTGATGGCTCTAATCACAATCCATATGGTGCGCAACAATTTAATTGTTCATCCTAAGAAAGGTAAGATATGTCAATCATTTGCAATGGTATTTGCATGTTACAATCCCTGCATGGACTGAACTTAGCATGTTAAAAATATTTGATAGTTATGTGTGAGTAGAATTAAATAATAGTCGAGAATGTTCTATAATTATCTGAACCCACTTTATTCAATTATAGGTTTGTGGGGGCCAATTCCTTGTACGGACAATTCTGAATGGGATGTCCTTTCATCACAGGCCACACACACACACACAGCCAAACAAAAGCAGTCACTAAGTGTTGTAGCTGATCTTAAAGTAATATTCCAGAAAAAATATATTTGACTATGTTACTTATTCCATGTAGTTTGTAGTATTGGCCATGAAAAATCTGTAGTCTCATGTTTTAATGCAGAACAGAAGTGACAAGTTTGAGATAATAACCATCTATGGTGACCAACATTGAACAACAGCAAACAATATCAAAAGTATTCATTTTAAAAAAAATCTCACATTCCTCGTGTTGTATAATCTACATGTCAAGTCAACCAGTTGTATGCTCAGAATGTCACAAACACAAGTATTTTTACTAAAATATTGTTAGGTAAACCACTCCCAGAAAACACTCTTATGAAGAAAAATGGAAAGTACTCAGATGTGCCTGACTTTATTCATTTGCTAACATGTAATATCAACAAAAAATGTATGCTGAGATGTCCATCCATCCATCCATTTTCTAACCCGCTGAATTCGAACACAGGGTCACAGGGGTCTGCTGGAGCCAATCCCAGCCAACACAGGGCACAAGGCAGGAAACAATCCCGGGCAGGGTGCCAACCCACCGGAGATGCTGAGATGTATAAAACTAAATATTAAAACTTAAAGAGAAGCAACTTAAAACATTATCAGGAAGACAATATGCCTCACAAATATCTGAGATGCTTCGACAAGCAAAAGTTCCATTCAAATGTGCAGTTTCACGCACTTCTACTAAGTATTCCTGAGGCTACTCCAGTTGTGGCTCACTACTATAAATATAAATATAATGACTGACTTGAGGAATGGTCAGAATATTTTTACAAAACCAGGAGAAAGTCGTAGTCTGGAAACAAAAAAGCAAAGTCATTGCTGGAAGATCGAAGAAAAATTATCGTCAAAACCGAAACACTAACGAAAGTCAAATAGTACAAGCAGTGTTCAATAACAAAATCAAAAAGTAAGTCACACGTACTGAAAATCTGGTGGTGATATTTATACAATATCTGCACATAATGACATGACCAATTATGCACTTGCCATAGTAACAGAAAACACTAACCTCTCAACACAAAAATTATGGCAAAAAATTATTAACTTTTAAATAAACTAGTAAATCACAGACCAGAAAGCAGAATTGAATATCTTGGGTTCAGAAACCCCTAAAATGAATTGATTTCAGTTTGAATCTATAAGTAAAACTTCAAATCATGAGATAGGAAGGCTGGTCTTCAGTTCAAATGCTCAGGCACATCTGAGCTTGATTCATTTTTGTTCATGAAATGCTGTTTATTTAACAATAATTTAGTAAAAATTGATGCGTTTGGGATGTGGTGTGCATACGACTGGACAACTTAACAAGTGGATTTTGCAACACCGATCATGTGAGTTTTTTTATGGACGTTTTGGGTTTGTTTGCTGTTGTCCAGCACTGGTCACCATAGACATCTATTCTATTAGAAACTTTCTTATCTCCATTCTGCATGAAAACTTGAGGTTAAAATTTTTTCTTGGCCATCACTTCAAACTGCATGGGGTGAGTAACATATAAAAACATTTTTACGTGGGGTATTCCTTTAACAGACACGACTCTGAGGGAAAATTCTGAATAACTGATGGAAAAACCTGCACAAACCTGGAGAGATTATAATAACTATACAAATAGTAACAAGATTTGGAATTCAAAGGCAGTCTACTGGAGCTGTGAGGCAGTAATGCAAAACACTGAATCACTGTATAATTAAAGGTTCCAGTTAATTAATCTACAATTTATATATTAAAAACTTTTTATGCAATCAAATCAAAAAAAGAGCTAACACTCAAAATTTTCTCCCCAAAAAAGAAAAACTAAATATACCTAAAGATTAAAATAAAATCAATGCAAATCTGAAAAATATAACAAGTACTTGGCAAGTTTGTACCAACATTGGGTAATTTATTCTTCATCTCGTCCATCCGTTTAGCCTGATGACTGAATCGAGCTATCCATTCAGTTTCTACTCCAGTTCAGGGTCACTGTAGTCGGTGTGTACAACGGCAGCCCTGGGTTCAAGACGGAAGCTGACTTCATTACTTTCATAGTCCCTAAAGTCTGTTTAACACCTCACAACATAATATGTCATTTGCAGTCTTCTATATCAGATTAAATTGCACCAAAATCATTGCAAATTGTTGAAAATATGTACTGCAGGACGCCTTTATCAAATAACTTTGTAATAGTTTCGAGAAGATAAAATTATCATGTACAGTAATTCATTTTTTCTCTGTATTACTTTACTTCATTATTGGAATCATTTTGCTTCTCAGGTTATAATGTATTGCTTACATTAACCCACACTTTCTTGTCTTCTTCTCTTATCTGCAAATTGTATTTTTTTCTCAAATAAAAAAAAACAGTATTTACTCTATATGGCTCATTTCACACAGCAAGCGCGACTTTGTATTCTATGTACAGTACATAATGAATGGACATTAAACCCTAAAGGACAAGATATAAATAGTGGGAAGGATAAACCAATGACAAAAATTAAAATGTGCTGTCTTGACAATGTTAGGTTTAGAATGCAGTAGAGAGGCCTTTAGCTGAATTGTGAATGTCTGAACAGATGGAGCTTCTCATACAAACGCAGAGGGAGTCAGTTCCAGAGACTGGGTACCACACAACTGAACGAGTATTTAGTAAGGGCAGTGCAATATGGTCTTCAAACATGTGTCATTTAAAGACTATATGACAGAAACAATTCTGTCCTTTTCAAGTGTCTGATAACTTTCACATATCTTTATTACTATTGCAAAAAATGGCAAATGAGTGCACAAGCTTAAACCCCTCAGTCTTAAGGGTTTACAGTTTATGTGCTCATTTTAATGGGACCTTTCCAAGAGAGATTCAAGATGAAGGATATCCTGCAGTCAATCAGTTGTTAATTGAATCTCAGATATTTATATAATATAATATAACCCTCTTTATGACTGTTTGCATTTGTTGTGATGCTTTCTTTTACTCCATTAATGAGCAGCAGCACAGTGAGCTTGATTAACTGGAACTGATAGCCTTCAGTCAATTTAAGCACTCAGAAATCACATTCTGTTGTGGTTTAACTAGTAACACAATACAAGAACATATTTATAAGTTTTACATGGTTTTGCTGGACATGAATCCCCGGCTTATGACTGGATGTTTTTTCTGGGACCCCAAAATCCAAAAGACATGTCTTTTAGGCCCATTGTGAGTGAATGTCAAAATGCGAGTGCTTCGTCTAGGGTTGCAACATGTCCTACCCCTGCTACCAGAAAAAACAATGACTCCCTACAGGCCTGTATTGGAATGCGTGGGATTAGAAAATAAATTGATGGATGTAATTTATAATAAGGTGACATAACTAATGGTTCAGTAACATAGCGGTTAATAAATCTGCCTCACAGATTCTGAAACTTAACTTTGTTTCAGATCAAGCCAAGATTTAATATTTATAACTGAGTATAAAAGCTTGAGTTAAACCATAAACCAGTTTCCTAATTTAATAGTTCTTTCAAAAAGCACCCTTTTATGTGCAAAACAGGTTATAGCCAATTCGGAGGACTGATATTCCTAAACAGGATTTTGTAGGCTTAGTTTGTTTTATATGATTTTTAAAGCAATTTAGAAAATCAATGTATTCAAACCTGTATTCAAATCACATATAAAATAATATTGCATTAAACAGGTCAATTTGAAATGAGTGGACTCAACAGCTTTGCTTTTATTCCAGGACAGTCGTTACTTTCAACATTTGGTGTATTCCTGAGTTCTCTGAAGCTGGGTTGTCTTCATTATCGTTACATAACTGGAGAGTTGACTAGCTGGTTGGATTGGGCTAAGGAGAACAATGGAGGCTGCTATAGCGAAACCCACGTTGAAAACATCAAAATCTTGGTCAAGTTGTTCCCATTATTTGTGCTACAACTTCTATATCGTGCTACTGTTACTCAGGTAAGACAATAAAATAACATTGTTTTATTATTAATTCAAAACACAATAACCCTACAATATGAATGAATGAGTTGAGTAATAATTTAGTAGTATTATTAGCATGTGTACAGAATACAGTGAAATTCATTTTTGTATGTCCTGCAAAGATACACCATCTCACCACTCCCTGACAACATGATAAACCAGAATTCATTCAAATAAATAATTATTTATAGCTGCACAACAAGTTTCTGCTTCCTGAACACTGTTGGGTGCTGATCACCGATATCACATCAATTTACCCATCACGTACCATTTCAGAGAAATCTTCAGTTTTGTCATGATTTTTTCTTATATTTGTATCCAAACATTTTCGCTCCCGTAAGTGACTTATCAACAAGGGTTTGTGCAGCCTGGGCATGTCCAGGCATGGAATCAGGCCAGGTTGGAAGCTGTTCTGTGGAAGTTGACATCCTGGGCATGCCTGAGCAGGTCTGAACGAGCTTGACGCTGTCTCAGCATGCTATAAAGGTGGCTTGCATACAATGATCCTGCTCATTTGGTTAATATAGATAGTCAGTGTGTATGTATAGTATCAGTATAGTAAAGTATAGTGTCTATAGCAATTAAACAGTAAGTAAGCTCGATGCTATAGACGTTTTGGTGTCGGGTGATATGTCTCGTCAATGTCGTAACAGCCGCGATACATTCTACTATATCTGTGGCGAATATACACTTGTGCCTCAGAGACGTTGGATGGTTGCTCTTATGAAGAAAGCTTATAATCTGTATTTTGGCTGCAAAACTGGTGATCAAGACAAGGAATAGGCACCTCACATTTGCTGTGCGACATGTGCTGTCAGTCTGAGAGCCTGGCTCAGAGGCTTTCGAAAGATGATGCCATTTGCTGTTCCGATGATATGGTAAGAGCAGAAAGACCATGTGACGGACTGTTACTTCTGTTTGTCTTCTGTTTGTCTGGTTTCTCTGGCAAAAACAGGAAGTCAATTGAATATCCTAATCTACCTTCAGCAATGAGACCCGTGCCACATGATGACAGTCTTCCAATACCGAAACCACCAGAAGATTGAACCTTAGACGAACCAGATGAAGAAACTGCAATGCAGGGTACCAACAGTGACATTGATTTTGAACCGTTCTCATCAGGCAATCCACATCTGATAACACAGTCTGAATTGAACAATTTGGTCAGAGATTTGGGTCTGTCAAAAACAAAAGCCGAGCTGCTGGGTTCGAGACTGCACGAATGGTGTTTGCTGTCAACAGGTACGAAAATTTCTGTGTTTCGAGGCAGACATCATGATATAACCAAATTTTTTGCACAAGTCATCAGTCTCTGTTTCTGTTGTGACATTGAAGGATTGTTCTCGGCCTTGGGTTGTGATCACAACCCGGAAGATGGAGTCTCTTCATCAGTTCATCAATGTTAAGCCTGAAAGCTGTTCTGCTACACAATGGCAACGTTTATCCTTCAGTACAGTGGTTTTCAAACTGTGGGGCGGGCCCCCCTAGGGGGGCTTGAAGTAACAAAAAGGGGGGCCCGAAGATGTGAAAAAAAAGAAAACAAAAATCAAAAATATGAAAAATACATCTATTGAAACCAACTCAAATTAACTTAAACTACATTCTGATACTAGAAAAATAAATATAGAGTTAGATAAATGTCGATAAAAGTTAAGTAGGTATAATAAAATATGCATCTATGATATATCATTAATTAAAAAAGAACAAATTGGTATTAGTAGGCTCCTTTCAAAAAAAAAACTAGTGGGGCATGATTAAAACTGTTATGAAAACTCGGTTCGCATATACTTAAAGGTTGAGAAACGCTGCTTCAGTACCTGCTGGCTATCCAGCACACATGAAAGAAACGTATGAGAATATGAAACTGTTGCTGAAGCACGTCCAGTATAGAAGGTACAACTGGAATATCTGTGGAGATCTTAAAGTTGTGCCAAAGAGTCGCACTATTCTCAACAGAACTGGCCACTCCGTAATAAGTTAGTTCCAAGACAGAAAAATGTGGCACATGAATTGCTTGTCGACCCAGTAAAGATATTTTTGCCTCCTCTTCACATAAAACTGGGACTCGTGAAAGCACTGAACAAGGAAAGCGAAGGTTTTCGTTGTTTAAGACAGATGTTCCCAAGAATAACTGACGCCAAGATCAAAGAGGTCATTTTTGTTACCCCCCAGATCAGACATGTTATGAGTGACAAGCGGTTTGAAGATCTGTTAGTTGAGCTGGAAAAAATTGCCTGGAAAGCCTTCAAAGACGTTATTGACAATTTTCTGGGCAATTACAGAGCTCCAAACTACATTCAGCTGGTAGACAAACTTCTCAAAGGATACAAGACATTGAAGTGCAACATGTCACTCAAGATTCACTTCCTCCACTCACACTTGGACTTCTCGGTGCTGTCAGTGACGAACACGGTGAAAGATTTCACCAGGACATTGATACAATGGAGAAACGATACCAGGGCAACTGGACTCCGTCAATGCTTGCTGACTACTGTTAGACACTGCAACGTGATGCACCAGACAATGAATACAAAAGAAAATCAGGAGCAAAACACTTTTAATTCTGTTGAATTCAATAGCTTATGCAAAACATAAATGTGACTAAATACGTTACTGTCAGTAAACATATAAATGTCTATTTCTCAGAGTTCCTACGTGATGCAGTAAAACTATATTTGTGCATACCCAGTAGGTATCTGTCACAATCGACAAAAACTTTTCAGGAAGTAAGAATTTTCAAAAAAAAATTTTGTGCGGTGTAATTAAAGTTTATTTAATAGACAATACGACGGGAATGTTAAAATTTGTTTTAAAGCTTGACTCTTCTAGCACTGCTATAATTTGTATTAGGAAATTGTTTTGCTGCCCAAGAACTAGTAATTAAGCTAATTAAGGCATTTTGAGATTCCGGGGTTTAGGTGGGGTTTTTATAAACCTGTTTTATGTTGCTGTGAGTCTCAGACGGTTACAGATTGTTGTCCATATTAAAGCCAATAGTCCACGGCCAGATTAATGACAGGCTTACCCTGCCAGACCTAAGAGAGTGGGGTGTCGGCACATGCCTATAACATACAAAAAAATTATGAGATTCTTTTAATTTTTTTAAAAATAACAATTTGTAGCCCTTTTATTTAAAGGAACCAATAAAAACCTAAAAACATCTGGAGCTTGTGGTCTAACTCAGTGGATTCACAAAGTTGGGCTCAACTCAAGTGGCTTGAGTCTTCTGTTAAAGCGTATTAAGAAATGTGGTGTAATGGGAAACAGTGTTTCAGTAGCACCTTGTTACTTTAACAGCTTTATTCTTCCAGTTTGTGGATAGCGCTGTTACATTCATTATAGACGTTCAAGATGGAATAGCGGCTCACATTTAACAAAAAAAAAATCAAGAGAAAGATTACAAGTTTTCTTTAAATGACAAATCTAATAGGTTGAGTGGAATGGTTTGTTCAAGATAACATAATAATAAACACAAAGCAAAGAGCAGCCATTAGACGTAAAAGAAAGTGAAAATGCCAACATCAAGCTAAAGTTTTGCTGTATGGATTTGCATATTTGCTTATTGAAGCTGAGCCCTTATCCACTGTGAGTTTTGTGCTCAGAAATCCTCGTCCATTGCATCCTAAAACCTATTAAACTTAAGAGACATTTAGAAAGAAGGCATTGCATACATGTTAAAACACATTGTAATGATAGTGAGTTACATGGTTAGTGGAAATCAAAACTAAACAAAGGAAAATTTCTGATCAAGCACAAGTAATGGCCATATTTAATAGCCAAGTGCAAAAAGCCTTGATCGTCTAGTTACAATTGTAATGAGGAAAGTCATGCACAATGATAAGCTTGTTGACTAGCTTGAAATTAAATTCCCCTTTCTGTAATGCGGTTGCGTGATGCATTGACAATCTGGCACAAGACATTACAGGTAAGTTGATTGAATGAGTCTGGCAGAGTGAAAACTTTGCACTCCATTTAGTTGAATCAGCTGATTTAAGGAAGTCTGTTCAGATACTTATATTTGTGAATCACTGCTTTGATAAATTTCAATTCATACATTTTATGCTGCAGCCTTTTGCTAGGATTTGTTAAATTCATTTCTGTCATCAAACAACATCCATGCCATTTTTGCAAATGTATTAAAAAAACACACACTCAAGTATTTGGACCCTTTACTGTGACACTTGAAAATTGCTGTGGGTGCGTCCTGTTCTATTGATCATCCTTGAAATGTTTCTAGACCTTGTTTGGAGTTCACCTGTGCTCAATTCAATTGATTGGACATTTTTAGGAAAGGAATAGGAATATGTGATGGGTGTATGGGTCACACTTACAAGTATTCTTATCTAAACACATTTGAAATATCTGGCTACACCACCCAGTTTTATTAAGAATCTGGGAACTCTTGAAATTATTTTAACAGGCTAAGAAGTTTGAGTAAAAAATTATTAAATCAGATCTTAACATTAAGAACCTAATTTAAAGATAACATTACACAGGTTTCTTTAAATTGAGTGGCGAGTAAACACAAAATGAAAGATACAGCAGCAATTTCAAGAAAAGCAACAGTAATTTATATTATGCCAGACAATCCACCAATAGGATTAAAGTAGATAAGTCTAAAAATATTAGGAGTGAAAACTTTTTAAAAAAAGAGCACACAATCTACCCTCTCAAAGTCAGTTAAAACATAACAGTGAAGGATACAACCTTTGATGGTGCGAAGTCCAAGTTGTGCACTGATTTACCACAATTAATCTTCCAACTGTCCCACTGAAACACTCTTCCCAACAGAAATCTTGGTAACTTGTCGAATCCTTCTTGGTGTCTCTCCCTCATTGAGTGATCGTTCTTTTTCACTTCTGGGTTCCTTGAGTTGCTATGATGACCTCACTTCTTGTCTACCAGCTTCGCTCGGTCCTTTTGTGAGTCTTCCCTCTCTCGCAGGACCCACAAACAGCTTCTCTCTGGTGAAACTGTCTCTTCCTCCCTAGAGGTAAGTGTCACCATCTGTGTGCCTCACGTCTTGTTGGCCATGTACCCTTGTCTGCCTGCGAGTCCTTGCACTCTGTGCAAGTGATCTTGATGGTGCTCTCAGTGGACCATTTCTTTCCACACGACCCACTGCCCAGAAGTATATAACTGCTTCAGTCTCTGATCAAATGATGACTGATTAAACAATGATACATACCAATTTCCTTTGCTTAACAAAATTGTAAATACATTTTCATTGGTTAAACAACAGCATTGTTGTCAGCTATTAGATAGATAGATAGATAGATAGATAGATAGATAGATAGATAGATAGATAGATAGATAGATAGATAGATAGATAGATAGATAGATAGATAGATAGATAGATAGATAGATAGATAGATAGATAGATAGATAGATAGATAGATAGATAGATAGATAGATAGATAGATAGATACTTTATTAGGAGAAATTCACATACTCCAGCAGCAGCATACTGATACAAAAAACAATATTAAACTAAAGATTGATAACAATGCAGGCAAAAACAGACAATAACTTTGAATAATGTTAATGTTTACCCCCCCCCCCCCCCCGGGTGGAACTGAAGAGTCGCATAGTTTGAGGGAGGAACGATCTCCTCAGTCTGTCAGTAGAGCAGGACAGTGACAGCAGTCTGACGCTGAAGCTGCTCCTCTGTCTGGGGATGATACTGTTTAGTGGATGTAGTGGATTCTGCATAATTGATAGGAGCCTGCTGAGGGCCCGTTGTTCTGCCACGGATGTCAAACTGTCCAGCTCCATGCCTACTATAGAGCCTGCTTTCCTCACCAGTTTGTCCAGGCGTGAGGCGTCCTTCTTCTTAATGCTGCCTCCCCAGCACACCACCGCGTAGAAGAGGGCGTTCGCCACAACTGTCTGATAGAACATCTGCAGCATCTTATTGCAGGTGTTAAAGGACGCCAGCCTTCTAAGGAAGTATAGCCGGCTCTGTCCTCTCTTGCACAGAGAATCCGTATTGGCAGTCCAGTCCAATTTATCATCCAGCTGCACTCCCAGGTATTTATAGGTCTGCACCCTCTGCACACAGTCACCTCTGATAATCACGGGGTCCAGGAGGGGCCTTGGCCTCCTAAAATCCACCACCAGCTCCTTGGTTTTGCTGGTGTTCAGGTGTAGGTGGTTTGAGTCGCACCATTTAACAAAGTCCTTGATGATGTTCCTATACTCCTCCTCTTGCCCACTCCTGATGCAGCCCATGATAGCAGTGTCGTCAGCGAACTTTTGCACGTGGCAGGACTCCGAGTTGTATTCGAAGTCTGATGTATATACTAGGCTGAACAGGACCGGAGAAAGTACAGTCCCCTGCGGCGCTCCTGTGTTGCTGACCACAATGTCAGACCTGCAGTTCCCGAGACGCACATACTGAGGTCTGTTTGTAAGATAGTCCACGATCCATGCCACTTGGTATGAATCTACTCCCATCTCTGTCAGCTTGTCCCTAAGGAGCAGAGGTTGGATGGTGTTGAAGGCACTAGAGAAGTCTAGAAACATACAGTAATTCTTACAGCACCACTGCCTCTGTCCAAGTGGGAGAGTGATCGGTGTAGCATATACTGTAGATGATGGCATCCTCCACTCCCACCTTCTCCTGGTATGCGATCTGCAGAGGGTCAAGGGCGTGGCATACCTGTGGCTTCAGGTGGTGAAGCAGCAGCCGCTCCATGGTCTTCATCACATGTGATGTCAGAGCGACAGGCTGGAAGTCGTTCAGCTCACTAGGTTTCCAAAGCCTCGGGACTCTCCCCTGTTCCAGGCTCAGGTTGAAGATGCGCTGTAGAGGACTCCCCAGCTCCAGCACACAGAACTTCAGCAGTCGTGGCGATACTCCATCTGGACCTGCTGCTTTGCTGGCACAAAGTCTCCTCAGCTCTCTGCTCACCTGCGCTGCTGTAATTGTGGGTGGGGATGTCTCTCCTATGCTGGTATCAGCAGAAGGATGGGTGGAGGGTGTAGTACTCCGAGGTGAGAGTGGATTAGGTTGGTCAAACCTGTTATGAAGCACATATACCACTATATGCTGATTAGAAACCAATATCCCCAGAAAGGGGTAATTTTTCAAAGAAACAGGTAGTTCTGTATCACAATATTACATGCTGATGAGATACCAATGAAAACATTCTGATCTTCAAAGCAGGTGACTCTAATGCAAGACAGGTAAATATCTACATTCTGTAGACAGCAATTACCAATAACGTGTGACAGAAGTATTCAGGAAAGTTGCCTTTTCATTTATGACCCCAGTCTAAATAAAGTGTACTTATTGTCCCTTCATCTATTTTACATTTATTATTTATCTGTTTTTTGCTTAAGGGAAAAAAGAAAACCACCCAGTGGACAAAAATGCTCCCCTCTGACAAATGCAGTGATTAGTGATGGGATTTTGTCGAGACACAGATCTGGGAAATGCTACAAAACATTTCTGCAGCATTGAAGGTTCCTAAGAGCAAAGTGTCATTCATAGTTCCTGAATGGAATAAGTTTAGAACAAACCATGACCCTTCATAGAGCTGGCTACCCAGAAATACTGTATTAGGAGTGAAGGGTCATGGTAAGAAAGGGATCCAAGCAACAGAGAACCTGGGTGGATATAGGAAAAACTTCTAGAAGGGCAACCTCCACTGTAACACACCACTAATCTGAGCTTTTTGATAGAGTGGCCAGATGGCACATAGAAGTCTGGTTGGAGTCTGCAAAAAGGAACCCAGGGGCCTCTCAAACTATGAGAAACAGGATTCTCTGGTCTGATGAAAGTAAGCTTAAACTGATGGCCTCAAATCTAAGTATCACATCTGGAGGAAAACAGGCATCACTCATCACCTGCACAATTCCATTCCATTGTTGAAGCATGGTGGTAGCAGCATCATGCTGTGGGGTTGTTTTTCAGCAGCAGGGACTAAGAAACTAGTGAGAGTAGAGGGATAGCCGAGTAGAAAAAAGTACAGAGATATCACTAATGAAAACTCTGGACCTCAGACTTGGCCAAAGGTTTCCCTTCTGGCAGAACAATGACTATAACAATTAAGCTAAGACAACACAGGAGTGTCTTAGGGTCAACTCTGTGAATTTTTTCAGTGGCACAGTCAAAGCCCTCTTTGAAGAGACATCAAAATAGATGTCCACTGATTGTCTCCATCTAAACTGACAGAGCTTGAGAGGATCGGCAGAGATACTGTAAATGGCAGAAAATCCCCAAATCCAGGTGTGTGAAGCTTGTTGTGTCAAAGCTGTAATTGCTGCCAAAAGTGATTCAAATGTGTACTGAGGGAAGCATCTGAATACTTGTGTCAATGTGAGATTTCAAATTTTTATTTTTTATAAATTTGAAAAACATTTCTAAAATTCTGTTTTCATTTTGTCATTTGGGGGTATTGAGTGTACCTTAGGGTAGGGAAAAAAATAATTTAAATGATTTTAGCAGAAGGCTGAAACAGAGCAAAATGTGAAAAGAGTGAAGGGATCTACAGTAAATACTTTCTGAATTCACTGTATGCAACACCAGACTTCTAAGACAGGGTTTTTTGTGCTTCATAGCCCTAAATTACTCCTTTACAAGTCAGGTTGGATAGAAAAAGTTGATGGACAGCCATTTTCAGGCCTCTCCTTGATTTCTTTTGTCTGGATTCTTTCTGCACAACCCAAGAACATTACCAGAGTTGTACATAAGCCATTCCTGTGCTTTATTTGCTTTGTTCTTAGAGTCATTGTCCTTATGGAAAGTGTACATTCAGCTCATTCTGGGATCCAGAGTGCTTTGGAGCAAGTTTTCATTAAGCATGTCTCTATATTCTGCACAGTTCACATTTTCCTCAACAGTGTCCAGCCAGACGGACCATCATGTTCTTTGCCCTTATTCTCCGATTGCTCAGTTTGGCAACTAGCTCTAGGAAGAGTCATGGTTGTTTCAGACTTCATCCATTTAAGAATTAGGAGGGCAACTGTGCTCTTTGGAATGTCCAATGGTACAATCCTGTCTCTAAACTCTACAGACAATTCCTTTCACTTTGTGACTTGGTTTTTGCCCTGATACACATTGTAAACCGTGGGACGTTCTATAGTGTGACTGATGGCCAGGAGCATTACCCAGCCGGGGCATTGGCTGGGAGGAAGGACTGAGGGAGAGACCATATTCACAACATTATCTCCCCCAAAACACTAGAGGGAAGACCCCCTGGGTTGCTACAGCACCATGGATTCCCGCAGGGCATGTCAGGACTTGTAGTTTGGAACAGCCCTGTTGGGCTCCGTGGGTGCCGCCAGGGGGTGCTGCTGGGTCCTTGGAGGAACCTTTTCTGCTGCACCCAGAAGTGCAGCCGGAAGAAGGTCGAGAAACACCCGGAGCACTTCCAGGTGTGCTATAAAAGGAGCCGCCTCACCACCAATCAGGGAGCCAGAGTCGGGTGGCGGAGGACAAAGCTTGCGAGTAGGAGTGGAGGCAAAGAAGAGAGTGAAAAAGAAGAAGAAACGACTGTGTTTACTTGTATTTTATGCTTTGTACTGTGTTGTGAAGTGGGGAGTAAGAGAAAGACACTTCTCCACTGAAGAATAAACGTGTGCTATTTTGAACTTGTGTCTTAGCCTGTCTGGGTTGGGGTTTGGGGAGCAGTACACCCCCTGGTGGACCACAATAGACAGGTGTGTGCCTTTCCTAATAATGTCCAATCCAATGAATTGACCACAGGAGGTCTCCAAACAAGGTCTAGAAACATTTCAGTGGTGATCAGTAGCCCAAGCCAAATTTTAAATGTCATAGTAAAGGGTCTGAATACTTATGTCAGTATGATATTTCAGTTTTTTATTTGAGAAAGGACATGCAAGTGATGGGTGTAACAGAACAAGATGTAGAGGACAGAAAGATATGGAGGAAGATGGTCTGCTATGGCAACCCGTAACGGGAGCAGCTGAAAGAAGAAGATTCAGGGGTATGGAACGTTGCTTGATGTAGGGGAAAAAAATAATTTAAATAATTTTTAGCACAAGGCTGTAACATAACAAAATGTGAAAAATGCGAAGTGGTCTGAATGCTTTCTGAATCCACTGTATGGGTGACACTTTAGAGTTTTTTTTCCAAACTTGCCAGAACAAGCAGGCTTAGAAAAAGGATGAGTTTTTATATCTTCACACTGTCAATTATTATTGCTATGTACAGTAAGACTGTTGTTTTTTTAATATTGTAAAAAAAATGTTTTGTTTTAGATTTGAAATTTTTGCTTGTTCTTTGGATTATAGACTTTGCTCTTGTCTAAAGCTTTGTCTACTCCCTTCCAGTATGCCCAAACCTACTCGTTTTGACAACCGCATCTCTGAATGTTTATAATAAATCTGTTTTCCTTGTTTTCAACATCAGTGAAAATCTGATCTTTTTTTTTTACTGCACCAGCCATCTGTTAATGAAAATAAAAGTAGGTGCATGCAGGAAGATGAACATCACAGCCTCAGCCACCTGTAAACAAATGTGATCTGTGTCCTTTCCTTGAAACAATCATTATGAATTTCTCTATCTTCAGTGGATCTTGAAGGATGGTGTTCAGGGCTTTTGTAAGTTTTCATTAAAGCACACACTAAGCAAGCAATAAATATTTAATAGATTATCGATATTGGCCTTCTCCCTGCAGCGCACATGGAGTGCAAAAATGAGTGTGTCTTCTTCCCAAAGCAGGAAATACAATACATGTGCAAAACCCAAATTAAACATTCTCCTTACAGACAGGTATACATTAACTGACAGGACTGAATGGCATAGTTCATGAGAGACACTTGACTGGGAACCATGCTGCTAGATATTATAAATAATTCATTTGGTACAACTCACAGAATGAAATTGTGCAAAATTAATATAGAAAAATATACGAGTCTGGATCTCTCCCTTTTGTTATGCTATATACTTGTCTCATGCCAGCATCGTGCCATCTTTATCCTTGACTAGGCCTGTTTCTAGCCTTTTAGGGGTTCTAAGAGATATGCCTATTTTGGGAGCTGACGCACTGAAACACCATCCTCTGTATGTGGGTAGGGGGTCCCAATCTCAAAGTGGTTACTTAGTCTGCTTATGCCAGCAAACAACCCTGTCCTTGCAAACCCCTTGACACTTAAACAGTCCATTACAAAAATGTAATATACAGTATGTATATAACATTTTAAATTTAAACCTTGTCATCTCATTATGGATATTTTTTTACATTTGTATCTGGTTTTGGCAACACACTTTCAATACTGCATGTGGTTCTTGTTGGAGAAAACTATTCACACCGACTCATATGCATTTTTTAAAACTCATATGGAAACAGATATTAGCAGTAGTAACTGTACAAGTGAATATCTGCATAATTTTTTCTTCTTTTAGAACAGAAAGGAAATAGTTTAGAAGTCAAAAGTATATGATTAATTTCACAAGTAAAGAGGAAATACAATATGTACTGTAACTATAATTTTATAAGAAAAACGCTGTGTTTTGTAACTTTTAAAGTATGCTATTTTCATATCTGGTTTTACAATGTTTTCATAGCAATTTTACAGATTTATTACTGGCAGATTTTCAGAATCCTACAAAATATTGGGAAATAGCAGTCTTACTTGAAAACAGCCATAACAATTGGCACATACCACATGCCCTTCAGAACAGGTCATCCACATGAAGCTAAGCATGTTCAGGCCCGGTCAGTACTTGGATAGAAGGCCATCAAAGAAAAGCTTGGGTTGCTGCTGGAAGAGATGTGGAGGAGGCGAGCAGGGGGCATTTACCCTGTTGTCTGTGTGTGGATCGCAATGCCCAAAGGCATTGACAGGGACACGGTGCTGTAAAAATGGCTCTGTCGTTCGGATGAGATATTAAACAGAGGCTCTGTCTCTGTCTGGTCATAAAAGATCGCTGGGTATCCTTCATAAAAAGCAAAGGTGCATCCTGATGTCTAGGTTAAATAGTCCACCTCTACTTAGTCATTCTGGCCCCCTAATCATCCCCTGTCTCTAACTGGCTAAGTATCTCTCTCCCCCCTTCACCACCTAACAGCTAATGTGTGGTGAGCTTACTGACACAAAAATGGCTGCTGTCGCATCATCCAGATGGGTGCTATACATGGGTGGTGGTTGAAATGGCTCCCAACTCACTATGTAAAGTGCTTTGAGTAGTGAGAAAAGTGCTATATAAATGTAAAGGATTATTATTATTATTATGAAGATATAGAAACACACTTCTAGCTTCGTATGTAAGTTAGGACACTACACCAGATAGAAATGCCAGTCCTTTTCTGTCTTATATATAGGCAGCGGCTTTTTTGGCATTAAAAATTCCAATAGGGTCACACCGAAATTTTCATACACATGTGCAGACATCTCTAACATGAACACGAACTTACCTAACTAATAATGTCTCTCCCTCTTTTGCTAATAACTACTGAAACATGCAAGTTTCCACATATTTCTTCGGAAAAATTACGCGGTTCAATCACACAAGACAAAAATTTTAGATGGGAAAAATATAAAGGATAAAGCCCCCCAAAAAAATCATCATTATTAAAAATCATTCAGAAACAAACCCTAATGATATGCAGTAGCTGACAGATGCCTGGTGTTTATGATGGGTGTAAATATGCTATCTAAACAGGCTTAAAAATAATTATAATCATCCACTATATGTATTGCATTTCATTAGAAATCTCAATTAAAATAGAAAAGTAAGCATTTTTTATTTGCTGTTCTTCCTTTTGCTTTTCAAATGATCCACAAATCTTTTCAAAGGCAAGGGATTCAATTCTACCTATTTCTTTTTTCTCATTTCTTTCCGTTGAATCACTCAGCTCAAGTGTCAATGTTTATACCTCTTAATGTTATCGTTTTGTGATGGCAGGCATCCCCGCATCTATGCAGAGGCCAGTGAGTTTTTCATTATTTTCATTATTTATAGACTGTAAACATACTTGAACAGTAAACTGTAACAGACATATCTTTCACCTTCTCCTTGAGCATCCCCACTTTGTCTAATTAGGCGAGCGTAGCTCATAAATTATACATTAGTCTGCTGTTTCAAGCACTCCCACCCCACCCTCACTAAAAGGGCCCCTTCTGAGCCCCTTGCCCTCTTCTGATGCCTAGTCAGGCTGCCTACAGCAATCTTGTCTCCCTCGCTGTATTTTTCCCAAGTTCTTTTGTTTTCTTGCACTTTTCCACCTTTCTCAGGTTCTCCATTTTTAACAGTAGCACACTCGAAAATTCTCATTAGACTTAATGACCAACATGCTTTCAGTATTGTATGTGACAGGTAACACCTCCAATTAAAGGTATATTTGTAGTTATTATAGCAGAATGGTGAAGCTGTAAGCAACACCGCATTTCATGTTTTATGTAGTGTCTAATCCATAAGGGAACAAAACAGATCAGAACATTTGGTATAAAAAAGTTTTTATTTGCAAATAAATTAATGTGCATCTACACATTAAAGCAGGCAGAGCAAATGCATAAAAAATGAAAACACCCTGAGACTTCCTGGACACCACGAGGTGTTGAGCTCCCTTCCAGCACCTTTCCCTCCCATTTTGAACTGTAGCCATAGCATTAGGGTGTTGTACCGTGTTAGCCATTATGGATGCAATAAGAAGACAAGCAAAATGACACCTTTTATTGGCTAACTAAGCAGATTACTATAGGCAAGCTTTCGAGGCATGTATCTTGCCTGAAGAAGAGGCCTTATCTGCCTCGAAAGGTTGCACATTGTAATCTGTTTAGTTAGGCAATAAAAGGTGTCATTTTGCTTGACTTTGAACTGTAACTATTTAAAGCTTCCAGAAAATGTTCCTCCCTCTCCATCACAATTTTTCCTCTGGTTTCCACTGCCAAACACAAGTGAAGTTCACCTCTTCTTGGTACTTTTCACAGTCAGGAATTCAAGGTAAGAGGTTCCTGAAATCAAGGTGGGTATATGCAGCTACAGAATTAAGCCCATGTTATGAAGGCCACCTACAGCATAATTTAAGACAGAGCCTAGAGAAGTACATTCCTACCTAGTCTAAAAGTACAATGAGATATGGCATACTGTCTAGTATCCCTGCAAATTCCAGATAAGACATTAAAAGCATTACAGGTTTACCTGGCTTAGCAAAATGTAAACAATTGTAGTGAGTACCACATGTGTTTTCAGACTTTGTCAGTGTTGCACTCCTTAAAAATATATACTTGGGTTGGTGTGAGTTTGCCTCTCATTGGAAAGATGAGGAATTGCACTTTTAAGGATAAGTTGCAGCATGGAACACACAATTTTGAAATTGTATTTAAAAAGGACAGAGAGAGGGACACCCATAGAAGATGCAGTGTGCAGCAATGCCCAAGTGTGAAACAAAGACAAATTGAGAAGATCCCTACTAGGATTTGAATATTGAGCCCTGATATGCAAGCATCACCGAAGAGGAATCTTTTCGTTTATATTTGTGTGGAGTTCCCAACCCTTTCCTGATAAGACAGAAGGTTTTTCTTGTAATTGTGGTGGCTTGCTGGAGACATCTTCCTTCTACCTTTGTCCTCTTCCAGGGCTGCAAGACTTTAAATTTGTACTTTTGTCAAATCGGGTCAATTTATTGTGATTTAATTGTGTAACCTCATTTGTCAAACTCTTGATTTATTTTAGGGATATATCTACTATTTGGCGAGTTTGTCTTGTAAAGTAATTGTGATTTTTGTCTGTGGAATTAGTAACATTTTTATATATTACTAATCATCGAGTGTTGGTCTGGGATTATCTGTGAGTGGGTCACTGAGCCCAGAATACTTCATTCATTTTTATTAAATTCTGCTGTGAGTGAGACAGCAGTAACTATTTGTGCAGTTTCTCTGAGGTATAGTCAGATTCCTGGGGAATGGAACACAATCAAGCTTACATCTGGCGCTTAAATTGCAGACACAGGCTAAATTGCTTGAGCTCAGGTCTCTTGAGTGGTCTTTCCTAATTTTATACAAAGTTGTATAACATGGGCGACATGATGTCATTAGTCATAAGGCACATTCATCAAGTGCGTACCAACCACAGAGCGTCACTTTAACAAGACACATGAAATGATAGTGCCCATGAAATCCAGTAACACAAAACCAAACTTATAAAATGACAATGATATTATGTTGTTAAAATTATGCTAAAATATGAAGAAACATTAACAATGTAGTTAGATATTAAACAAATATCTCTTAGATGAGTAATTAATAAAGACCAGAAGATGAACCCGTGCTAAAAAACCTTGCCAAGAGCAAAACTTGGAGGACAATAGCACTAATATCTTAACCAAATTCACAAAACAAAACACCAAAATCAGAGATAATTTTTTCTTGACCATAATTCTTTAACAAAACTACTTGCAAAAAAGGAACTGAAAGAGTATCCATAATCTTGAGTGTCGTCTCACATCTTATCAAGCATCACATGTTACTGAGGCAAAGGAGCCATGAAATGGTGGTGCCCATCTACCATATGTCAAAACATGAGAGTCTCTGTGTGTCCCCTGTCCCTCAGAGCAGTCTAACTAGTCAGTTAGGCTTTGGTGACATGATCTAAAGAGGAGGTTCCAGTGTGAGACACACAAGGAGAAGTAAACCTGTAAAAGGCACACTGACAGTCACCTTCATAGATGTGAAGTATAAAAGTGGACAGTAGGCGAGGAAGTTGGCTTGAAATGAGCGTCTGGGAAGCAGTCTTTACAGGAACGCAATCGATAGTGAGAGTGTTGGGAAAGACAGGTTCAGACACACAAGGATACAGAGGAAAGGTGCTGAAGGTTGTACAAGAGGTAGATAATATTTTTAAAACTATTCTATTACTTGTCTTGATCATAGATCATTGATGTTAGGTAGAATGCCCAGTGGGGACTTGGCGGTCTCATGACCTCAGAACCCCTGCAGATTTTGTTTTTTTCTCTAGCCCTCTGGGGTTTTTTTTGTTTTGTTTTTTCTGTCCTCCTAACCATCGGACCTTTCTTTATTCTTTGTTACTTAGCATTGCATAATCTTATTTTTATATTTTTTTTCTTTCTTCATCTTATAAAGCACTTTGAACTACATCATTTGTATGAAAATGTGCTACATAAATACAGTAAATGTTGTTGTTGTTGTCTTTGACAGGCCAAATGGCTAGTGAAAAATAAAATGCCATCTTGGTAACAACAAAAAAAGTTACATTAATATAAAGAGCACATTATATAGATAGATAGATAGATAAGTCTGTTTTTTTCACCTGTATTATTATCATTCTTTAATTTAATATTATTTATTGTATCAGTATGCTGCTGCTGAAGAATGTGAATTTCCCATTGGGATTAATAAAGTATCTATATTAGAAGGAATAAAGAATAGAAATAACCAGAAACCCCCAAAAGACAGTAACATATGCTCAGAAAACGTTTTGTGAGTCAAAATAAATTCATAAGGTTAACAAAGTTGTAACAAAATATGAATAACACATAATTAATGTGTTCCTGACAATGCAATATTTTATTTTTATATAGAAAATGAACAGATAAATGAATGTCAGTTATGTTTTTTATGCATTCAGTATAGATAGGAAGAGGAAGACAAAGACAAGGAATTTGTTTTAAATAAAAGTGCCACCTGCCTTCCTGAAGATTAGCACTGTGAAGGAGATGGGAACAGCAATGGTAACTCTGCTGGCCATGGGATTTATTGAAAAACTGTAGTGACTGGTAAATTGTTTGCCTTTTGAAGATGTAGATCACCTTCAAACTGTGCAAATACAATTTAGATGCATACAGGTGAGGAATATAATAAGTGCCATGGAAAGCAACTCTTCTGTACCTGCTATGAAATATGGTTTTCTTCCATGAAGGGTGACCAATCAGGGAATGAGATGATGTAATGAGGAGGATCCAGTCATTGAAGTGCCACATAGTAAGCATAAACAAATCAAAGTGCGATTAAAGTGTGCATTTTCTAAAAAAACTGTTTTTGTCCATCCACACTGAAATACAGAGACATATACACTTTCAAAAGTCCCTGTTTTCAGGGTTTGAAAATACAGAGGTATCACGGACAAAAGGAAAAAATGGAAACTAATGTCTGTGATTTTAAATGAACATGTAGTAGTACAGACAAGGCCATAGTTTCCTTGTTTCCAATATTTGGAAATAATACTCCTAAATCCACACTTCCGATGATACAGATAGAATATCAAAGCGACAGCTTTGCATTCATCAAGTTGCTAGTAAACTACGTCAGAAACAGCAGCTTCATGCTCCGCAGGGGTGCACATTATAGCAAAGCATTCTTGTGTAATCAGTTACATATGCCCCCCCAACCACAGAGCAGTACTTAGCAAAAGGTTTTGTTCCTACAAATTCTGAGGGGTTATGATTTGTAACATTGTAAAACACAACTGTTCTTATTTTTGATACGTGCCTTCCTTTAACACAATTCATTTTTCTTTATTTATGAAGATAATTATAATTGTTATTACAGCAGGGGTTTTTATTGCCATTGTTGCCCAGAAGGTACTTACTGTAGGGTACCCAGAAGTAACTGTGAGCCATTATTTAAAACGTCTTCCTAAGCTTGGTTGAGCTGGAGTTGGGTGGCAGTGAGTGACATGGGCTCAACTAACAAGTAGGAAAGGAAGGAAGGCAAGAGTGGTAGAAAGCATGACTTTTGAGGACAGTGTACTTTGAGGGCTACAACTGTGTAGGTAGATCTTGAAGGTATTAAGTGTCTGTTATTTTAGCCCATATTTTTACTTTCATTATCTTTTGTTTTAATAGTTCCTTCTTTTGTTATGAAACCCCATTTTGTTCACTACTCCAAAGTCTGCTACATGTGCCAGCAGCCTTAGCAATGCTTGCATCAGTAGTCATAACCAAGAATGGACTGAGGTGAAGGAATGAACAAGTTGAGAGACTTAATTGCCAAAATAATAACAGTTTATTCAAATCTTGGATAAAAAGTCCATTCTCAAAAATGTAAACAGTATAATATACTGTATCTCTCTATCATATAAAAAAAATCCTGAGACGAGACAAGACTTTTTTCAAGAGAGTCGAGTCGAGACTTTGGCCATGAGATGTTTTCAAGTTACGCCCTCCTCTCAACCATAGAAAACCACGCCCACAGTCCTCTCACCTCTCATTCGTGTGAATGCTTTTGACAGACACAGTTCCTGCTCTCTCAACGCTTATAAATTTTAACGTTTTCCTGACTTTAAATTCCCAATTAAAGAAGATGTATTATGTCCAAATCTTATTGAAGAATTTCATCACGAATGGTTATCAACAGAAGAAATGAATACATGAGCAATCCTTGCACCGGGAAATGATGAAGTCAAACGAATTAACGCCAAAATTGACTATTGGTTACAAGGCAAATTGGTTAAATGCATATCAATAGACTATGCTGAAACAGTCGGTGGTGATTGTGCGGAAGATGAAAACATCAACTTACAATATCCTATAGAATATCTACAACCGTTAACACCGTCGGGTCTTCCACAGCACAAATTACAGTTGAAAGAAGGATGTATCCAAGAAAGGTAATGTAGTACATCTTCCACGGATAACATTAGACAACAAACGAGATCTCCATATGCCATTCGTGCTAAAACATTAACAGTTTCCCATTAGAATAGCTTTTGCAAAGACAATTAACAAATCTCAGAGACAAACATTTGAAAAAGTTGTTTTATTTATTAGAGAGAAACAAACAAAACTCAATCACGGGCAGTTATACGTTCTGTTGTCACGATGAAAGTCCAAACACAGAATCAAAATTAAATGTAATATTGACGAAAATTTTATTTCAAAAATTGTTTTTACTGAAGTAAAAAGTGTAAGTTTAAAAAGTATTTGCGTGTTAATTTCAGAGCCAAACAGAACGAAATCGTATTACGCAATGAATAACTGTAACACAACATGAAACATAATTTACTTTCAAATTATTAAATTTTACTATTTTTAATTAATTAGTCGCTGTAATGTAAAATAGTTAGTTCTATTAGGCATATGTAACAATTCCTATGAAAATAACAATCTGTTTAAATTGTATATCTGCATCCCTATATGCAAGTGACAAAACTACAAAGAGGCTAGCGCGTAGCGCAGACCGGGAGATTGGTGAGCGAAGCGAGCAGGGGGCAAAGCTCCCTAGTAAGTCCATAAATAAATAATACATAATATAGTGCTATCAAACCAAAAAAGCATTCCAGGGTGTTTAAAATCTAGTAATCCAACAATTATGTTAAAATTTAAATGGAAAGGTAAAATGTAAGTGTTCTTCTTTCTTACTCTGTCCCAATCCTCTTCAGTCCCCAAGAATCTCAGGGACAAACACTGCTTCGTGCCCATTTAATCGGCACCTCAGTTGATACTCACGGACACAGAGCTGCCACCTCCGTCTTTCATTACAACTCCTAGGATGCTGTGCCCTTTCCTGGATGCTGCTGTGTCAGGACCCCATACCTTCTTTAGCTCCCATGGCCTTTCTCTCCTTCCAAATAGGTCCACATCTCAGTTTGTCAGCTGCTGAGAGTGTATCCACTTTTCGGATCCCCTCTCTGTAATCTAATCACAGACCGTATACTGCCCCATTCATCCTCCTTGTTTCTTCAATTGTTTAGTCAGCTCTGACTCTTCGTGATCTTATGGACTTTAGCACGCCATGCATCTCTATCAGCTACTTTGCTGTTTGGAAGGAAAGAGATGACAAATTTACAGAAGATAACAAGGAGTAGAGACATTACTTTACTATCAAAGATTAGGATAGTTAAGACTATGGCCTTTCCTGTAGTAACAAACACCAGCGAAAGCCAGACCATAAACAAGGCTATGAGTAGAAAAATCGATGCCTTTGAATTGCGATGCTGGAGAAAATTATTAAGAGTTCCCAGGACTGCAAGAAGGTCTAATCAGTCAATACTTAAATGAAATACACCCAGATTGTTCCTTGAAAGGACTCATCCTGAAACTAGAGCTTCAATATTTGTGAAGAGAAGTCCTCCTTGTTTATCTTTACCCAAAACCAGCAATTGCTGTTAGTTTTTATTTTTCCTTTCTTTCATTCTGTGTTGCAATTAGATTTGGTTTTTGTTGGTGTTGTTGTTGGTTTTTTATTTTCTTTTTCTATTCCAATTGCAGTAACCTGCTCCCTTTCTAAAATAACGCTCAGCTTGTACTCCCTGATTGCCACGCTGCTGTTGCCCAACAATCATTAGTTAATGCCAGCGTATGCACACCCCCACACCAACCTGAGCAACACAGGTTGTGCCACAATCACTAAAACGATTGAAAAGAATTAATAACTAAAACAGTCCGCATAACTTAACGCGTTTCATGAAAACCACCTGAAGTGCAATATGGAAAATTATCCTCAGTATTAAGTTTAACCTAGAAGATTAATGTAAGAGATTCAATTAAGCAAAAAATAAATATATCAAAAACTTTATAAAATATATAATATTCCTGTTAAATAGATTTAGTATATAGTTATATAAGCAAAATGTAATCAGTCCATGGTGGATTGGCAGGACAAGGGAGTAACTTTATATTATATAAAATGTTGCTTTAGTATCATAATCCTGCAGCTTTTTGTTTCAATCTGTGAGCATTAATCAAGTATTTGTTATCTACAGTATTCCTTTAAGTGAGAGTTCTGCTGGGTCAGTAAGTAAGTATGTCCGGTACCTCCTTATCACTTAGATACTATATACGTTCTAAGTGCTAGCTTACTTCCACTTGGTGTGCATTATTCATCTTGCATGATGCCTCAACATATGTTACATGTGGAGAGTGAGCTCTATGTCAAAGAATTCATTATATATGTGCATGCACTGAAGTGAATATCAGCAGGGAAAAATTCACTTGCATTAAGTCAACTTGGCTGATGCTGGCAATGAGTGGAGCTCACAACCGTCAGTCAGTAATCAGTAGTAGTCACACCACAGCAATAGTTTTTACAAAATAATACCTCCAATGTTTTGGGTTCCTTGTGCGTGAGATGAGAAATTCTTTGGAATTAGTTGACTCTTCTGCAAAATATGACTCTAGAATCAGCACCCTTTATGCGTACTACGAGCTTGACCAATTTGATGTAGTAGAATTAATAGTGAGAAGTATTACAACTTTCTTAACAAAATCATTACCCAAATTATAACCCTGACTTATTTCATGAAGAACTTTGTCTTCTGTTAATTGAATTAGGGATGATGAGCTGAAATAAAACATTTTTGTTTTACCAATAATCAGACTGTACACTTCTATAGAAATAATAACCTTCCCTGCCTTCTCTCAGTATATCAGTTGGGTTCTTTAGCCTCTAGTCTAAGCATAGATCATCAAGATGCATAAATTGACTTTTCACCCCTAGTAGCCTCAACAGCCTTTCTGCTCCTCAAGCATCATTCTAGCATGTGCTGCTCTACTGAATTCTCATGCTTGATTTTTTTTAAAGATCAAGCTGTTCATATGAGACCATTTTAAACTTAATTAGTCCCGTTAGGACAATTAAAGTCACCTTCATCTTTTAACAGCCTGCACCCTGTTGATTGAAGGAATCATGAAGGGAATTGCTACAGTAATTACTGGTTGCACAGTAATATCATTCTTATCAGTCTATGAAAAAAAAAATTAGGCACGGCTCACATTTTCAAGGTTAGAAGTCACAATATCCTTCAAAACTAAGAGACAGATTTGATAAAGAAGCAAAATTATTTTAATATCCCAAAATAATAGGGTAGCAGTGTATGGTTGATGAAGGCAGGTTAAAAAAAAGAAAACTCAAAACCCTGAATGACCATCTGGACCTTTCAGAAACACATAATATTTCCTTTTGTGTAGCTGTCCCTCATTCTTTTTTTCTTATTCTGTCTTACTTTACCCCTAAACAATATCTAGATTAATTTCTTCAACCACAACTCATAATCCAGTTAAAGGGTCATCTGTTCTTAGCAGTGAATGACACACAGACCATATGCTAAGGAGGCCAAACTGTGCAAAATTGTGTATTTATTATCTAAAACACACAATGCAGGGATGAACAGTAAATTACAAAGTAAACAGAAAAGTACCAAAACCTCTATGGGCCTATATCTCTCTATTATAAAAAAAAACCTGGACTGAAACAGTAGGGTGTCGAGACATGATCTTCATGTTAAGATCACAGAAGACACTTTAAAGACCCGTGAGGACCTTAAACATGAGACATTGTGCCAAGAGATTGACCCAGGACCGTCTCGCGATGACATAGAACATGACATTCTTGCAAGACACGCCCTATTAATATCAAATAAGACAACGGGGCAGCAAAACATTCAGTCTTGTGAAGGATTTAAGCACACACAGATCCAGGGTCTCAGCGCATATAAAGCGTATAAGGACAATATGTTATAAATGAAACGTCGATGACTAAGCAAAGAAGAAAGCAGCGTGGAGAAAACAGACTCAAAAGCGTTGGAGAGAAAAAAGAGCAAAAAAGAAAAAATAATCTAGGTGCAAATTCAGAAAATCAGGAAAGTAATTATCAGCCCGTAATAAGTGGAATTGAAACAAAGCACGTCCAATCGGGCTCAGAATTAAAAGACAGAGTAAAAGACAAAGTAGAACTTCATAAACACATTCACAAACGTTGGCGCTATACACATGCAGAGCAGATTATGAAAGCAGTGGAATTCGAAAGGCTCAAAAAAAAAACTTATACACGATACAAATGTGGAGAAAGTTAAAGAATATGAAAGTCAGAATATCAGAAAGTATAAAAAAAAGAAAGTAAAGATTGCAGTAGTGCAAACATACGGAAATTATTACTCGAAAAATGGAAAATAATCACCACGGACCAGGTGTCATTGAAAAAAAAGCAGGACAAAGCAAGGTCAGAAATAAAAGACAGAGTAGAAAACAAAGTAAAACGTCATAAAGAGGTTACAAAACAAAGGGGCCAAACACATGCAGAGCAGTTTAGAGATAATGAAAACTGGAATTCAAAAGACTCAAAAAAAACGAAGGCATGAAACACATGCAGAGCAAGATACAGAATATGAAAGCAGAAAAGAACGACAGTGTCAAAACAAAGAAAGTAAACATTGCATTAGCACAAAAAAAGAGAAATTATTACTTGGAGAAATAACTAAAAGGCAAATAGAGATCGAATAAATGGACACAGGTCATATGTCAGAAGTATGTAACTATTGTAAGGCTTTGAAGTTTGTAAGTCAGAGAATTTCAAAAACGTGGTTTACCTCACATGCATTTATTGGTTACTTTGCAAAAAAAATTATTAACTGCTGATGATGTAGATCGCTTTGTCTGTACTGAAATTCCAGAGAAACCTATCCTGAATTATGGTACAAAGTCATTAAACACATGTCTCATATATATAATGTGTGTGTGTGTGTGTGTATGTATAGATAGATAGATAGATAGATAGATAGATAGATAGATAGATAGATAGATAGATAGATAGATAGATAGATAGATAGATATGTATGTTCTAAATATATTAATTGTGAGCACCAGGGGGCACACTAGCTTCCCAAACCCAACACAGACAGATACAGACAAACACCAGGCACAAGTCCAGCAACACACACGTTTTATTTTCCGCTGTGGAGACCCTATACTTTGTTCCCCAGCACACAGCACGGTGCAAATGCACCAAATAAACAGTACAATACAGGAGTTTCTCTTCTTCCACCTCTAGTCTTCTTCCAGCAAGCTTCGTCCCTCTTCCTCCTAACACTGGCTCCTAGAGCAGTGGCAGCTGGCTCCTTTTATGCCACATTTACATACTTCCAGGTGAGGAGGAAGCCCAACATTGTAGGGCTCTGCAGCACCCACAGACCCAGTGGGGTTGTGCCAGACTCCATCTCCCATGGAGCCTTGTGGGAATCTGTTGCAACTCAGCGTACTGCCATCTAATGCTCCAGGGGAGGAAATGCCTTGTGTCTGTTCTCTCCCCTAGTCCTTCAGTCCATCCAATGAGTTTTCACCAGATATCTTTGTTTAAATACTAAATGACAGCCAAACACGTTTACATGATCATACCCCCATTTTGCTTTGGTATATCTACAGTATAACAACCATCCATGCTCTTGAATGTAAATTATCAAAAGTATGATGGATTCTGTCTCATTCAGTGTAGCAATGATATGTAATTATTCCTTACATTGTAATTTCATTCACATTATTTTCAAAACCCTTGAAATGTGGCTACATATAGAACTAGAACATTATACTAGCCATCCAGACTTTAACAGATGTTTATCAGTTTAAGCGACTGCTACTGTTTCTGGAGTTAGAAGCCATCCTGAAAATTCTAATGATTACCATATCAAACTGCTCACCACGGATCTGTGAACCCGTTACAATGCTGAATCGATTCACTAATTTAAGGGAAAGGTATGTAGGACTGCCAGTTGTTTTTATTCTGTCTGATACATTCTTCATGCTCTTAGTGCATGCACAGCAGACGGAAACAATGACTTTACTTCTATTGAGGTCAATTTCTTGCAGTTACATTCTCATCATCCTTGTAACCTCATTTGCCTACAATGAATTCTACAGAATGGTACTAACTTTATCAGTATTCATTATCCTCAAATAGAGCTCATCTGAGGATTTTTTCCCTTTTTTTCCACTTCTGCTGCTCTTTATTCCCCAAAACTCCACAAGGTGGGTGGGTGACACGCCACAAGCAAAGACACAGCAGATTGAGTATCATAGATTTTGATGGAGAATGTCAGTCTTCAGATATATAAAAAGGAACTGTCCCATCATCCTTTATTTAAATGATAACACTGGAGAAAAGCTGTATTACAAATTAGAATGCCTAATCAAGGAGATTTTTGCATCAAGCGTTTGAAATAACTTGAAGGCTAGCTTCAAAGGATTCCCAGCTGTCACAAGGTAAGCAGCAAAGATAAGTACTTAACTACTTCCAGTATAAAATCTTTCAAACTGTGTAATGAATGCATCACATCCCTGACATACATAATGAAATTAAAATGAACTAAATATGGAGCAGATGTTATCCAAATCAAGTATAGGTTTATAGAGTCATTATTATTAAATGTGCAGAGAACAGTGAGTTTCTTAATTGCACATCCTAATCTCCAACACTGCGATTAGTGAATGTAACTACCTTACCTCAAGACTTGTGTTCTCCTTACCTGAAAAACTTCCGAACATATTTGTCGTATACAGTATACAGGGGTGGGCAAAAGTAGGTTTACAGTTATGAGTGTGAGAAAGACTGTTTATTCTTGCATTATTGTTTATTTATTAATTATTGTATTTTTTTATATTGTTTGACTTCTTCTTCGTATTATTATTATTAAAGTGTGTTTGCAATCATAACCTGCAATATCTTACTCTATACAAACAACTGTAAACATACATTTGCTCACCCCTGTATACTTACACTTCTAAAGAAATATGCAAACATACTGTACAAACGCATACGGTGGAATATTTCAATAAAATGCAACTTAATTTAAAAATGAAGCAAAATCTGAACAAATTTTTAAAATATAGCATAAAATTGTCATACATTCTTAATCCTGTTGAAGGACATGGGGAAGCCAGAGCCTGTGCTAGCAGTTTCAAGTGCTGCATTTTCTCAAGCACACGCCAATCAAGGCCTTTGTAGAGTCACCATTAAACCTAGTATGCACATCTGTAGAATCTGGAAAAAACCGGAGTACTGCACACAGAAAGAAACTGTCAGATTCAACCCCATGATCTATGAGGCAGTAACGCTAACCACTGCACTGTCCTGTCACCCCAGGAAAATCAAGTATTATCAGATGTGTAAGGATGAAGATAGATAGATAGATAGATAGATAGATAGATAGATAGATAGATAGATAGATAGATAGATAGATAGATAGATAGATAGATAGATAGATAGATAGATAGATAGATAGATAGATAGATAGATAGATAGATAGATAGATACTTTATTAATCCCAAGGGGAAATTCACATAATGAAATCTATATAAATATAATCAAAAGCCATTTCTGTCTGAATGTCTGTTTGTTTGTCCACTAATCGTGCAAAAATAGCTAAACCAATTTTCATGAAATTTTGCATGTTCCTGGTCCAGCGTAAAATATACGCTATATGTTGTACCAGAAAGAGGGTTTATAATGGGAGAGGACAAATCAAAAAACAGAGACTGCAATTCCCATCAGGCAGCATGTGTGTATGGGGTAAGGATATTGTCATTGGTATGCACAAAGTTTTGTACTGGCCAAAGCAAAATCTTATATAAGAGCACAGGTACGTACAGTGTTTTTTTTTTGTCTTGCAGGATTACAGCTTTGTCTAGGTTGTCTAGTACCTAGGTTGTGTTTAGCCATTGTGATTTTCTTTTTTCTATAACCAGGCCACGCCAGGTACTTTGGCTAGTTATCAATAAATGAATCTTCTTCTTCTTTCGGTCACTCCCGTTAGGGGTTGCTACAGCGGATCATCTTCTTCCATATCTTTCTGTCCTCTGCATCTTGTTCTGTTAAACCCATCACCCGCATGTCCTCTCTCACCACATCCATAAACCTTCTCTTAGGCCTTCCTGTTTTTCTCTTGCCTCGCAGCTCTCTCCTTAGCATCCTTCTCCCAATATACCCAGCATCTCTCCTCTGCACATGTCCAAACCAACGCAATCTCGCCTCTCTGACTTTGTCTCCCAACCGTCCAACTTCAGCTGACCCTCTAATGTACTCATTTCTAATCCTATCCATCCTTGTCACACCCAATGCAAATCTTAGCATCTTTAACTCTGCTACCTCCAGCTCTGTCTCCTGCTTTCTGGTCAGTGCCACCGTCTCCAACCCATATAACATAGCTGGTCTCACTACTGTCCTTTAGACCTTCCCTTTCACTCTTGCTGATTTCCGTCTGTCACAAATCACTCCTGACACTCTTCTCCACCCATTCCACCCTGTCTACACTCTCTTTTTCACCTCTCTTCCACAATCCCCATTACTCTGTACTGCTGATCCAAAGTATTTAAACTCATCCACCTTCTCCAACTCTACTCCTTGCATCCTCACCATTCCACTGACCTCCCTCTCATTTACACACATGTATTCTGTCTTGTTCCTACTGACCTTCATTCCTCTCCTCTCTAGAGCATATCTCCACCTCTCCAGGGTCTCCTCAACCTGCTTCCTACTCTCGCTACAGATCACAATGTCCTCAGCAAACATCATAGTCCATGGGGACTCCTGTCTAATCTCATCTGTCAACCTGTCCATCACCATTGCAAATAAGAAAGTGCTTAGAGCCGATCCCTGATGTAATCCCACCTCCACCTTGAATGCATCCGTCACTCCTACCGCAGACCTCACCACAGTCACACTTCCCTCGTATATATCCTGTACAACTCTTACATACTTCTCTGCCACTCCCGACTTCCTCATACAATACCACAACTCCTCTCGAGACACCCTGTCATATGCTTTCTCCAGGTCCACAAAGACGCAATGCAACTTCTTCTGGCCTTCTCTATACTTCACCATCAATACCCTCAGAGCAAACATTGCATCTGTGGTGCTCCTTCTTGGCATCAAACCATACTGCTGCTCACTAATCATCACCTCACTTCTTAACCTAGCTTCCACTACTCTTTCCCATAACTTCATGCTGTGGCTCATCAATTGTATCCCCCTGTAGTTACTACAGTCCTGCACATCCCCTTATTCTTAAATATCGGCACCAGTACACTTCTTCTCCAATCCTCTGGCGTCCTCTCACTTTCCAAGATTCCATTAATCTGGTTAAAAACTCCACTGCCATCTCTCTTAAACAACTCCATGCTTCCACAGGTATGTCATCTGGACCAATGGCTTTTCCATTCTTCATCCTCTTCATAGCTGTCCTTATTTCCTCCTTGCTAATCCATTACACTTACAGATTCACTATCTCCAAATCATCCAACCTCTTCTCTCTCTCGTTCTCTTCATTCATAAGCCTCTCAAAGTACTCTTTCCATCTGCTCAACACACTCTCCTCGCTTGTGAGTACATTTCCATCTTTATCCTTTATTACCCTAACCTGCTGCAGATCTTTCCCAGCTCGGTCCCACTGTCTAGCCAATCGGTACAGGTCCTTTTCTCCCTCATTAGTGTCCAATCTCTCATACAACTCATCATACACTTTTCTTTAGCATTTGACACCTCTCTCTTCACCTTGCACCTTATCTCCTTGTACTCTTGTCTACTTTCTGCATCTCTCTGACTATCCCACTTCTTCTTTGCCGTCCTCTTCCTTTGTATACTCTCCTGTACTTCCCCATTCCGCCACCAGGTTTCCTTTTCCTCCTTCCTCTTTCCAGATGTCACGCCAAGCACCCTTCTTGCTGTCACCCTTGGTTTCCCAGCTGTCTGGTAATTCTTCACTACCACCCAGTGCCTGTCTCACCTTCTCCCTAAACTCAGCTTTGCAGTCTTCCTTTTTCAGCTTACACCATTTGATCCTTGGCTCTGCCCTCACTCTCTTCCTCTTCTTGATCTCCAACGTCATCCTACAGACCACCATCTTATGCTGCTTAACTACACTTTCCCCTGCCACTACTTTGCAGTCTTCAATTTCCTTCAGATTGACCCTTCTGCATAGGATGTAATCTACCTGTGTGCATCTTCCTCCACTCTTGTACGTCAACCTATGTTCCTCCCTCTTCTTAAAATACGTATCCACCACAGCCATGTCAATCCTTTTGGCAAAATCCGCTATCCTCTGACCTTCTTCATTCCTCTCCTTGAGACCATACCTACCCATTACCTCCTCGTCTCCTCTTTTCCCTTCACCAACATGTCCAATCACCACTTTCTGTCCCTTGGATACACTGTTCATCACTTCATCCAACTCACTCCAAAAATCTTCTTTCTCATCCATTGCACACCCAACTTGTGTGGCATATGCACTAACAACATTCATCATCACACTTCCAATTTCCAGCTTCATAATCATTACTCTGTCTGACACTCTTTTCACCTCCAAAGCACTCTTGACATACTGTTCCTTCAGAATAACCCCTACTCCATTTATCCTCCTACCCACACCATGATAGAACAATTTGAATCCACCTCCGATCCTCCTGGCCTTACTCCTCTTCCACTTATTCTCTTGCACGCACAATATATCAACCTTCCTTCTCTCTATCATATCGGCTAACTCTCTCCCCTTACCAGTCATACTGCCAACATTCAAAGTTCCTACCCTCAGTTCCACTCTCTTTACCTTCCTCCTCTCCTCCTGCCTCCGGACACATCTCCCCCCTCTTCTTCTCCTTCTTCTTCTTCGGCCAACAGTAGCCCAATTTCCACCAGCACCCTGTTGACTAACAGTACTGGTGGCGGTCATTGTTAACCCAGGGCTCGACCAATCCGGTATGAATAATTTGTATTGTTGTACACATATTAATTTGGCAAAATTTTACACCGGATGCCTCTCCTGAGGTAACCCTCCCCATTTACCAGCACGAAGAAACACACTGGTTTGTGCATCCCCTGTTGCTGGGTTTATCAATAAAATGAATGATAAATAAATATACCAAATTTCCTAGACAATCAAAACATGTAATAATGTCTCTGAAATATAGAGCTCCAAGGTCCAACTAGAACAAGTGAAACTGTAAATGGAAAAGCAAGGAAAGAGCTCATGAACAGAATAATTCTGCAGTTTCAACACTCCAGAATGCTAACATGTTTTGAGACATACTTATCGTTTTTTTAAGGCTGAGTTCCAGGCAGCAAAGTATAAATTCTGAACAACCACAAGTAATGAGTAACAGAAATTATTATATAAAAATAATATAAAACTGAGAGTTATGCTGGTCACCTGACATGGAAGCCATGTGACATATTGCATCAGCAAGTTCTCCCTACTTGTGATGGAGACACTTACTTTCTGGCATCCTAGCTTTTGGATGCCATACCTTATTACACACTCTCTTCATAGATTAGTGGAAGGCAAAAAGACATTAGAGCTTGGACCTTTCCCTATACTTTTTGACTTATCCAGTTTCCATCACCTGATCATTTTTTTCTCACTCCTGCTCTTTGAATTTCTCCCTTTCATTGCAAGCATTAAAAAAACAATACTTTCTTATACAGGTAATTGAATTTATTTACATTCCTTCTAATGTCTATCATAATTTGTAATGTAACATACACACACAGATTATCATGAGCATCTGGAAAGAGAAGTAAACTGAAAGAAGGGCAGAATGTTAGATTAAGTTAAAATCCTTCCTGAACTGAAGAGTTTTAATTTGTTTTTTAAAAGAATGAATGATCTAATTAATTTAAGGAGGTCATTCCAAAGTCTGGGCACTATAGAGCTGAAGGCCCTGTACCCCACAGAGTGCAGGTTAGCGTGGGGGCATAACAAGAAGGCCAGAATCAGAAGACCTTAGTGGGCAAACAGAGGCATCACAACGGAGAAGGTCACAGATGTAGTCTGGTGCAAGGCCATTTAATGGTTTATACGTTATTAATAGAATTTTATATTCGATTTTGTAAAATGCAGGGAACCAGTGGAGGCAAAGCAGAATGTATATGTTGTGCTCACTGTTGCTGGTTCGTATAATGACTCTTGCAGTAAAGTTTTGAATCAACTGGAGTTGTGACATAAGATTAGAATAGCTGCCAATAAGGAGTTACAATAATTGATACCGGATGTGATACAACATTGGACAGGTTTCTCAGCATTAGAAAAGGAGAGTAATGAGCGAACACAGAATTTGTTACTGAGGTGAAAGAAAATTTCTTAATGTGGTTTACATGGGTGCAATAAGAAAGAAAGGAATCAAAAATGACATCAAAACTTCTCGCATTTGAAGAAGGTCTGTTGAGATCGTTGCCATGAGTGATTGAAAATGAGCTCATTTTCTTAAATTGTGCTTTATTGCCAATTTGCAGGAGTTTGGTTTTGCTGTAATTTAATTTTAAAGAGTTATGCTCCATCCAGGCTTTAATTTCACTGAGGCAAGTTGTGAGCTGAGAAACCTCTGATGAAATTTCACTTTCAGCATTGAAATAGAGTTGAGTATCATCTGCATAAACATAATAACCCAATCCAATGTGCATTATAATGTTTCAGTATTTCTCTGACACTATAATTTATTGGAAAAGCTGCAGACCAGCTCTCCATCATAGTCTATGGCAGCCAACAGTTTTACTGTGACACTTAAACAGAGATTTTTATTTTCATTCAGGTGCTTGTTTAAAAAATATTATGTATAAAAATTTGAATTGCAATCAGTCGTAAACCCTCCACTTAACCAACAACTAACAATAGGATATCAATCAATGCCTTTTTACATCAATTAAATTGGAATCTGCTGCCTTTGAAAGCTGTTAGAAAAACCTACGATAAGAACAGGCCAATTAAGCCCAACAAAGTTTGCCAGTCCTATCCTCCTAATTCCTCCATAACGACATCAAGTTGAGTTTTGAATTTCCTTAGACGCCTTCTGTTTGTCACCCAACTTGGTAACTTATTCCATGTTTCTATTGCTCTCTGTGTGAAAAAAAAACTTCCTAACATTTGGGTGAAATTTATTCTTAACAAGTTTCCAACTGTGTCCCCGTGTTCTTGATGAACTCATTTTAAAATCACAGTCTCAATACACTGTACTAATTGCCTTCATAATTTTATACACTTCAATTATGTCTCCTCTTAATCTCATTTTGCTTAAACTGGAAAGGCTCAGCTCTTTTTAATCCTTCCTCATAATTCATCCCCTGTAACCCTAGAATCAGCCTAGTCGCTCTTCTCTGGAACTTATCTAGCACTGCTATGTCCTTTTTGTAGCCTGGAGACCAAAACTGCACTGAGTACTCCAGATGAGGCCTCACCAGTGCATTATAAATGTTGAGCATAACCTCCATGGACTTATCCTCCACACATCGTGCTACAGTTGGGTCCATAAATATTTGGACAGAGACAACTTTTTTTCTAATTTTGGTTCTGTACATTACCACAATGAATTTTAAATGAAACAACTCAGATGCAGTTGAAGTGCAGACTTTCAGCTTTAATTCAGTGGGGTGAACAAAACGATTGCACAAAAATGTGAGGCAACTAAAGCATTTTTTAACACAATCCCTTCATTTCAGGGGCTCAAAAGTAATTGGACAATTGACTCAAAGGCTATTTCATGGGCAGGTGTGGGCAAGTCCGTCATTATGTCATTAACAATTAAGCAGACTTTTGTGAAAGAAATAGTTTACGCACACTTAAGAGTACATGCAAATTTTATAGATGAGGCCCCTAACGAATTGTTAGATTTCAGCTTATTTAATTTAAACAGTACTTCTTCCTCTACAATTTCCATATCACTAAGTGCCTTTTTGGTTGTCCCTGTTATTGTAGTGAGGTTAACCACTTCTTCACATATGAAAAGTTTAAAAAAATGCAACTATATGCATGTAGGCCTATAGTTTAATACCCTTTGATATTTGTGATATATATCACCTGGTCCTTGGTTGTTTTTTTACTGCCAAAATACTGAAGATAAACTATTAAGCCAACACTCGCTTATTTGGTTACATTTTTAACTACATGCTGTTGAAAATTTATTTATTGTAGTCTAGTAATGCATGTAATTGCATTTTACTAACATTTTTATGAATACTCTGTGTTATAAAATGTTTAATAAATAAAAACGTAATAACTGACTCTTTGATGAAGTATTAAAACATTTTAAATGCTTCAACTATTAAATCAGTTAACAAGTCACAGAATGCACCTGAACCATGTTAAGCTCTGATTAACAATACATACAGTATACTTTTATATGTAAATAAAAAGTTCTCTTGTCTGTAATTTGTTTCTTAAACTGAATGGAATGTTATTTAGTTTTTTGTTCAATATTTTTGTCAGGGATATTTATTCAACGTATAGTGCTATACTTACGTCATTGTTTGCATTTTTTTAATGTTTAAATGAACAGTTTAACATGTGAACTACTACATAAGCATAAAAGTAATGCTACTACAATAACAATATCACTCATTGCTATTGCTAATATACCATTATTAATTTTTCATTTTCAGATTCCTTCTGGCTATTATATACAAACTCTCAACTCAAACCTAAATCTGAAAGGATTTCTTCTGCCGATTGCTGCCATGAACGTGATCAGCATCATACCATTGCTAGTTATCGCCCCTCTTCTAGAATGCATAGCAGCTTGTCTTTTATCATGGCAGAAATATTCATTGTCACCGACCACACTGATTGGTGAGTAGATATAAGCAAGAAGAGGCTGCTTGTAATGAGCTGATGATGGGATAAAGCTTTCAAGTTATCAGTTTTAGGACAAGATAAATTGACTATGAAAATACTCAATTTAGCATTATTCTGTTTAATATTAACAAGACTTAACAGATCTGGTCAGAAGCCAACAAAATCTTCATTTAAGACACTATCTGAGTTGTCAGGACAGCATAACTTGCTTATTTATAGGCATGTCATGCACTTGAAGTAGGAACATAATTTGTCAAGAATTGTTTGTTAAATGCTTATTGCTGTCTAAAACTATGACTGACTGCTCTGTTAGTAGTACATGGATGTATGCTGCATTCAGGCTTTCCTAAATTTCCAGTTGAGTCATTTCTCTCCACCTTTTTTTTATGGAATCTTCAAATAAAAATAGTGTTTAATGCATGCAGGAGTTCAGACAAGCTTATAATTAACATTCTAACATCCATTAATGAATATTCCCCTCAAATTACAAAAGATGTCCCTTATTTGGATGCTAACCTTTTGGGCTTGATAATTTGGAAATTAAGTATAAAGAATATTAAAAGACATTTTAAAATTGTAAAGTAGCCATAAGAAGATACTTACATACTGTATATGATTGCTGCTAGTGGTGATTGGTAAATTAACATATGCAGTAGTCCTGTGGTCAAGAGACATTCTTAAAAGCATAAAGACCTCAATTCAGTCATTTTGGTGGCCCATAGATATTGTAATGAATGATGGAAGAGGCAGAAACACCACTTAATATTTGTGGGTCAGTCCTGTAATACCTCCATATTTATTGTTTAAGCGAAACAGTAAAAATATGTAAAATTATTGTACCTAAATAAGCTTCCTTGCTATTTGGTCCACATGAAACATCCTGATGCCTACAAATATGCACAAGAACAAGTCACACACATTTTTTCATAATCCTGCAGACTCTTTATGATGTCCTCTCCTGAAGACTGTCTAACTGGAGGTCCACACCGTTTCTCTCACTATCTCTATATCTCATTCGTTTTTCTAGCAGATGCCCTTTTTAAATCTCTCACCCTCCCCATAGGACTGCCCAACCACCTGGAAAGATCTTTCCAGAAGGCTGGAATGGACTTTCCATCTGTTTCTGTAATATCCACTGTCATTCCACCTTTAAGTGCAACAATGCTGTATATTTAAAGCTCATTTCTTAGCATTAAATTGAAAGGTCAGGGACATGAATTTAGGAAAGTTTTTGGCATGTAAGCTTGGTAAGCAGATGATCAGTTGGGGACTGTCTTCAGTGTTGATTGGAATAATCATATTTTTTTCCATTGTAATCCTCATTTGTTTGAAATTGTTTGCAAAGTCCTATAACAACATGGAAGTGAATATTATTTTAGAGGAAGCTGAAAAGAGAATCATGATTAATGATTATTCAACACATTGTAGATTTTGACTTCTTTTTGTTAGATTATACTTTCACATGAATGTTATTGGCTGACCAGTGATCTGTGTGTGGTATATTGTGTGTATTTTTTATATTTTTCTTGCTCCCATGAAGTTCAGAAGTGTGAGTACATGTTTGTGAGTTTAAAAAGAATAAAGGGATTTTATCCCAAAAACGTCCTCTGTATCTCTGTTAAACACGGAAACCCAACAGGTTATGGGCTCAAGCACGACACAGGGAGCAGATGGCACAGATTAGTTTTCAACAGAGATGAAACTAATTATGAGATATGGAAGCTGAAATTGACAGTAATTCAGAAATTGACTGATGACTGTAATTCAGAAGCTCTAGAATATGTATATAGTCAATATAGTAGCAGAAACCAATAAACAGATGGGATCAAGGAGAGGATGGGACTGATGTGTCACATTATAATGTGACGTGGGTAAAGACCCAATTCTGACCCAAGCCTGAATTGTATTCAAAACTATCACTAACCAAGAAAGGAGAAAAAGGCTTAGAAATATTTAAACGATTATGCAGTTGATTTTGAAGATGACTCAGTTAACATCATGATATACTACTGCTACGAGACAATATGTGGCACTCCTAAGACTTATAGATGCCCCTAAATTCTTCTGAATTGCAAGAGCAGGTACGTGTAAAGGAGAAAAAATTCCACTTGTTTAAAGAAAACGACACAATCGAGTTAATCACCTTATCTGAAAGTAGAGATGCAGTGGTTAGATGGGTTTATGCCTTAAAAGAAAATGGACAGGGTTCAAAAATCTTCAAGGCAAGGTATGCTGCTAAAGGCTACAGTCAAGTGGAAGAAATAAATTATCAAGAAACTTAACCTCCCACCGCCAGTATCACATTTGTACGAGCATCAATGCAGTTACCAGTACAGAATAACCTTACAGTTCACCAAATAAAAATGAAAACAGCAAGCTTGCACAACACAATAGATGCTGAATTTTAGTAGAACAACCTAAGGGCTTCACAATCGAATCTATGACCGGAGGGGAACTGGTGTACAGTACAGGTTGAAGAAATCTCTCTATGTTCTGAAACAGTCTGTCAGAAACTGGTACAAGGTTCTGTATGATCACCTAGAACAAAACAATCTCCAGAGAAATCTAGCAGATCATTATGTCTATAAAAAGCAAATTGGAAACAAATTAATTATACTGATCATTTGGGATGATGACTTAATCATAGTAGCAAGCAATAATGAAAGAAAACATGAAATGTCAATTCAGTATTAAATATTTATGAAAACATTCTTACTTCCAAGGCTTCATTTTGAGCAACGAGATTGAAAAATCAAAAAGAATGAGAAGAACTAAATCCTTGAAATACTTGAAAGGTTGGGTATGACATATTGTAAGCCAAGGTTTACCCCATGTGAGCTGAAAATAGATGATGACATCCAGGGTACTGTAAATCGCAAAGAATACCAGGAAATTGTGGGGAGTCTAACATATGCTATGATGTGTATCAGACCTACCATTTGATGGAGACTCAGCAGGATCTCACAACTATTAGAAAACTCCCAAACAGAAAACCTAATCACTGCTAAACATGTTCTAAGGTAAGCTATAGACTATGAGTTTAGTTTCAGGAAATCTGAAGAGGACTTGGGTCTGATTGCTTTCAGTTACTCTGATTAAGCATCCGAACCAGCATACAGGCAAAGCACTACTAATTATTATTTCAATCTGAACAATCATGGCCCTGGAAGTCTACAAAACAAGCCACTGTAGCAATATCAACATGCAAGGCTGAATACATTGGGTTAGTGTCCACAACTCAAGAAAGTATACAGTATATTTAATCCAGCTGTTAAATGGTATGGACAGGAATTGTCACAACTGTACAAAAATCAATGGTGACAATCAAGGAGCTATCCAGTGAACAGACAGAGGTCCAAGCACATAAATGTCAGGTACTACTTCATTACTCAACGAAGGTAAAGTAGAAATTGTCTATTATTCATCTGAAAACATGGTTGCTCAAAACCCAAAGGTTAAAACAGTTAAATTTAATAGTTTTCTGTTTGGTAATTAATGAAGAGATAAAGGGACAGAAAAATTTGATATATTGACCCACATCATTATTATAGTTCATATCACCAAGCCGTTATAATGATCTATTATAATATTATAATTATGTGAGTTGACATTTAGCTGGTTTAGCTGCATTTCCCTACTTGATCAAGAGTGTCGTTGTTTCCCATTTTTTCCAAAACATTGCACACACATGGATCAGAGTTGTAGTAAATACAGTAATCCCTCCTCCATCGTGGGGGTTGCGTTCCAGAGCCACCCGCGAAATAAGAAAATCCGCGAAGTAGAAACCATATGTTTATATGGTTATTTTTATATTGTCATGCTTGGGTCACAGATTTGCGCAGAATCACAGGAGGTTGTAGAGAGACAGGAACATTATTCAAACACTGCAAACAAACATTTGTCTCTTTTTCAAAAGTTTAAACTGTGCTCCATGACAAGACAGAGATGACAGTTCCATCTCACAATTAAAAAAATGCAAATATATCTTCCTTTTCAAAGGAGTGCGTGTCAGGAGCACAGAATGTCACATAGATAGAGAAAACAATCTCTGGCAAACAAATCAATAGGGCTATTTGGCTTAAGTATGCGAAGCACCGTGGCACAAAGCTATTGAAGGCGGCAGCTCACACCCCCTCCGTCAGGAGCAGACAAAGAGAGATAGAGAGAGACAGAGTTTGTTTTTCAAGCAAAAATCAATACGTGCCCTTCGAGCTTTTAAGTATGCGAAGCACCGTGCAGCTGCACAAAAGATAGCAACGTGAAGATAATCTTTCAGCATTTTTAGACGAGCGTCCGTATCGTCTAGGTGTGCGAACAGCCCCCCTGCTCACACCCCCTACGTCAGGATCACAGAAAGTCAGCGCAAGAGAAAGAGAAAAGTAAGCTGGGTAGCTTCTCAGCCATCTGCCAATAGCGTCCCTTGTATGAAATCAACTGGGCAAACCAACTGAGGAAACATGTACCAGAAATTAAAAGACCCATTGTCCGCAGAAACCCGCGAAGCAGCGAAAAATCCGCAATATATATTTAAATATGCTTACATATAAAATCCGCGATGGAGTGAAGCCGTGAAAGGCGAAGCGCGATATAGCGAGGGATTACTGTATACACATGGTTCACTTTTATAAATCGCAGCGTTTGCAAGTGAAGTTACATACACACATGTTCAGCCTCTTTTTGTGCGCATGCATGCTTTACAGGCCCCTGGAAGAGCTAGAGTGGCTTCAGATTTCTGTCACAGACCAATTGCATAATTAGAAGTTGATCATTGCTTACAAAGGACTTGTTATCTAATTTTCTAATTCTGCCATGTAAGTTCATTCTTATGTTTTCCTCTTTCATTTTCATACAAATATTTTATTAGAAAAATAACTTCACAAAGAGCACACACACAGGTGGAAATAGGCCCAGGTTTGGTGGTGAACTGCTGGTTCCTCGGTCATTTTCATATCCTTGGTAATTGGCAACTGATTAAAAAAAAATATTAAAAATGGTGAATGAAGCTTTTTAAGAATAAAAGTGTTGATTAAACTTGAATCTTAACAGTTGAGGTATATCAAATGAAACACAAAAATGTTGTTTGAACCTTAACTATATGAGCAGCAATAATTCAATTCTAATTAACAAACTGGGTTGGAACAAAAACCTGCAGCATTTTAGGCCTTCCAGGAAACATCTGATCTAAAGTGAAGAGTTCTGATAGTTAATTATTAAGTTGGAGGTGCGTTAAGAGTGTTATTTTAGCAGCCAGGTGACTAATTATTATACTTTTTGCCTACGTTTATAATTTAATTTTTTTTATGTTCTGGCTTTCACTCAGCAGTCTATTCAGTACTGTGTGTTGGGCTTTGTGTTTGCACGAGCCCTCATCAAGACTGTTTGTTAGATACAACCTCTCCTCAGCATTGGATTTGAAAAACAGTGATAAACTGTGGTGTTACTTTACGTAGGATGACGTTCTGTTTGCTCTGTTGTACAGTGTATGCGCTCTGAGACACATTCATTGTAAACTGAAAATACTGTGGGTGTTACTTGTATTGCATATATGCCTTCCTGTGGAAGTCCAGTGCCACCCTGTTAAATTTATTCTGGCACTAACACTGCTTGCACAAGGCAGACACTAAAAAGAAAACCAACACAAGCTGCCATGAACTAATCCTTGCCTGAAAAACAGACACAAGTATGTAGGTCAGCCAGCAAGGCCGCCCTTGCCCTAAATGATTAAAGATGTTTAACCAATCAGGTTAAGCCAATCAGGTTTAAACCTGACCAATCAATTAAACCAATCAGGTTTTACTCAGTACAGAATAGACAAGTTAGTTTTGGAACATTCTACAAAGAATACACAAAAATGGGCAACATAGTATGAAAATGTGCTGTCACATACCAATGCCCATGGACTCACTCATTATGTACCATCATGGCACTGTAGCGGTTTTGATCTCTGGAATTCAAGAAAGAACAAAACAACGTAACATGAAAATAGTTAGTAAAATTTGCAAAAACTAACATGGAGGTGACATCTGCTGGTGTCAAATGCTGTACAGAGAAAAAAACAGGTCCAGGGCCAAACCCTGAGGGAAACTGCCTCATATCAAATGCAATGAGAAGAGTACTGTCAACAGACTTTCTCACATGTTGAAAATGACTTGTTAAACAAGCTTTCCAAGAACAGTATCTGAAAGTCTAATTAAATTGTCAAGCCCTGGCAGTAGACTAGTATGATCAATAGTATCATTTACTGAACTTCAGTCTAAAAGTGTACTGATTGTAGCATTTTTTGAAGTAAGGAGAGAGAAGAACATTTAGTATATTAACACCATGAACATAATTGACTGGCCAGGATCAGAAGAGGCATCAGGATTTAAAGGATTTTTCAAAAGTCTAGTCTAGAAATGAGAGTGAAGGCCTGCACCCATGAGACCACAGCAACTGTCAAGACAAAAAGGGTCAAAGTCAATAAAAATAAAAGCCAAAATCCTGTCCAAATTGTTTATTTTGCATAAGACGAGACTTTTGCAAAGGCGTTCCTGTAAACTTTTAATTTCAAAGTTCACACCTTACCACGTATGAGCAGTCAACATAATCAACAACAACAACATTTATTTATATAGCACATTTTCATACAAAAAAGTAGCTCAAAGTGCTTTAACATAATGAAGAAAAGAAAAATAAAAGACAAAGTAAAAAATTAAAATAAGACAACATTAGTTAACGTAGAATAAGAGTGAGGTCCGATGGCCAGGGAGGACAGTAAAAATAAAAAAAAACTCCAGACAGCTGGAGAAAAAAATAAAATCTGCAGGGGTTCCAGGCCATGAGACTGCCCAGTCCCCTCTGGGCATTCTACCTAACAAAAATGAAATAGTCCTCTTTGTATTTAAGGTTCTCATGGAAGGACTTGATGATGATGGTCATGCAGACTTCTGGCTTTTAATCCATCAATGTTGGAACATCACGGTGGCCACCACCACAAAGAAACCGTAAAAAGAAACAGAAGAGAGAGTAGGGGTTAGTATGGATTTTAGAGCCACCATGAATAGTTATTATAATGAATTGGATATACAAAGTATCAGGATTAAATTAAAGTGAAGTTATGAGAAAGCCATGTTAAAATAATGTGTTTTTAGCAGTTTTTTAAAGTGCTCCACTGTATTAGCTTAGCAAATTCCTATCGGCAGGCTATTCCAGATTTTAAGTGCATAACAGCAGAAGACCGCCTCACCACTTCTTTTAAGTTTTGCTCTTGGAATTCTAAGGAGACACTCATTTGAAGATTGTAGCAGTAGGGGGCTCTAGAGCTCCCTTGAACCCTCAGGTACCACGCCAAACACCAGGTAAATGTACAATTATTATTTATTTTATAATTATTACGTGCACTAAGCACCCTCCACTCCACACTACTCATAAACACTATACAATACTCGATAATCAATTATTAAATACACCATACTCAATCCTCCTCTCCCAGACACTTAGCCACCCTTCCTCCCAGCTCAGCTCAGTGTTCTGGTCTCCCAGAGTCCTTTATATAGTCCATGACCCGGAAGCGTTTCTCTCTTCTGTCCATGTGACCGTAAACACTTCCGGGTTGGATAAAAGCTCCTTTCTTCAACCCGGAAGCACATCGTTTCTCCTGTTCATGTGACCAGGACGTATTTCCAGGTTATAGGGCATATAGCACTCCCCAAGCCTCCCTACAGCGGCTCCTGGTGGTCTCCATGGTATCCAGCAGGGCTGTGTATACAAACTACAAGGTCCATAAGGCCCTACTGGAATTCGGGGAACCTCCATGCTGTTGGGAGGGCTCCACCTGGCGGCCTGGAGGTGTGGGTCGGAATATTTAGCCGGCCATCCATCACAGTATCTAAGGTTACGATTTGGAATATAAGGTGTCAGATATTCTGATATATAAAATGTAGCGAGATTATTTAAGGCTTTATAAACCATAAGCAGAATTTTAAAGTCAATCCTGAATGACACAGGTAACCAGTTTAGTGACATCAAAACTGGAGAAATGTGCTTGGATTTTCTTTTCCTAGTTAGGATTCTAACAGCTGCATTCTACACTAGTTGCAAACGATTTATGTCTTTTTTGGGTAGTCCTGGGAGGAGTGCGTTACAGTAATCTAGTCGATTGAAAACAAACGCATGAACTAATTTCTCAGCATCTTTCAATGATGTAAGAGGTCTAACTTTTGCTATGTTTCTTAAGTGAAAAAATGCTGTCATAGTGGTCTGATGAATATGCGATTTAAAATTCAGATTACAGTCAACAGTTACCCCTAAGCTTTTTACCTTGACTTTTAATCCTAATACATCCAGTTTGTTTCTAATAGCCTCATTATATCCATTATTGCCAATCATTAAAATTTCAGTTTTCTCTTTTTTTAGCTTTATAAAATTACTATTCATCCATACACAAATACAAGTACGACATTGTGTTAGTGAATCAGGAGAACTGGGGTCATCAGGTGCTATTGATAGGTACAGCTGTGTGTCATCAGCATAGCTGTGGTAGCTCACGTTGTGCTCTGAGATAATCTGACCTAACGGAAGCATGTAGATTGAGAAAAGCACCAGACCCAGAATAGAGCCTTGTGGAACACCATATAGAATATCATGTGTATTTGAGTTATAATTACCACAACTAACAAAGAATTTTCTCCCTGCCAGGTAGGATTCAAACCAATTTAAGACACTGCCAGAGAGGCCCACCCATTGACTAAGGTGATTCTTAAGAATATTATGATCAATGGTGTCAAATGCGGCACTCAGATCTAGGAGGATGAGAACAGATAAATGGCCTCTGTCTGCATTTACCCGCAAGTCATTTACTACTTTAACGAGTGCAGTTTCTGTGCTGTGATTTGTTCTAAAACCTGACTGAAATTTATCAAGAATAGCATGTTTATTGAGGTGGTATTTTAACTGTATAATGACTGCCTTCTCTAGAATTTTACTTAAGAAAGGCAGGTTAGAGATAGGTCTAAAATTTTCAAGAGCAGAGGGGTCAAGATTATTTTTCTTCAGCAGGGGTTTAACTACCGCAGTCTTAAGACAGTCTGGGAAGACCCCCGTATCTAATGACGAATTTATTATGTCAAGAATATTATCAATTAGCACGTCCGATACTTCTTTGAAAAAACTTGTTGGTATTGGGTCAAGGACGCAGGTGGAGGGTTTCAGTTGAGAAATTATTTTATGTAAATCAGATAAATCTATCCTGGTGAAAGAATTTAATTTGTTTGTAACGGAGTATTGGGGTTTAAGAGGATCCTAAGTGTTGGGGAGATATACTATGTTATTTCTAATATCATTAATTTTTTGATTGAAAAATACAGCAATAGCCTGACAGGTTTTACTGGAAGTACTTTGGAGGCATTCCTTTGAGTTACCTGGGTTTAGCAGACGATCAATCGTCGAGAATAAGACTCTGGAATTACTAGCATTGTTATTTATAATCTTAGAGAAATAGCAGCACCTCTCAAGACGGACTGTGTTATTGTATTCTGTTATTTTAACTTTTAATATTTCATAGTGGATAGTTAGTTTATTTTTCCTCCATTTATGCTCAGCTCTATGGCATGTTCTCTTTAGATCAGACACTTTTTGGGTCTTCCATGGTATAACAATGCTAGAAGATTTTTTAATTGTCTTTTCAGGTGCAACTATGTCAACAGCAGCTCTCACTTTAGTATTAAATCTTTCCACCTTACTATTTACATTATCCTCACTATTATAGTTGGCACTACAAACGGACTGATTGCTTAGAATGTTTGTAAGTTTTAAAGCTGCTGATGAGTCAAAGAAGCGTTTTTTAACAATATGCTTCTCATGAATGTTTTCTATCAATATTTCTACATTAAATAGTAGAAGAAAATGGTCTGATAGACCAATATCAATGACCTGCCTTACATCAACTTTTAGTCCTTTAGTAATTACTAAGTCTAACGTATGACCTGCTTTATGTGTAGGCTGATTAACAAGCTGTCTCAAATCAAAAGAGTCCAGGAGGTTCATGAATTGTTTTACTTTTTGGTCACACTGATTACCGATATGAAAGTTAAAGTTGCCGACTGTTGGGGCTCATTTATACTTCACGCGCCATGCGTTCTGAGCGTTCATTTGATGAATCCTCTGAGCAGGTCCTCAGAAATTAATGCGACACGTGTGCGAGTTGCAGTACCAGCAAAAAGTCGGGGGGCGCAGTGTGCTAAAAGTTGGAATGTGACGTCAGAGTCTCTGTTTACTATCTACATGTGACAGAAAGCCGCTTTGCGGATCCTATGAGATCGGTGTGCATGCTTCGATATTTGATAAATGGTTCAATGTGGTGAAGCAAAATGCCGACATACAGATGTATTCATGGTGCTTTTATATTCGAGCGTTGCATATTCCCGATTGTAATGACACGATACGTTTTAAAATTCTCACATACTGTCTTCTGTGCCATCTTTTTTTCTAGGGCTTCCTCTGTTCCTGACATCAACGAATCGCCAGCAATAGATCGCCACACTGAGCACATTAAATGTATGATATTCCAACTCTCTGCACATTTAGAATCCTTAGATTTATACTTGATATCACTTTCATGATGAAAAGCATTAAAGTATGTATATTACATTTTACAGATAAATCCGTAATTTCGTTTAAATAATGAATACTGTTAATAATTACACACATGGGGTGACACAGTGGCGGAGTGTTAGCGCTACTGTCTTGCAGGGAGTCACGTCGCTGATATTCCCTGCCTGGAGTTTACACGTTTTCCTGCTGGGTTTCCTCAGTGTGCTCCAGTTTCCTTCCAAAGATATGCAGATTTGGGGATTTGGTGCTGCTAAAATGACGCTAGTGTATGTGTGTGCTTGTATTCACCTTGCGATGAGCCGAGGCATCGTCCAGGGATTGTTTCTCACTCGTGCCCAATGCTTGCTGGAATGGACACATCCATGGATTTAATCAGTAAACATCCTTTTCAGAGATATTGCGGTAAGGTGTCATCGGAATTTAATGGGTGTTCTAGGCATTTCACAACACAGAGAAGCCGTACATGTTCTCACCGTGATAATATCTCGCACTGCCACCTGGCGGATTCCTCCAGATATACGTAAAGTACGCGCAAGTATAAACACTTCAACGCTTGCGTAGCAGGAGCATCTGCTGCAGCATGTGTCGCGTCGTGTGAAGTATAACTCCGACCTAAGAGTGTGTCATAGTTCGTAATTAAAATTGACACCAAGTCAGAGAATTCCTCAAAGAAAGACGTGTTAAATTTAGGAGGTCTATACACGGATAATACTAGAACGTGAGAATCTCCATGAATAACAACGGCGAGATACTCAAAGGACTTGAATTTACCAAAACTGACATCTTTACACTTTAACCGGCTTGAGTAAATGTTTGCCAAGCCACCGCCTCTTTTTCCTTGGCGATCCGCACGAGTAAAACTGTAATCCGGAGGCGCAGATTTGATTAAAACAGCCGCGCCATCAGAGTCAAGCCACGTTTCACTTAGTGCAATGAAATCAATTTTTCTATCACTAATAAGATCGTTGATAAAAAACGTCTTGTTAGTTAAAGCTCTAACATTTAATAGTGCCATATTTAATGTTTTGGAGGGGCTGAGATGAATACTATGTGCATTATTGATATTTGGAACAGGAACTAAGTTATTTTTGTTAGCGCCGCTCTGTGTGTATTTTATATTTAATCTATAGTCTGTTTTTATAGTTTTAATACATTGTTCATCTAAAGTAGTAATTGTAATTAAATTATTGGTGTTTATGCCGTATTGCCTAGATTTTCTACGTGCATTGAGATTGGTTACTAGAGTATTAATGTTGTGCACGTTTACGGAAGATTTTGTTAAGAAATTATCATGTCCTAGCACAGCAGTAGCATTACAGAAGGGGTTAAGAGTAGAAACAGATAGTCAAGATAAACGAATTACCTTAGCGATGTTTTCGGAGAGGACGCGGGTGCCGAATCTATTCGGATGCAGGCCATCCCACTTGAAGAAATGCGGCCTTTCCCAAAAGAGGTCTCAGTTGTCGATGAACCCGACGTCTTGGTTCTTGCAGAAGCCTTTCTGCCAGTTGTTTAATCCTAGCAGATGACTGTAGTATTCATTTGATCGTCTGACGAGAGGTAGTGGACCCGAAATGAAGATCTTTGCCGATGGGGTCCTATCCTTCGTGTCTTTAATTATTGCTGCGAAGTCAGCCTTGAGAATTTCCGACTGTCGGTGCCTTACATCGTTCACGCCGGCTTGTAATACAACGGATCCAACTGCCCTCTTCTTGTGCTTCTCATAGATTGTCGGCGCACGTCTCATCAAATCTTGGACACGAGCACCGGAAAAACAAGAAACAAAAGATATCTGATTAGGGCATGCGATATTGAGGTTTCTAACAATCGAATCGCCTACCACTATTACATGACCCGGGGTTGAAGGCAAACTGGGGATGCGGAGAGGGTCGAACCGGTTCTGGATCGAGATGCTCGCCTGTGCCGATGGAGGTGTTCTAGCCTTGAACCCCCGCTTGCATAGCTGAAACACACTGAGGTCTTCGTCGGTGTCATTGTTGTCGCTCCTACGAGATGCGGGGGGGGGAAGCTTACTTGATGTTACATCGATTTCCGATGACGAGGATGGTTTATCCAGCAGCTGAGCATTAAAATCCCTAAGGTACCTTCGTCTGGACAGGAGTTTCTGAATCTGTTTGTCGAGTGCCTGGAGTTCTTCTACGACAATGGTAATATGATTCATCTCACTTTCGGCCATTGTCTGCTTCTGCTTCCGCTTCCACTTCATGCCCTATGAAAGAATGAGAGAGAGCTCAACATGATGTCACAGGTCACACACACATCATATGTCTAGCAACCATGCAGCTGTTATGATTGCCTGGCAGAATGCAGATGCTCAAAGTTATTACAGAGGGAAAGAAATAATGACCAGGGCCCTCATGCATAACGCCGTGCGTAGAATTCACACTAAAACATGGTGTATGGACAAAAGTCGAAATGTGCGTACGCACAAAAAAATTCAGTTACACAAAACCATGCGTAAGCCAACTTCCACGCACTTCCGCTACATAAATCCCGGTCAGCATGAAATGTAACGCTCGTGCATGCACCTGCCGCCCCACCCAGAATTACGCCACTTTTAATATGCAAATCAATATACATGTTCCCTTAAGTACAGCATTCTGTGAACAGGCAATGGCAAAAGCACAGGGAAAAAAGAATTTCGGAGAGTGCCAAGTGGAAGTAATGAAAAAACGTACTATTTGTTGGTTTAAGCAGTTGTATAACCAACCAAAGGAAGCCCGAAATAATAAAAAAGTTGTCAGATATGAAAGTTGCTGTGAAAAGGCGAGTTGTAGCCCACTGTCTGAGTGTCATATGGAAACTTAGGGTACAGAGAAAAGAAAAAAAAATAGGGACACAGTGGAAAAAAAAACTCAAAATGTTAACTTTAACCTCAAAATTTCCACTTTAATTACAGTTTATTTTATCATTAACGTGGAACATCATAAACTTAATTTTAAAATCTTTTGATTTTCTACTTTCTCCACATCCCATCGTAACTAAAGTAGCTTCGTATTCTATGTGTTCTTCTATGTAATCTATTTGTGTGAATCATACATGCTTCTTATTAAACAGGCTTTCTCTTACACCAACAGGACACAGAATACATTACATTCATGATATTACAGCTCTCTGTACAATTTAAATACTTGATAGGCACGTATACTTGATTATCATTTTCATAATGAAATGAATTGAAGCATTATTAAACTTGGGCCACAGTGGCACCGGGGTAGTGATTATCTAGCGCCCAGTCCAGAGATTGTTCCTGCCTTGCACAAGATCCTTGCTGTGCCGTGCGCGACCCTCGATGAAATAATTTATTGCAGCAGTACTGTCTCTTTCAAACGTACTAACCCCCAATTCCTGTCCTTCCTTTTCTTTCTCCAAGTAACCAATTGCCACACAATTAGCTCTTTAATAAAAGTCAAGCCAGCTGTAAGCTTAGAACGCTGATTCTTTGAAACTTTTGAGGAACATTGAAATATCTTTGCAGTACATGTTTAATTACTTCATCCATCTATCCATCCAGGGTCGCGTCAGTCCCAGCAAACATACAGCGAGAGGCAGGAACAATCCCTGAACGGGGCACCAGTTCATCACTAGCGCTGTCCACTGTGTCCAGACCAGCAGTATACATTATTTAAATGAAGTTAAAAATGTATCTGTATAATATAAGGTGGCGTGGGAGGAGATTCCAGACCAGACAGGTAGAAATAGGTGGGTCACAGTCACAAGGCGTAAGGTAAAAGGTGCACTCTGTCCGGGGGCATCAACCCCAGAATCAGAAGTGTCAAACCGTTATCATGTCCTTGCGGAGCTGGACGGTGTCTCTGAGATTTCTGAGCTGGTAGGCAGGAATGAGGAGCCCCAACAGGCCACCTCAAAACCAGTTCCAAAAAAGAGAGAGGTAGTAATAGTTGGGGACTCAATCATTAGGGGGATTGAAGCGCAGGTGTGCTTCAGAGAGAGAGAGTCTCTCACGGTGTGTTGCCTTCCGGGAGCACAGGTGGGAAACCTCTCTGGAAGGGTGGATAGACAGTTGGCCAGAGCGGGGGTGGATCCAGTTGTAATTGTCCATGTTGGAACAAATGACATACATAAGGGTAGTCTGTCAGTTTTGTGATCCAAATTCAAAGAGTTAGGTGCCAGGCTGAGGAGCAGAACTGACAAGGTAGTCTTCTACGAAGATCTGCCTGTGCCACACACCAGTCCAGGTAAGATTGAGGAGATCAGAAGGCTTAACGCGTGGCTCAAATCTTGGTGCAGGGTAGAAGGGTATATGTTTATGGGGCCTTTTGGAACAGATGGAACCTGTTCCACTGTGACGGGTTACATCAGAACTGGAGGGGCACCAATGTATTGGGGAGGCGTATGTGTAGGCTAGTCGAAGATTGTTTAAACTAGGGAATGGGGGGGGCAGGGAGTTTAGGACAGGCCAGGTTTAGATCTATACATGGAGGAACAAACAATGGTGTAGAAATAAAAATGTATAGTAATATAAATTCTAAGCACACATTTAAATGTAGAAGGAGTAACACATTAAAGAAGGAGAAGAATAAAAAAGGCAAGAATAAAAATCAAATAAACAACTTATAGTAAATATAACTGAATTCTAGAAATGAAACAAATGAAATCAGAACTGGCCGCTCTCTTTGCCAAAGGACAAGAGGGGCGTATTAATAAAGAGGACCAAGAGAAGGAAACAAAATGTACTGAACTCATGTGGAAGTCTGTAAGTGCATCAACAGAAATAAAACAAGGATATCTAGTGATGACAGCTAAGTAATCCTAATGGTTTTCAGTTGCGTTTTTGTCAAGAAGAGTAACTTGGCAAATCAGCAGCAGGTCCAGCGTATTGTAACAGAGCGCTCAAAAGAATAGCAGATGGTCAATAACAATTCATTATAATTGCCAAACTTCGATTATGTACCAAATAACAAACAAGCAATGTCTTCTGCTTTGTCTGAATAGTGTTTGCATCTGCAATGAGCCTTCATGGGCCTTTAGGCTTCATACTTCTTCTACTATATTAGCTGTGGATTAAAGTTTTAGAAGCCTTTAGGCCTCCGATTTAAGCCAGTTACTATCTGACATCCTTCCTCTTTCAACCAAAGATTAAATATTAAATATTCACATGTTTCTCGCCCCTGGCTCCACCTTAGAACATTTTGATTTGCATGTATAGCTCTCACAAATTTGCTTGTGTATGACTCCATACCTGTCAGGCTCCGACTCGCAGTGTTACTCTTTGTTGAAGAAATGAGCATATATTCTTCCAGAGCTTGCATTTTCGTTAATACTTCTCTTTATTTAAGGACATACTGTACATGCATAGCCTTTGCACTTGAGTAATTCTGCACCTTGTCTTTCTTCTAGTTAGAATTCTAACTTTTCTGGATTATCAAATACCAAACCTTGCACTGTATTTCTGAACTTGATTGTCTTTTGCAAACATACGAGTCTACAAATCCAAGTATTTCAGACTTAAATGTAATATCTGATTCTGGAAAGACTTTTAAGACCTAACGGGCAACAGCTAGTGTTGTGTTGAGATCTCAAAGTGAAGAGCAGAATCCCAATCATAGCTTTCAAAGCTATGTGTGTCAAATCTGGGAGAACAGCACACACCTTAAGGGGACCAAATTAAAGGGAACATAGAGGAAGGTTTTTGATATTAGGTTAGTTGAAGGCACGTTCACTGCTCATGATTCAGGTCTGAATCTTCTGCTGTAAGATGGAAAATATAAGCAGGTAAGCCATGGTGTACCAAAATTCTTACCCTTTGTCTCTTAAAAAACAGCCCCCGTAGGGTTGGTTCTGCACTCTCACATTTTACACCATGCAGTACCGTTGATTAATCTCTCACTCACTCAAGACTAAGAGGATGGCTTCACACCACACCAAGAACCTGGCACTCACACACATACAGCACATCAAATCCATATAAGAAAAAATAAGTTCTGCATATCTCAGTGATCAAGATCATCTTATTTTTAGAACCAATTATACAGTAAATCAATCAAAATTTTCCAGCTCTTTATTCTACCCTAGACTTTCAGAACCAGATATAAAATACTATTTACACGACTGGATAGAACCATGAGAGAATTGTGCTTAAAAGTGGGTGGGAACAATTAGATGGTTCACTTAGTGTCACATTTCTAAACCAATCCAACGCCTCATGAAGACGTCACTCAAAGCAGGGATGATGATTGTGAACTGTAATGAGCAGTAATGCTCTTGTTAACTTGGTTCAACAGAGAGTAAACTTCTGATTACGATTATGATAAATGCTATTGGAAAAGTCTCCAGAACAGATCCCTAAGATTTAAATGTGCGGAGAGCACATTGTATGTGTGAAAAATAAACATACAGTAACCTGTTGCAACTGGGAAACGCCTTCCTGTTATGATACATTAGCATTCAAAAACATCAATGGAGTAGTGTGCAGGCAGTGCAGTGTAATAGTTTAAGGATTTTGACTTCAAACACTGAGCTTGCAAGTTCAAATCCCACTGCTGACACTGTGTGACCATAAGCAAATAACCAATTAGATCTCAAATGCTGTAAGTCACCTTGGGTAAAGATTTCAGTAAGGGTAATAGTAGAAAGGTGAATGATATGTTGTTGTAGGTGCTGTGTGTGCTCTCTGCTGTTCTGTTGCAATGACAATGTCAGAATCGATGTAAGGTTCAAAGAACTAGCAGCTATGTTCATTAAAATATGAATTTGAAGGAAACAATGTGTTGCACCTCATCAAAAGGAAGCGAAAATGATTACCATTAAGAGAACTGACAATGAGGAGATACAGATTTCTGTACTCAAAATACTGCACAACATACTACACGTCTAAATGAGCCAGAATTGAGTGACCGCATTTTATCACGTAGTATATCCAAAGGCCACAATGCTGATTTAAACTCTGTTTGCTGTTGTTATGTTATATAGTAATGCAATGGCCAAAATGAGAGAAAGATATCATTGCAGACAGAAGAACTTCTCAAGCACATGGATCGAAGTACCTACAGTGGTCAACATGTTCCTGTGTCTCTTCTGTCACTGCCCTTATTGCGATTTATTAACTGTTCATTAAGTTTCAGTTACCTGATTCTAAAGAGCAGTTGAATGGATAACAGCAGTTTTAGCTTTCTGTTTTCTGCCAATGTCAAGTCTTTTGTTCAGTTACTTTTGCTCTCTCCTTGTCTTTTTATAGTTGGTTTATGTATTTGTATGTGAATGTGTGCCACAGCAACCTCGACCATTTGAAGTGCACAGACCTGAGGAATTTGGAGGTGTGTTTTTAGAAAGAAACCCTGTGGGCAGAGCCTTTTCAGTAGTGGATCTTGCCCCTATTCAAATCAAACATTTTAATTAGTTTTCCCCAGATGTGTATCTCATTCGAGAATCATGTCTAGTTGCATGAGACTAATGCTACCCAGACTGACACAGTAACAAATTCACATAACCAACGCAATCTATGACGTGTAGATCAACTACCATTAACGAAAAATAAAGTAGGTAGTTGACTAACAGATGACCATTTTCGCTCTTTTGTAACTAATTAAATATGAGAATAAGAAATCTTTATTCAAGAGAGATTTTATGATACCTTCATTGTGTCAGGAGTGCATAGCGACCACATTGTCTTACGATATTTAAGTGTGAGAGTTGAGGATTTATGGCATCTCCTTCAAGTAGTCATTAGGCAAAAGTGAAAGAGGTTGTTCCAAGTGTTAACTTTGCATCCTCTCAATTTGGCTTTAAGTGAGGGAATAAAGATACAATAAGCTACCTTAGTAAAATAGAGATCTTCCTAAGATCACTTGTAATCGATTGTCCAAAAATGCATTGCTCACTTCTAGAATTTAGACATTTTCTGGCAACAGTAAACAAGGAGCTGGCAGAAACAAGTGACCAGAGATTAGAAATGGCAGGTTTTATTTAATGGGGAACCTTATCAACAGGACCCCTACTCAGGTGACTGACTCAAATGTCTAATAATGGCACCAATGACTACTTAAGTGTTTAATTATTTTATTGGTTATATTGACCTAATAAAGAGAAAAGCCAAGCAAAATGACACCTTTTATTGGCTAACTAAAAAGATTACAATATGCAAGCTTTCGAGGCAACTCAGGCCCCTTCTTCTACATCTTGCCTGAAGAAGGGGCCTGAGTTGCCTCGAAAGCTTGCATATTGTAATCTTTTTAGTTAGCCAATAAAAGGTGTCATTTTGCTTGGCTTTTCTCTAATTCATAATGGCTAACACGGTACAACACCCTAGTACTATTGACCTAATAAAGTATTTCTTACTGTTTTGTGGGAATACTCCAATGCTTTAGATGAAGTAGTGGTTGTGGGCTATGTATACTGTATGTGTAGCACAGGGCAATTTAGTTATTATTTGTGCTAGTAAAGAAAAAATTCAATGCAACATATGAAGTACAGTATGTGCTAATATAGAAAACCCCACTATAAAAATGTCCATTCCCTCATTACTCTATATACATTGTAGAGTGCTCTGCATAGCCTGAGGCAAGCTAATACGTTTTTTTTTCCAGTAAATTCCCCAAAGGATTGTATATGATGAAGTGGTATAAAAATCATTCAAAAACACATCCAGTACACTTTTTTTTTAACTGTTCCAGTAAAGGATTTATCTCACCTTCAGCTGCAACAAAAATAAAGCCCTTTTGCATGACTATAGCAGAGGCTGCTTCCCCTTCCAAATATTTTCTGGCTCAGTGAGACTGTGGCTTTTTATATATCCTTCACAGATCAAGGATTAATGGGACAGGAGGTCAAAAGAAACCCCAGGGGCTCCCCTTACATGCTGCCTCCTGGAAGGTCCAGATGGACTGCATATCTAAAGCTTTCAAATAATTAATAAATAATGAGGTTCACTTTGACAAAGAGCAGCTTTCAGATTGTACAGGTACAGTAGGGCACTTCTCTAGCAAACATTATTTTACTTGAAAATATATTAAACCTAACTGAGAAACCTGAATAAATTAACTTCATTATTTTTAAACGTGTCAAGAAAAAAAGTCTGTGATTGATTCATAAAGATTCTGGCGCACATATTTTGAAAGGCTAACAGAAATGTTTCTTTGCAGTTTTCCATATTATTGCATGTACTTTTCTGGGGCCCTTTTTCCAAATGTAAAGGTTTGCCAGTATTAACTCACAGATGTGTTTTTAATCATATAATTCTTCTACTAAATGTACTGATGAAAGACAAGCTATTAACCACAATGTCTTCCTGTCTAATTTTGTCCAGTTTCTGGTCACCTGTGTGCTGCCCTCTCCGCCTCTGTTGCTGGCTTCTCTGAACTACACAGGAAGTGCTACCCTACTATGGAGCAAGTGATTTCTGGGAAAGTGCTCCATGTCTCCTCCATGCCCTGTTTCCATCTGGCTCCCCAGTATATGTTACTGGGCATATCTGAAACCCTGGTCAACCCAGCTTGTAAGTCTTTGTTTTTTTTTAATTGGAATAAAATCCTGGAAAATAAAATGAATGTGTTATGTAGTGGTTAGCGTGGATAAATCACAGCTTCTGAGTCCTGGGTTAGACTCCCATACCTATGGCAAGCCAAATTATCATTCAGAGATATCTTTAAAACATTTAAAGATATCTCTAAATCTTTTAAAGATATCTCTAAATATTTCAAGATATCTTTAAATATTTCAAGATATCTTTAAATCATTTGAGATATCTCTTAATCATTTGAAGATATCTGTAAATGATTTAAAGATATCTGTAAATGATTTATAGATATCTGTAAATGATATATAGATATCTTGAAATGATTTGCAGATATCTTGAAATGTATCTCGAATTAAGATATCTTTAATGAACTTCAAGATATCTTTAAATGATTTGCAGATATCTTTAAATGAATTACAGATATCTTCAAATGAGCGCTTGCATATTTAAAGATATCTTTAAATGATTTGCAGATATCTTTAAATGAATTACAGATATCTTCAAATGAGCGCTTGCGTATTTGCAGATATCTTTAAATGAATTACAGATATCTTTAAATAATTTCCTCTTTATTTAAAGATATCTTTAAAACGAATTACAGATATCTTTAAATCACTTCCTCTTTATTTAAAAGTTGTACTCATTATTCAAAAATCACATCACTCCCTGTGAAAGGCTTCCGTTTTTCGTTCGTTTATTATAGAATTACAAATATACTTATATTTCTGTTTTCTGTAAATCATTTAAAGATATCTTTAAATACAAAGTGTTCATTTAAAGATATCTGTAATTCATTTAAAGATATCTGCAAATACGCAAGCGCTCATTTAAAGATATCTGTAATTCATTTAAAGATATCTGCAAATCATTTAAAGATATCTGCAAATCATTTAAAGATATCTTTAAATACGCAAGTGCTCATTTAAAGATATCAGTAACAACCTTCACTAAAATATTCTAAGCCAAAGTGACATTTGGAGATATCTGTAATTGATTTAAAGATATCTGTAATTGATTTGAAGATATCTGTAAATCATTTAAAGATATCTTTAAAAGCTTTTCATAAAGATATCTTTAAAGGATTTACAGATATCTTAATTGCATTTAAAGATATCTTTAAAAGATTTAGAGATATCTTTAAATGTTTTCAAGATATCTTTAAATGTTTTAAAGATATCTCTGAATGATAATTTGGCTTGCCATACATACCAGGCACTGCCTGTGTGACGGCTACACATTCTCTTTATGTCTGTGTAATTTTTTTGTCAAGTTATTACACTTTCTTTTCCACATCCCAAAGATATGCCAGTTGGGTGGGTTGGGAATTCCTAATTAGCCTGAAAAAATGAGTATAGGTGAGTTTGTGCGTGCACAGAAAAATGACCATTGTGAAATTAACTCTTGTAGGGTCAAAAAGTGTATACTATGTATGGAAAAAGTGGACACATATAGTATATAGACATCAAGTATTCATGTACAACTGGTCATTATGCTTTGTGGGTAATGTGACTGTGAACTGGATAAGCAGGATCAGATGGATGGATGCTTGCAGTGTGGACCAGAAAGTATTCACACTCCTTCACTTCCTGCACACTTTACTGCATTATACATTTAATTTTACATGGATAAATTTTCCTTTTTTGCCCCTCGATCTACACTCAATAACCCATGATGACAACATGAAAAGATGTTTTCAGAAAGGTTTGGAAATTAATTAAAAATTAAAACTGTAATCTCTCTTTTATATAAGTATTCAGATTTTTTGCTGTGGTAGTCCACATTGTGCTCATGTGCCTCCTGTTTGCTTTAACTGTCCTCTAGAACTTGATAAGAATCCACCTTTGGTAATCTGAATTGATTGAACATCGTTTACAAAGACACACTATTGTGTATATAAGGTCCCACAATTCACACTGCATGTCAGGATGAAAAGCAAGCCATAAAGTCCAAGGAGCTCTCTGTAGACCTTTGTGATAAAATGATGGCGAGGTTCATATTAGGGCATGGGATTAAACTATTTGTAAGGTTTTGAGTGTTCCCAGGAGCACAGTTGCCTCAGTAATTGTGAAACAGAAGTAGTTTGGAACCACCAGGACTCTTCCTTGTCTGGCCAAACTGAGTAACTGGGCAAGAAGTGTCTAAGTCAGAGAAGTGATGGTTACTCTAACAGAAAGAACAACCATCTCAGCAGCATTCCATCCTTTAGGCATTTATTCTACAGTGGCTAACTCCCATCCTGAAATTTGCTAAATAAAGGATTCTGAGAGCATGTGGAAAATGATTCTTTGTTGTGATCAAACAAAAGTAGAACTCCAAACACTATGGCTGGTGAAGACCAGGCACTGCTCACCACCTGTCTAGTATCACCCTTATGGTGAAGCATTGTGGTGGCAGCATCATGCTATGGGGGTGTTTCTCAGTGTCAGGGACAGGGAAACCGATCAGAATTAAGAGAAATCTTTGAAGAAAACCTGCTGCATTGTACACATGGCCTAGACTTGGGCAATGGTTGATCTTTCAGCACAGCAACGGTCTGTAACATACGGTCAAGACAACACAGAGACAAATCCCTGATTGTTCTTAAGTGGCCCAGCCAAAGTCCAGACTTAAACCCCTTATAACAGGAGAGGCCAACTCCCACCATGGAGAGCCACAGTGGATGCAGGTTTTTGTTCCAACCCAGTTGCTTAATAAGGAAGCCAATCTTCACCAATAACAGATCTTATTTAGTTTCATGGCTTGTTAGTGTTTTAACTCTATAATGTCAATTCATTCTTAAATCATATATTTTTTCCCTTTCTAATGACACATGTATCATCCAAGTGATTTGAAGTCTAAAACGGATGAGTAATTTTCAGTTCTTCACTTTCTCTTCAGTTTCCTTCTGAGCACTTAAAGCAATTAGTGAATGATGAATCCACATGGATGGAAATGGAGACAAGCTAGATGTAGAACTGCTGGTTCCTTTGTCATTTGCATTTCATTGCTAATAAGGAGCAGTTAAAACAATAAATACAGCTTTTAAAGACTAAAATAAGCAATTAAGGGTTCAAAATCTTAGTAGACGAGACAACTAAAATGAAGCAGAAAAATGTCACTTGAGCAATAAGTGCTTCATCAGTAATGAATGATTTCTCATGAAGCATTTGGGTTGAAACAAATACCTCAAGCCACTGCGGCCCTCCAGGACCAGCGTTGCTCAGTCCTGATTTAAAGGGTCTGAGTCTTAAATAGCAAATAAATTAAATGAAGTGAATTAGTAGCAAAATTGATTCACTAATTAAGAAAATGGTTAGAATGAAAACTTGTAGGCAGTGTGATAAACCAGGATCGAAGTTGACCACCCCTGCTATAAAAGATCTGTGGAGAGACCTGACGATGGCAGTATTTCAGACCCGTCCAATCCAGTCTAATTCAGCATGAGAGGATCTGCCAGGAAGAATGGGATAAATATAGGTGTGCAAACTTGTAGAGACTTACTCAAGAAGACTGGAAGCTGTAATTACTGCCAAAGATTCAAATTAAGGGTTTGAACAATTAACAAGAATGAGAGATTTCAGTTTTTGATTTCTAATAAATTAGCAAACTTTTCTGAAAGCATGTTTTCACTTTGTTGTTATGGGCTGTTTAATGTAAATTGATGTGAGAAAATAGCAAATATATCTAATTAAAATGAAAGTTACCTCACAATAAAGTGTACAGAAATTAAAGGGGTCTAAATACTTTCTGAATCCTCTGTCGTGCTGATAATAAATAAAGTACTGTAATTTACATCAATGCCCATTTTAATTCAATTGGACTTTATTTTTCATGCCAAATATTGTACAATTTGCATCCATTTTCAATTATAGTCTATAATGAATAGATGTATTGGTTCATTATTGACACATGTACAGTGAACAATGAAATTCTTACTTGCCTGTGTTAATCAACATGCAATGCGTTGCAACTCTCTATTCCCTTGAATATAACTATCTTACTTCAAAACATCTGTCTAATGCAGTGACACCAGTAAACCCATCTTGATTTGGAATACAAAATACAATCAAGCTGTTCTTGTCATTCTAGAACAGATTCTGTGCTGTTAAAACACAGAGAAGTTTGCCACGTCATTTCCTGAATGCCCAAATACATATGGATCTGTAGGTTTTATGCAAAGTTTGTTTTCCCAGTTACTGATATTTAATTTCATATTATTTAGATTATACCTTTTAACCACTCTAGTGTACTCATTCCTTCATTCAGACTTATAGCTATGATTTAGAGAATGGCAGGACAGAACGTTTTAATGTGCTAATTATTACATGATTAGAAGTACATTCCCAATCTGCCTTACATGATAGAAACTTAATTGCCAATATGTTCAGATGACTGTACTTCTAATTTAAACATTGACAATGAGGTCCACTGTTCAAGATCAGAATCATTATTAAATATGCCTCATTTTCTATTAATAAACAAATTAAATAGTCTATCTTCGTCTTATTTCAGCCTTATTTTCTGATTTTACAAATGGACAGCTAAGAGCTCTGGGTATGTGGTCTTCAATTATGTGCTGCTCTCTGTCTGTTTCCAAACTGAATACACTATCATTGTTACCTTGGATTGGTTTTCGAATAATTATTTGGTTTCCTGAAACATCCTAAGGCTGCATTTGTTAAGCTAAATCTAAAATGTCTAATAGTCTAAATTTGCCAAAACAACAGCAAATGTGATTATTCCTTTCAGTGGAGTGGTGCCCCATCCAGAACTGTTTCTTACCTTACATTAGACGCTGCCAGCATGAGCCGTACAATAGAAGTAGTAAAATTGGGATAATGAAGGATAGCTATTTTTCAGACTAATCCTTCCTTTGTATCCTTTCATATTATATCCTACCAAGATCACATAGGTTGGGAGCGTGCGCTGATATCGCATTGCCACACCCACCACAAGACAAACCACTCGGATTGGAACCCAAGTGAAGCCGTGCAACGGGTGACACCTCAGCACTATTCTGGAACAATGTGAGTTTTTTGATGGTGGCTGGAGTTGCAATCCTGCCATGAACCCCCAAGTTTTCCCTGCAAGTTGGAGGACCTGCTTGCAGAGCTAGATGGAAATTAATGTCATATCCAGGACAGAGCAATTGCAGGTTAAAGGCCTTGCTCAAGGGCCTAACAGAGTAGAGTCTCTTCTGGCATTTACAGGATTCAAACCAGAAACCATACAATTGCCAGTGTAGATCCGTAGCCTCAGAGCCACCACTCACATCACCAACACAAATTGCTTATCCACTGTATTCTTCCTAAGCCCATATCATGATGCATACTAAGTGTGTTCTTTTGTAGCCAGAGTGGTTTTCTCCAGCATAGTCATCAGACATGGCACATCTGTCATTCATGGAGAGGATCACATACTTGTCCATGACACTGTTTATGATCATTTTTATAGAAAGTCACCATAAATGTAGCCTACATGGGTGGAACAGGTAGGGAACAGGCAGATCTTTTCAGAGAACACATCAAAACATTTTAAAAACCCACTCTCTGCAAGATATCACTGTGGCACACTTACCTTTTTTTGATCATAGTGCACTGATCTATTGGCTTACAGTATGTTTGGTTACAAAGGCACTTACTAAAGAAGAACAACCATTAATGAGCCCACATAATGTAGTTCAACATCATAAGGTTGAAAGTCTTGTAAGGAACCAACCTAAGAGAAGGTGCCAGGCCATTATAGGCAATATTTATTGATGGGCTCCAGTTTAATGATACCAGTTAACTAAACATATTCTTCTTTCAGAGGAAAATCAAAGTCCGCATTGACTCAAAGAGATTCATCCATACTCCACAAAGACAGTAACCAGGCTAGGATTTGAACCCAGGACTTGAGAGCTGTGAAGCTGTAACACTAACCACTTCATCATCATTCCACCATTAATGACAAAGAGTAATAGATAAATTCATCTGAAAATTTTCTCTTCATCATATTTTGCAGCTACTTTAGCTTTCCACCATTTTGATCCCATTGGCCTTTCTTTCTAACACCTTACTCATGCTCCTCCAAACTCTGCTGTGTATATCATCTTATCATTTTTAACTTTTGGCCCTTATCCAAATCAAGCTTAGCATCTTCAGCATTACAGTATGTTTAAAACTTAGTTTTTTGAACACATATGTTATTATTTTTTATATATTGTAGTGCTGAAGAGTGAATTTATTTATTAAAAACAAGCATTTCCATTCCAGGGAAATATTTCCCATAATGATTTATTGAAATAAATGCAAAACAGCAAAATAAAACTTTGATTAACAATATGGCCAAATTCCTTTCCTGATTCTCATAGGTTCACTTCTAGCTTTCCGATTGACTCCCAGTAGCATTCGTGGGATCTCCTCACACTTCCTAACTTTGTCCAATGGAGGAGGCTGCTTTCTTGGGGCTTTCATTATTCAAGTAATGTATCTGGCGTCAGGAGGTAAGTAGAAAGAAGTGCTGCGGGTAATATGTAGCTGCAGCACAGACAATTCCCAAAATTCAAATAGTGCTATCAAAAATATATGACAGAACTATCCACAGGCGAGTTACTAAAGAGAGCTTTGCACAGAGATGAAAGCCTTCCTGGCCAACTAGATGAAACAAAACTTCTTTTTCTTACGGGAGGATCCCTGGGAGAGGATGAGCCTAAAGTGTTTATCTAATGGAAGCCAGTGGGGTGCCTTTCTAACTCAAGGCAAAGATGAGCCCTCATTAGGCTGATTCAGCATTGTACTTCTTGCTAAAATAGAATGCTTTGCTAGGTTTTCTAAAAAAAATCGGGGCAATCATCACCTTTTCATGTGTATTTACATACCAAGTAGCTGGATTATCAATAGAAGATAATTTCGCTGGTGGGTAAATTAATAAATAATTTGACTGCCAGGGATAAACTGTCTATTACTCAAAGGCACTGCAGGGCTTTTCTTCATTCCTGCCTCAGAATGCCCTGTAGAGCATGTCAGCTAACAAGGTGTCAAATCTTTCTTGATGTTAGAGTTCTCACTGTAAAGATGGGTTTCTGGTGTTTTATAAGGCTTTAGCTTGTTGTTGACATAGTATAGGTCATGTTGAAATGGGAACTATTTGAAATGACTGTGCAGCAGCAAATAGTATATACTTCAAAGCTGCTACACAATAACTTCTCCAAACATCATTGTTTTTAGTAGAAAAGCATAAATAATAAGTATGTGGATAACTGGTAATGTCTTATTTGAGTGCCAAAGTGTCCCAGCAGGCCAAAGTCTTTCCCAGCTGTACTGGCCATAAGGTAGGTAAATAGCCCTTGACAAGGGAGCAGTATAATGTGTGGCAAAATACTGTAATGATCACTAACTTGAAAAATGTTAGCATTGTACATAAAATTTACAGTTTACTCAGTTTTGCTTCGATCAAAAGTATATGGAACCAAATTAGAAAGCATTTTAAGATGGAAAATCTTTTATCAGTGGCACCTCTGCAAGAGAACCACCTCTTTTAACCTTCGCAAGTATATCCAGTTTTTAATACCTGGAAAAGTTTTGGGATTAAAATGCTCAGAGATCTTTATATAGACAACATATTTACATCTTTTGAACAATTACGTTCAAAATTCAACCTCCCAGCTACACATTTCTTTTACTATCTTCAAATTAGAAATTTTGTTAAACAGAAATTGCCCGATTTCCCCCACCTTGCACCCTCCACAATGCTGGAAAAAATACTGCTCAATTTCGAGGAATTAAACATTATTTCCGCAATATATAAAATCTTATTAGAGTCCCTACCTTTCAAAGATCCAAGAGGACATTGGGAAGAAGATCTCTTAATCAATATATCAGAAAAGGAGTGGAAGGTAGCAAAGCAGAGAATTCACTCGAGTTCTATATGTGCAAAGCATAGAATTATTCAACTAAAAATTATATATCGAGCCCATCTGTCTCGCTTAAAACTGTCCAAAATGTTTCCAGGGCAGGATCCAACCTGCGAGCGCTGCAACCAAGCTCCTGCCTCACTGGGTCACATGTTTTGGGCCTGCACCAAACTAACATCATTTTGGACAGAAATTTTTAAGTGCCTCTCAGACAGCCTTGGTATCACAATCCCTCCTAACCCATAAACAGCTGTGTTCGGTGTTCTTCCAGATGGACTTGAATTGGAGAAGGACAAGCAAACGGTGATTGCATTCACTACACTTTTGGCACGCAGACTTATTTTGTTAAATTGGAAGAATCCTAATTCTCCTCTTATAAGTCAGTGGGAAACCAATGTTTTATATTATTTGAAATTGGAAAAAATCAAATTTTCAGTTAGAGGATCTGTACAAAATTTTTTCAAAACATGGCAGGATTTAATCAATATTATTTTAGAATAAGAGAAATAACTATTACCACATTTAATTCCCTTCTCCATCTCTTATTTACATAGATATTTACTTCTCCCTTTCTTTTGTTTAATGTTACCTTATTAAAAAGCCTTAAGCAATTTTCCTTTAGCTAAGCTCTCCTTCTCAGGGGTGGGGTTTGATTAGTCTTCAAATTTGTTGGGTTATTAATTGATCTGTTTGTATGGAATGATTAAAATGAAAATTAATAAAATAAAAATATTAAATAAAAAAAAAAAAGTATTTTTTTATTGTAAGAAGGTTGCCACCCGCCATCCTTGTTGAACTTCTGCAGTTATTGGGCCCCACTATGGACACTTCTCTAGGGAGTACTCATTTTTTAATACTCAGAACCTCTTACTCCCATTTCACTCCTGTACTTTCCTTTTCACACTTAGGCCCCTTCCATGCAACACGTTTATTTATATAGCACATTTTCATACAACAAATTAACTCAAAGTGCTTTACTTGATGAAGAAAGAGAAAAAAGACAAAATAAATAATTAAAATTAGGGAAGACTAATTAAAATAGAATAAAAGTAAGATGACAATAAGAAAGATTCAAGAAAAAAAAACAAGATAAGGCAATAATATTAAACAATAAGTAACAACAAAAGTAGGTAAGGTCAAATGGCTGGGAGGACAGTGTGGCACGCGGCTGGGGGTGGCACCCAGCCGGGATGCCCAGGAGGACAGGAGGAAGGCTCATGCCTCCTCTAGACCACGAGGGGGCGACCACCCTGGTTCCTTTGGGGGCCACGGGTGCAGGGCTTGGAAGCCCAACCCTGTAGGGGCCCGTGGTCTCCGCCAGGGGGCGCCCCCATGCCTGAAGGACCCGGAACCCCAACACTTCCGCCACACCAGGAAGTGCTTAGGGGAAGAAGACTGGGAACACCTGGAGGGCTTCCGGGAGCATAGCCGGCACTTCCGCCACACAGGGGAGTGTCTAAGGAGTGTCGGGAATCACCTGGAGCCCATCCGGGTAATTATAAAAGGGGGCCGCCTCCCTGCAGAGGAGGACTGGAGTCGGGTGAGGAGTGGACAAAGTTTGGAGGCAGGAGAGAGGAGGCGGCCTGAAGAGTAGGCAGAGAGTGAGAGAGGTCTGGACTTTGGGGGAGTTTGGTGCTTGAGGCACTGGGTTGTGCACTTATGGACAGTGTACAATATGTATAATAAACGTGTGGTGACTGTACAATGGTGTCCGTCTGTCTGTGTCCGGGCAGCTTATCACAACAAAAAAAACTCCAGTTAGGCAGAGGAAAACAAAAACAAAATCTGCAGGGGTTCAAAGGCCAAAAAGACCACCCAGCCCCCACTGGACATTCTACCTGACATAAATGGTTATAAATCAGTCCCCTTTGTTTTCATGCTTCATGTGATAGTATTTGATGATGTTGGTCTTGTGGACAGCAGAGACTCCCACCTTCAATCTATCAACACAGGGAGGCTGCATGGTGTCTTGATCAGGTGGTGTTGGCACAGATTGCTACCATGGAAGAACCTGGAAGAACAGCAGAGAATAGTGGGGATTAGTACAGATTGCAGATCCCTGAAGAATATGATAATTCTATACCCATATAGTCGAGTAGGTATACAACTGAAAAATAGTTATGAAAAGCCAAATTAAAATAATGAGTTTTTAGCAGTTTTTTATAATGTTCCACAGTATTAGCCCAGAGAACTTCTAAAGGTAAAGTATTCCAGATTTTCGGTTCATAACAGCAAAATGCCACCTCACCACTTCTTTTAAGCTTGGCTCTTCAAATTATAAGCAGACCTTCATTCGAAAAAAAAATCTGGTTAATAATCTGGTTAATGTGTGATTTAAAGTTCAGGTCAGAGTCAGTGATTATCCCTAAACACTTTACCTCTATCTTGGCTTTTAAACCTAAGGGATCAAGTTTATTTCTAACATCCTTGCAGTATCCAAGTTTGCCAGTCACTAAGATTTCTGTTTTCTCTTTATTATTTTGAGAAAGTTACTACTCATCCATTTGGAAATACAAGTAAGACGTTGAATTAGAGAGCCAAGAGCATCAGGGACATCAGACACTATAGACAAATAAAGCTGTGTGTCATCTGCATAGCTGTGGTAGTTCACCTTGTGTTTTGAGATAATCTGACCTAATGGAAGCATGTAGATTGAAAAGAGCAGCGGACCAAGAATAGATCCTTGTGGTACACCATATACAATATAATTTATCTCCGAAGTACAATCACCACAACTAACAAAGAATTTTTTACCTGTTAAGTAAGACTGAAACAAATTTAAGATACTGCCAGAGAGTCTTAATTTTTGCCTTTCAAAAAACAAGGGGGACCTACACAATATTAAGAAGATGGTTTTAATGTTGCTGATCTGTGTATATATTACTGTGCAAACATTGATTTGTTTGTTAATTTTATATTATGACTTAATGTTGGTTAAGCATTTAAATTATGTGCAGTGCCTTTAGCGTGTTGAACCAAGTGGAGCAGGGCCACCTGAAGTTGCAGTTAGCAACTTGCCATTAAAAGTCCGTCAGACCAAAGATGGCTGTTGTGGCATTAGTATCTATAATACTTTAGTCTTTTGGGTCCCCTTTTTTGATTAAAGATTTTGTAATATTTTTACATTTTGGTTAATAACTCTTGCTTTGTTTAGTGGTATAGATTTTTGGAATTTTGGAATAATTTTATTTGCTTTGTGGTTTTCCTGTTGGAAACGCTTTTGTCTGAATTTGGTTTAATTTTAGCCTTTCTTTTTTATTTCATTTATTTGTTAACAGATATAGAAACTTTATTTTTGTAATTTGGACCAGGGTTCATCTATGATTCTCTTCTTCCTTTTCCAAGTGTTTCCAACCGCTTTTTTGTTAAGCCTGTGTAGGACAGATAAATGCTTTGTGACGCTCATTTTTGGTTATATGCTTCAGTTAAATATTAATGCTTACATTAAGTTTTGTTTCAGCCAGGCAGATCATAACATGAAAGAGTCAAACCACCAAAATACATGGTCCACTCCAAAAGTCAGTCATTTCCTCACCCACATAGTCCTGAACAGGGTCACAGGGCTGCTGGATCCTATCCCAGCTAGCATAGGGTGCAAGGCAAGAATAAACCCTGGCCAGTCCTTCACAGGGCTCAATAGTTTAACATTTAAATTATCTATTCAGTAGCCAAAGAATTTGTAATTATTCAAAATGTAAAATACAATTGTCAAAAAAAATTGTAAAGTTAAAAATTAAAGCAAAAGAGAGGAACATAGAACTGAAATTTAATTATAACAGAAGACTACAACAAAACAAAAAAAGCAAAAAATCAGCTAATCAAAATACTAAATCCTAAACAGCAAGAGCAAAGCCCAAATCCAGAAAACTGACAAGCAAAAACAGTCAAATAGCTCAAACTCTACAAAGAAGTGAAGCACAAAGAGAGCAGAAGAACACAGTTAAACACAACTAATGACAGAGCAATGTGGTCATGCCAGTAAGTAACTGTGCGACTAGTGACTGCAGCGGCTGAATGCTGTAATCTTGAGACAAAGGGCAGGGGAGAAAACAGCAAACATAAAGTAAAATGTAAAGACAATAAAGGAGTGGGAATAAATAACAAAAAATAACAAAAATCTATAAAAAAAAATTAGGACAGCCCAGTGGCACAGTGTTAGCACTGGCTTCTCTCAGTAAGGTGGCCAGAGTTTGTGTTCCAGGACCTCCCTACATGTCTGTGTGGGTTTCCTCCGAGTGCTCCAGTGTTCTCCCAAAGACATACAGGTTAGGTGGATTGGCGGTATTTAATTGAATCTAGTGTGTGGTTAGGGTTTGTGTGTGTGTTCTCCCTGAGATGGACTGGCGCCCTGTCCAGTGTTTGTTCCTGACTTGCGCTATCACCTTGCACCCTGTGCTGGCAGGGTTAGGCTTGGTACAAAGCAGATTAGAAAATGACTGACTGACTACAATACAACTAATACAGAATTGCTGTTGTGATCAGCATTTTTTAGGAATCATTACTTATATGCTGTAGTCAAGTAGTTTATTCTTTCTTGTTCTAAAATTTATTGAAACTTTTGTATATAGTTTGTTTTAATTTTTAGAACTGTTTGTTTGATTGTTGCAATTATTTCCACTATGCTGTTGATTCTAAAATGTTTCAGAGTCTTAAAGTTCATTGTTTTAATACACAGAAACAGGTGACACATAGATCAGTTTTAACATGACATGGATCTTTATTCAAAATAGCTGTCTATACGCTTGATTGTGTGGTTTTAAACATGAATAGCAAATTGCAATGCCCTGCCATACATTTACTATGGAAAACTATAAGCAACACCTTCAACAAATTGCGTTACTCAGAAGGATATTTTTGCATAGATACATTCTTCAAGAAAGTTTTTGGAACATTTACAAATCAAAAAAGTTGTTGAGGCCCTTCTAATGTTTCTTATAATGCACACCAAATCAAATCCCTGCATTTTGATTTCCATTCAATTCAAATCAAATTTTATTTGTCACATACAAATTATACTTACAGTACAGCATTTAGTGAAATGCTTGGCTTCTCAACTCCAATGACTGTGCCTTTTAACAGAATATAAAAGGAAAATAACAATAATACATGAGAGAGAGGTTGGGAGCATGCACAGATAGCACATTGCTCCACCCACCACACGATGAGCTCCCTGGATTGGGACCCTAGTGCAGCGGGTGACACCTCAGCACCACACTGGAACAGTGTGAGTTTTTTTTTGCAGTGGCTGACGTGCCAATCCTGCCACCATCCCCCAAGTTTTCTTTGTAAGTTGGAGGACCTGCTTGCAGGGCTGGATGCAGATTAACGTCATACCCAAGGTGAAACAATTGCAGGGGAAGGGCCTTGCTGAAGGGCCCAATGGAGTAGAGTCACTTCTAGCGTTTACAGGTTTTGAACTGGCAACCTTCCAATTGCTTCCTAGCCTCAGAGCCACTTATAATAAGTGACTTTATAAATATCAAAAATCATTAATAGAACTATAAATATGAGAAAAATTATACCTAAATAACTTAATGTAAGAGAGTTAACAATGGGGCATCATGTGTTTTATAAACACTTTTTTAATTCAAGATGCCAATAGACTATGGGAAAAAAAACCCTCCTCAGTCTCTGAACTGGAGGTGGTGGCAGCGTTTACCTGAAAGAGGGCATTGTTGTGATGGCTGATATCATTACTAATTTTCTTTGCCCTGTTCCGACATTGTCCTGGATGCATTTGGCTCATCACCTTGAGGTCTTGCTGTGTGTCATTCCCAAACCATGCAGTAATAATTCTAGTCGCAATACGTTAGATGGTGGATTTATGCACATTCTTTAGTAAATGGGAAGGCATCCTGAAATCCCTGAGGATTCTGAGGTAGTAAAGACGTTGTCGTGCCTTGTTCACTAGGGTGTCAGTGTGTTTGGGTTAGGTTAGGTCCTCTGTTATGTGGACACTTGGATATCTGAAACTGTCCACCTTCTCCACCTGAGTGCTGTTAATACTGAGTGGGTGGCAGTACCTCTATTGTTTTCTCCCAAAGTCCACAATTGTCTCACTTGTCTTGCTGACTTTCAGGAGTAGACTGTTGTCCTGATGCCAGTGTGACAGGCTCTCTACTTCACTCAGGTAAGCCTGTTCATTGTTATTAGGTATCAGGCCTACCACAGCGGTGTCATCAGGAAATGTCACAATGGTTTTCGAGTCGTGTACAGCCATGCAGTCATATGTGTAGGGGAGTATAGCTGAGGACTCTGAACACAGCCCTGTGGAGCCCCTGTGTTAAGTGTGTGGGAGGATAAAGTGTGGCCACCCACTTGAACCACCTGAGGTCTCCCTTTAAGGAAGTTAAAAATTCATAGGTGTTTTATTTGGTGGGCATGTTGTGCCATGTCTTTCTTGATCAGTTTACTGTTTATTGGATCTTCCTGAAGTTATATTTATTTACAATAATTGTCTTAATTTGGGCATAGGATATTATTTTCTATAGCTTGTGGAAAGTAATGACATGTGTGCAAAATTGGCAAATCTTGATAAATCACAAAAACCATACCACCAACCTGCATATTTTTTAGGATTGTCCTCTTTTACTACATGGTTTAATATATCAAAATGTGTGATCCATTTTCAAGACAATAAACTGTATGTGTCTAAAGCCATTTCAAATGCTCTGGATACGCTCCCTCACCCCGTTATTTCAGCATAGAGGCATTCCAGCCAGGCAAAGGCCCTGGCCATAGCCACAATGATTGGATGGATGAGGTCCAGCTGAACACAAACATAATTTCACATTGACTGTATCACACCCGTTTAATTGCTTAATGACACATTGCATTAGTTCAGCCAAGCTAAACCTGATTTACTGCTGATTTTTGTTTGTACTCCCCACCTGATGTTTCTCGTTTTCTCGTCCAACAATAATCAGCCAGCATTGATGGGTTCTACTTGACCTGATACCACTTTAACATTGCTCCAATGTCCTGGTGAAACCTTTCTCCATGTTCATCATTAATTTTCTTAGCTAAAGAAAATTCTCAACAACATTCACAAAGGCCTTAAATGTGATTTCTTCCAGCCCACTAGCAGATCTTCATACCACTTATAAATGACGTCTAATTTGTGGACCAACAAAAATACCTTCCTTTACCTTGGCAACAGTTATTTGTGGAAATATCTCGTTCAAATATCGAAATCCATAACCTTTCTTGTTCATTACACTTATTACATTTTCCATTAGTTTAGGTTTTCTATGAACAGGAGGCAAATGTATCCTTTTTGGGTTGATAAGTGGTCAAGCTGGCTGAGGTATGGCTTGTCTTACTCCTTTTCTACAGTCTGGTTGTGGTTCTACAATTGGCTGATGCACAGATATTGTTGCTTTTCTTTTATGTTAATTCTACTTTATTTTTAATGTATTTGAATACTTCTTTATCTTCATATGTGATAGTTCTGTAGTTAGAGAGTGGTATAATCTATTCTTCCATTTTGCATTGTAGTTTGTACTATTTTATTGCATTTCTGGGGCAGCAATGATAGACTGACCATTTTGCTCTGTGAAGAGGATTACTTGTGTTCTGTTTTTTGTGTTGCGTTTACCCCGTTTTTTGACAGCCATTGCACACATAACCTACCTGGAAGGGGGACTCTCTCCGAATTGCCTTTCCCAAGGTTTCTGTTTCCCTACAAGGGTTTCTTGGAGTTTTTTTTTTCTTGCCTTCTTAAAAGAGACAAGGCTGAGGGGCTGTCAAAGGCCAATGAGGCATTCTTTGTGTGATTTTGAACTACACAAGAAATAAATTGTTGATGTTGTTTATTTGCCACACTTTTCTGGCCTGGATCTGCTTATGGAGCAGGCAGTTCTGCTTAAAGAAATGAGAGTGTTTAGTATGGCTGCCCCATTCACAAATTAAAACCACAGATATCTGAGCTGCATTCCTAGTAGCATTGCCATTACCTTTAGATCACCACAGATGTTCCAGCTGTAGTTGTTGAACTGTAATTTATAATGCGAAAGGAAATCACAAAAATAAGCACTTGCAATAAAATGGCATATGATAGGAAAATGTTAAGGTGAACAAAATCCCTAAGATACCCCTAATAGTGTGCAGGAAGCTAAACCTTCGTTATCCCAAATTATTAATGACTTTTATAACTGTTATATTGGTGGGTACTTTTAAATTCTCAAAATTTTGGATCTTGGTTTTGGTTTTCCTTGTCAACTCAGCACAAATGAAGAGTTCATCCACAGCAAAAGTGACTTTTTTTATTAGAATAGCACTCAATTGTTTAAATGTGTATTTATTCTTTCAACTTTCTGCTGTTTTTTTCCTTTCAGGTTTTTATTTTCCAGACACTTTAGCAGAAGGCAAAATGGAAGTTTTTTTCTTCTTGTTAGGCACAATGATGACTATAAATGCTTTCATATTCTGGAGCATTTCTTCCAGGTAAAGTAAAAATAAAGTTGCATTTAGTAAATATTTAAATATGAAGAAGCATTTTGATGTAAAAATGAACAGTGAATAATGAGGCTATTGTTGTAACAACAATCTTTTTATGACTCTTACTACTGAATGTATTTTTTTGAACACTGAACTCAATAATAGAATACAAAACAGGTTTAGTGCTGAATCTTGTGAGTATACACTGAAATTGATGTCATTGAAATTAAAAAATGGATCACGTTTATCACCACCACTGCTTACATATCCCCTCAGATTGAAGTCCAGGCTCTCCCATTTTCTGTACACCAAACAACACAACTGGCTATGCTAAAGTGGAAGTTCTGTAGCTCAGGATATTAATATGGCTGTAATCTGAGGTGTCATACAGCCATTGCATTTCATGGCTACAAAAGTGGCTACAAATACACTGTATAGTTTAAGGGTTAAGTGGTTTTAACCTTACATTTATTAAGCTTTTTTGTGCAGAGATGCACCTGAGCCGAAATGTAGCCAGCATTGCAAAGATCATAGGAGGACAGAACATAACTATTAATTTAGTAAGGACCCACATACAGGAAATGGCAGCAACACGGGGTGCTGGATGTGTTGCTGTACCTCAGCCAAATATGGGGACTGATTGCATTACTACCTAGAATTGTAGAGTACATAACAAAACCAACATACAGTACACGACAAAGCATCATATTCTCATATCCACGTAATCCAGCTCGGGGGCTGAGCCTATCCCGGCAGCATTGGGTACAAGGCAGAAAACCATCCTGGAGAGAGCAGCAGTTTAACAGAATGTACAGTAGATACCTACACACATTTATTTTAATTATGCATGTACTTTAAAATGATGACTACTGTAATGAGACACAAGAAACATCAATCAAAAAGAGTTGGGGCACCATGGTGGTCCCCATATATTCCATGGCCAAAAAGAACAGAAAAAAATACAATTGAAAAATAAACAGTTTGTCTTGTTCAGACTCAAGCCTTCTTCAGACTGCCCCAAGATGGCACTGGAGCTGGTTAGGACATCTGCACACCAGAAGGGGTGGGTTCAGGAGAGTGGATGGATGGATGGATGGAAGTACTTTAATTATACAGTGTGTGCCTGCATTATTGTTTTTTTATTCAATCCATACTGGAGTATCAGAAAATATTTTACAAAATATGCATAAGACATACATCAAATGTTTATAGTTAGGCTGAATTTTATTAAAATTTATGTAATAATTTTTCATTTCTAGGTACAAAAACCTGAGTCAAGACCTGGACCACGGAGTTAAAAGCAGCGTACTTGCAGAGAAGCTTGTGCAGCATGAACATTCGCTCATGTTTTACGACAGTGTTGGCGAGTGCACATATACTCTGTCATCTACAGAGATGACTTTGTAGCTTTTTTGTCTGAACAGTAACATTAGGTAAGTTTCAGGGGAGAATCAAAGTAAAACGGGAAAAAACAGAACCAAAATGGAAAGATTATTTTAGTTCGCCAAAAAGTACAAAATTAAGGGGAGTAAAAAGTAATAACTCTGCAAACCATTAAATTAATTTTATTAATATTATTATTGCTATTTTTGGGTGAGGTTTTAGTACCTGAAGACAGATAAGATTTTACAAATGTGAAAACAACTTGACATACTAAAATATCACATTTTAGCTAAATAAAAAGGTACTACAAAGGTGTTAAGAGGTAAAAGAAGTTTGACTAAGTCAACTGATTGTGATTTCATGGACCACAGAAATCATCTGCAGCAGAGGCAGCTAAAGACTGAACAGGTTATATTCGTTTAAAAATTCTGCATTGTTGATTTAAAACAGTTACAAATCACAACACTGTCTAAGCATAAAATGATAACTGCCTCATCATGGGGACAAATAAAGTTATATCTATAAAAATACATGAATAAATGTCTACCAACAAGAAAACAGCAAAAGTTAGTAATGCCACCCTCAGCTTATCCTGGCTTGGCAAGAAACAAATAACAAAGCATGCAAAAGGTAAAACAAAACAAATAAAACATAAACTAAGCAACCAAAACCCAGACAAGAGGCAAGAATCACAATCAAAACTCTGGCAAGAAGTTGAAAACCAGTCAAGACATGATCAATCAATAACAAAGATAATTTCTATTAGAGTTTAAAGGATCCATTGTGGTGATGAACTTGAGGTCACGACCTCGGGGAACGCCCCTAGCAATGCAGGATACAATCCTAATAATGGTTACGCAAAAAGGCGTCTACCATAGATAAAGGCTATAAGACCCTAAAATTCAGGACACAGCCATTTTCTTTCTACCATAATCTGAAGAACAGCTGTGGTAGACGACTGGGGCTCATGACCAGTCAGATCACCCAGAGAGTGGAAGGACCGGGAAAGGAGTAGTATCTCCCCTGGAACACGACAGGGCAGCCATCTTGGTGGGTGCTGGGATATTTGCTAAGCCCTGGACTGCAGCACTTCCGCCACAACAAGAAGTGCAGCAGGAAGGTCATCAGGGAGCACCTGGAGTACATCCGGGTGAACTATAAAAGGGGCTGCCTCACTCCATTCGAGGAGCCACAGGAGGCAGAGGAGTGAGGGTGGCAGAGAAGAAGAAGAAAGAAAGAAGGACTGAGCTGTATTGTGGCTGTTGGTGCCCTGTGTCAGGTCATGTAAAGAAGAAGACAAATAAAAGCAGTGGTAGGACTTCCGTGTGTCCTGGTGTCTGTCTGTAGTCGGGCTGAACGTCCACACGGCATACATTAAAAAATGTTGCTTCATTCTGTTTCATCGTGGTTTAGCTCAGTTGCACTTTGTAATGATGTAAAGGTGGACAGCAGAGTTGGATTTCTCAAAAATGTAAGGCTTTGCTTTAATAAAAAGGTAGTGTCATCCCTTTATTTCAGAGTTATTCTCACATGTACTCAGTATAATAAAATTCCTATTTGAACGTTTGACCAACATGTTCCATGCTGCTGCTGTCCTCATCCAGCAGTCCGAATCACATAACATAATGTTATGTAAAATAAAGCATTGCAAAATATAACAGTTAGTAGTGAGCAAAACAGCTGAGTTTCCTTTTCCATACAGTTTTACAAATTTCAAACTGAAATTTGTTTCACATGTGATTTTTGCAACCACGAAACTCGCTAATAAGAGTTTTTAATATTTTTTTAAAGTGTTTTTGAGGGATAGAAAGAAAGGATCATTGCTACTTAATGGTTTGGCAATACTGTACATCCCTTCTGGACATTTATCAGGAAAGGGGCCAAATGAAGATTAAAAAAGGGCTGAATTAGCGTAAGTCATCCCAATTCGAGGTGTTTATAAGAAATATAATAATTTACTTCATGAGGCAGAAATACATAACAAACAATAACAGTTGCACCAGATATTTAAAATATTAAAATGTGTGCTTCAATTTAAATGTTTAAAGTCTAAATATTCTCGATTGGAATAGAGATTTGTCATTTTCACCCTCTAATTGAGGTCCATAGTGGGCTAAATCCCTAGTAAAGGATGAAAAATCAAAAATAGCATCATAATTGTAATCAGTGACCTTTAAATATTCTAAAATGTCACTTCACATGCTTATCTGTAAAATTTCTCATTTTTAGCTTTCTAGGAATTGCTCTTATACGGTTAGAACCATCGTTATGCATCAAATATACAAAAAATATATATCTTATTTGGGATCAGCAACATCAAAACAGTATAAAACAACACTCCACATGTCTATACTATTTATCCACATTTTTAGAAGTCTTATGAAAAGGATTAACTTAGAACTCCCGTATCCCATTCGGGGGTAAAACCCCTAGGGTTGATTGATATGCTTTCCTAATGTTCAAGTCCTTCTGATCATTTTTGATGAAGACACCTATTGGTTTGCACTTTATCATAAAGTTGTAATTTCCTACGCATAGTATGGTCCAAAAATGGCCAGAAAATGAGAGAGGCTTGGGTCTAGAACGTCAAAAACAGGGGTGAAATCCAAAAAGCTCATTATCTTCTATAACAAGCATCAAATTTTATATGTGGGGGGTTTTCTCATATGGGTGAGGCATTAGGAGATGCCAGAAAAAAAATCAAATGATTTCAAAGCATTCTTAAGTAATTCTTAACAACTCAATAAGGGGAAGTGTCTGTTGGAAATTAAACATGGTTGAGCACAACCCTTGATAAGACATCTACATCTATATCTGATACAACAACAACAACATTTATTTATATAGCACATTTTCATACAAAAAGTAGCTCAAAGTGCTTAAATGCATGATGCATGATTAATCCAGTAAGGCAATAGAATTGTAATCTAAATAGATAAATCCCACTTTCTAAGTGATATTTTTTTGTGATTCTGATTATTTCTAGCAAAATGAAGTACAATAACAGGAAGACTCATCAGATGACATATATCCAGGATTACAGATGGAAATAATTGGAACATTAACAGCATGTTGCTTCATTGAAGATGTAATTGTGTAATTGAAATGTAAGATAACATTGCAGGCAGTGAAACAACACATCTCTGCTCATTGCTGTACTGAGTGTGTTGTCTCTAAGTAAGAAACTGCTCATTCATTCTGGAAATGAACACCTAATGAAAAATCATTGTTAACTTTTTTTTTAATTACATGTATTAAAGAGGGAGCTATTGTTGCATGTAAAAGATGGATTCATGGATCATGAGCTTATTTGAAAAGAAAATGACGGAAAACTACAGCTGAATCTCCAGGTCTAGGGGTCCCATTTTCTATTTTGAGTAGACAACAGCCATTGCACGGAACACAATTAAGTGTCTGTTTATGTAAAATAGCTAGCAAGTGAGATTTATATACAGATTTGATTAGATTTTGTCAAGGGGGGTGCTATTATGGCTCCTGTTTGGCAATAGTGCTGAAATAACAAGAATTATGACTCTAATTAGTTATGCAAACTGACATGTGCTCAAGGCACACAACGAGTCGAGTCCAATTAGGAAGCTCCGGTGGGCAAGCCGTCCTCTAAATACAGCACCTGGGAGAGGTGGAATAGAGCGGCAGACATGGAAACAAGAAGACTGTGGCTGTAGGCAGCCCTAGAGGAGCTGAAGAGAGCAAGACTCCATACAGGTGTGGGTTAGAAACCAAGGCAGTGTTAAAAATGCATGTTTTTGCTTAGGGGCCAAAAGGGTCCATTTAAAGGACGATGGGGGCATTGGCTTGTTGCTTTTTATTTCTATGAGTCAACAGCCTAATAAATAAAATAAATTCGCACTAGCCTGTAAGACATTTTTGCTTCTGGGGAGGATTTCTTGTCACAATACTAAAGAATAATAGTGGCAGCTTCTTTAAGTTTCTGTAGGGAACTGTTATACATGATGCCTATAGCACAGGCATTGAAATGATTAGTAGGTGCAAGACTAGTCGCTGTGCATTGTATATTCAGAAATAAAACTGTGCAAAAAAATGTTTGTTTGAAATGAAGGTTGGAGATAAAATAATGTGTTTTATGTATTTTGTACAAAGAATTCCTGTTTTTTTATCTTTGTGTTTAAGTCTCTTTTTATATTGCTGTACTAGATTTTACTTCATAACTATAAGAAATGTTTATTCTCCAATATAAACTCTCCTGTCTAGAATGGCTACACTGTATATCAGGGAACTATGCGATATCTGCAGAAGATCACTTTAAGAAATGGCACAGATATAATGGAGAAACTTACAATGTACCTGTGCATCTAATTCAAGTTTTTCATGATGTGCACAATAAATTAGAATGGTGTACTTCCAAAGTTGAAACATGAAGTTGACTCTTCTTACTGCTTTGAAAATGCCATATCTGTTTACTAGTGTTTATTTCAGTAAGGGAAGTGTTCTTGATGTTTTCTAAGAACTGCAGTAGTTCCAACCATTTATTTTGATCCAATTCAGAATCACAGGAAACCAATGACTATCCTAGTAGCACTGGGAACATACCCGGAGTGTGGTTCACCAGACCATCAAAGGGCACACTCACACATACATACATGACGCAGGCAGTGACCTGGGAGTTACACGACTCACATTCAGTCATTTCAGGCCAATTTAGAGTCACTAGGTAGTCAAAAATGTACATCTTTAGGAAGTGGTAAGAAAACTGGAGTACAAAAATGAAAATCTATACAGACAAACCGGACAATGTTCAAACACCACACAGAAACTGTGAAGATGAGATCTGAGGCTAGAACTCTGAGGCAGCATTGTTAGCCACAGAGCCTCTGTGATCTATCAAGTTTATTCCATATACATTATTTTATTTAAAAGGGGTAATTGAGGCCATAAATAAATACAGCTGAAAACAAGCAAATCATTTGACAAGGAGAACCTGACAGGAAAATGGAAAGAAACAAGTGAAAGACGACTCAGGACGGCTATTTAGAAAGTGCTGATCTGATGATCAATATATGGCCAAGGGACATTGTCTGCTGTTTAGAGCGTCCCATGTTTGGCAAATGCATGTTCTTATTTTGGAACCTGAAAAAATATAAACCTCCGGTAACCGCACTGAACATTGGAGTTCACCTACGAACACATGGAAGATACTGATCCTGCCTGTACCTAGGAAAGGTGCCTCCTGCACTCTCTCTTGGCCAGAATCAACTGCAGGAAACCCCGGCTGCATCACGCTTTCACCAGTAGCTCTCCTTTCAATATTTTATTATTGTAAGTGTCCAGAAGATGTTAAAAGAAGTATATTCTTTCGTTACTTTTATTTTTTCTTTATTCATCTTAGAATCACTGCTGAATCACTAGAGAAAGATAAAATATTATATATATATATATATATATATATATAATAATAATAAAAGGCAAAGCCCTCACTGACTGACTGACTCACTCACTCACTGACTGACTCATCACTAATTCTCCAACTTCCCGTGTAGGTGGAAGGCTGAAATTTGGCAGGCTCATTCCTTACAGCTTACTTACAAAAGTTAGGCAGGTTTCATTTCGAAATTCAAAGCGTAATGGTCATAACTGGAACATATTTTTTGTCCATACACTGTAATGGAGGAGGCGGAGTCACGTATCGCGTCATCACGCCTCCTACGTAATCACGTGAACTAAAAGCAAGGAAAAGATTTACAGCACGAGTCACACGCGGGAACGAAGGTAAATGACGTTAATTTTTGACTGTCTTTTAATACTGTGTAAGCATACATATTAACACATGTGCAATTAAACGTGTGCATTTACGGGGTGATTTCTCAGGCTTAAAAGCTCACCTTTTATCAAACGCGGGAACAAAGGTAACTGACGTTGTTCACTGTCTTTTAATACTGTGTAACCATACATATTAACACATGTGCAATTAAACGTGTGCATTTACGGGGTGATTTCTCAGGCTTAAAAGCTCGCCTTTTACTAAAAAGGTAAATGCAAAACTATTTTCAATCAGTTAATTGAAACGCTCCCGTTAAGGATTGCAATAACATATTCGCGAGATAAAAGAACGAAGTAGGGGGAAGTGGAGGAACAGCCGGAAACAGCGAAGAGCAAAAAATTAATTAAACAATTGAGAACGGAGCGAGTTAAGCATACAAGCATGTTCATAAGGGAAACAAAGCACGGTGTAAAACGTAAGTTTAAATTAAGTTTATAGAAACGCTCCCGCTGCGGATTGCAATAAAATATTCGCGAGATAAAAGTTTAATGAGAAGACACGAGGTATAAACGAACCACACGCCGTGGCGCAACGTTAGGGGCAACAGTTTCAACCATTCTATGATCTGCTTCTCGCAACTGAAACACGGCACATGGCGGATGTTAGCCGACTTGCTGACCGCAACGTTAGGGGCTTCAACTATGGCGCTGACGCCACATCTCAGTGCCAACACTTTGCAGACTGTACTTAAAAGACACGCCCTCCTCACTGGACAGTTAAAAACACCAATCAAACTAACGATGACATCAAGTATTACCCAATCAAAAGTAGGAAAGGAGGCATCTTCATAAAATGCGTGTGGGATGATTTGCATGAGACGCTGCTTTAAAAAAAAAATGATAAAAAAAATACGGGATAAATCCCGTCCAGTATTGATTCAAAACGGGATGCGCAATTTCATTCTCAAACGCGCCACGATTCCGTATTTTAAAGGACGGGTGGCAACCCTACAGTGCCAGGTAACCACCCATACAATCAGATTGTGATTCAGACTAGGAATGCAATGAATGTAATTACCCCGATCTACATACAAGGCGAAAGTCTTGCAACATTCAAAGATGATGGTTTGGGATAAGTACACCATACAACATAAAAGAGCTTATGAAGCCTTGAACCGAAAAAAGCAACATCTCAGAGATCGTAAAAAAAAAATAGGAGGTAATGTTGTTTTACTCGCTGTAGATTTTAGTCAAACATTACCAGTTATTCCACGAGGGAGACCAGCAGATGAACTCAACGCGTGTTTAAAATCCATGCTTCTCCCACGCTCGGTTATATGTCGCGTGTTCTCGGGTAGGTGCACCAAAAAATGTATACATTTAAGCATGTAATGGGCAAACAAAAAATGAGGTATACCCGAAGGCACTGCAGTAGTACTTAATGTAACTTTACTTCTTAAATGTTAATGTTTTACTGTTTAATAATTTATACGCTTCTTATATGTTGTTCAAATTCTTTTATCAAAATACCACTGACAGTGCAATGCACGATAACATGGAGTGAATACACCATACGCATCCGCCCACGGCTGCCCTGCTGTGCGCAGATAGGAGTTGATTCTACAATAAAATAAAATAAAGATAAAAAGAGTAAAACAATCATCACCCATAAAGCGTGTGTGTGTGTATATATGTGTATATATATATGTTGATATGTGGATGTGTATATGTATATATATATATATATATATATATGTAGATATGTATATATATGTGTATATGTATATGTATATATATGTTTATATGTGTGTGTGTGTATTTTATATATATAAAACACAGCAACACTCATAACAATGACAACACAATTACATTGACAATCATGTTACGTTATTTTTAAAATGTTTCCTTTTTTTTCATAACCTCTTTAACACACTACTTCTCCGCTGCGAAGCGCGGGTATTTTGCTAGTATATATATATATATATATATATATATATATATATATATATAGATATATATACAGTTTACTTTTAGTTTAGTAAAAGACTTTATCACTAATGAACACATACTCGAGGAGTGTGCAACCCCAACTGGATACAGCCACTCAATTTTAATTGCCATTGAATTTATCTATTTGTTACATTTTTTGATTGAACCTTCTTTAATATAATAATTTATTCTTATGATAAACTTGCTTGTTCCAGTATAGAGTCAAGATAGGGCATAGAGAATTCCAAAAATATCAAGTGTAAGGCTACAATCCAAACTCTAGGCAGATCTGTCAGCCTCATATTTATTAATAATTTAATTTGTATGTCAAAGGAAATTGTCATAAAGGTATTTGAGTTTTCTAACTTTTTAAAATTATGATGATTTGTTCTATTAAGCTCAGTTGAAATAAAAGTGTAGATTATCCTTCAATACTCAAAATGGTCTAATTATAATAAAACAATCCACATAGTAGTAACCACTTTGATTCTGTATTTTATATCTCTCAGTGTATTAAATTTACAGACATTGTAGTGGGCACGGAAGTTCACACCTAGTGTCTTACTGTCTGTACATCAGTGTGCTACATTTAATCACCAATCACATCAGTTTTATTCAAAACAGACCTGATCTGACCAATCCAATGTCCTGTGATTGCGATGTCTTTCCCTACTGTTTACATTGTAAAGACAGCTAGCTTTAGCCATGTGTAAATCTTGCAAGAGATCTCTGCTTAAGGGACTACAACATAAAACTTTTGACATATTAAACTTAAATACAGTATCTCAAAAGAGATCGACAGATATAAGATGCTATTAGCTAGAAAGGTTAACATGTTAACATCACTGGTAAATTAATGAAAGTAGTTATTTAAGAAAAGATTAGGTGTCACATTATAAGAATGTGCAGAATGATGACTAGTTACCATGGGTTTAGTTAGGGTAGATCATGTTTCTATAAGAAGGCAACAAAAATTATCACAGAGGTGTATATTGTAATATTGATCTGGATTTTCAGAAAATGGTGGAAAAAGTTGATCCACTGTGGCAACCCCTAACGGGGAGCAGCCAAAAGAAGAAGAATCTGGATTTTTCAGAAAATGTTTGATAAATTTCCACATTAGAGGCTAGACATCAAATTGGAAGAAGTAAAAATTAAGAGTGGGTACAAAATTGGCTTAAACACCAAGAAAAAAGGATTATGGTGACAGTGAGTTTTCCAGAATTAAGACAAAGTGGTGTCCCTCAGGGATCTGTGCTGGGGCCACTGCCCTTATTATTACCTACTGAAATAACAAGCTGGTTAAGTTTGCAGATGATAATATAATACAGTATAATGCATTAATTAGGCCCATCTGGTGAATTGTGTGCAGCTTTGGTTTCCATATTACATATAGACGTATAGCATTGCTACAGAAAGTGCAGAGAAAAGCAACTACACTCTTAAAAGTACTGGTTCTTTAATGGCACTTTATGGTTCTTTACTGGGTTGTGTGGTTTCTCTTAGAGCTATTTATTGACAAAGCACTGTTTCATTCTAGGAATAGGTTTTTCTGTATGAAGTTGGTTCTTTGTGCTTTGAAAATCTTTGTAATATATGAAAAAAATTATATCTTTAATTTATGATAGGGTATCTGGCAGGGCTCTAGCTGATTAAGAAAAACCTGGTCTTGGTTTGTGTTACTGTATGTGGTGAGAGTTCTTTTAAAATCAGGACACATTGGTATTTCACAGATCTGTTACCTCTGTTCATGATTATTTACTGCATGGAGCCTGTTACAGATCTAAATAAATAATGGTTATTTCCAGAACCTTCATGTGAATAGGTCTTTTGGAAACCAAATTTAATTCCTTTATAGCATAGCACCCTTACCAAGCCGAAATGCCTTCATTAGGAAGGACCGGGGAAGAAAACATACTCAGGGCATTATCTGCTCCGGATTGCTAGATGGCAGCCCCCCTCAGATTCCCACTGGGCAATTGGAAGTTGATAGCTTGGCTGGCCCTGTTGGGTTCCCAGAAAGAAAGAAAGAAAGAAAGAAAGAAAGAAAGAAAGAAAGAAAGAAAGAAAGAAAGAAAGAAAGAAAGAAAGAAAGAAAGAAAGAAAGAAAGAAAGAAAGAAAGAAAGTGATGTATTGCTATTTACTATAGTGCTTTGTACTGTGCTTTGGTGGTGGGAAACGATTGTGAAGCATTTCCCACAACAAAATAAAAAGCCAGTCTGTTGTGAGACTTGTTCCTGTGTCTGTCTGGGTTAGGTTTGGTGAGCTGCAGTGCCCCCTTAAGGCCACAGGCATGACTCTGAAGACTGAGGACAGTAAGGTAACAGCTATGATGAAAGAAAGGAAGGAATTAAACCTTAGGTTGGACAGAGATTATTTAGAACATTTTTGACATAAACAGGTCATTCAGCCCAAAAAAGCTTGTCAGTTTCATTCAACTAATTTTTCCAAAATAACATCAAGTTGACTTTTGAAAATCCCTAAAATACCACCCTGTAACATACTGCTTGGTAATTAATTCCATGTGTCTATGATTTAAATTTTGAAGGGAATTGGAACAATGAATCCTGGCTGTTACTTTGAAGTAAATTCATCAAAAAGAACATAGGGACCCAGATGGAATTTCTTAAGGGGAAGTTTTGCACAAATACTACAAAGAAAACCACAGACACATGGAATAAGTTATCAAGTAGTATAGTAGATAGTAGTACTTTAGGAACAAGCTCACCAATCCTATTCATCTAATTTCTACAAAACAACATCTAGTTGAGTTTTAAAGGTCCCAAAAGTACTATTGCCTACCATAATACTTAGTAACCTATTATGCAATCTTTCTAACATTTGTGAAAATATTTACCTTTAAAAATATTCAAATAACATTTTTGCTTGCATGTAAATGGAAGTTTGGTGATGGAGTAAAAAAACTGCTATCAGGTTAGGTTCTGGTTCTATGAAACCAGAGATAAACATTAAGAAAAGTTGATTTTAGCATGGTGTCTGTGGAAACATATTTGAAATGACAATTTGTGAAAAAATGTTTCTTTTTCAAACAATGCTGCATCATATGTGTCTCATTACAGGCTCCAGACCCATTGTATTTGGTCCAGTTTCATCCATCTCCAAATCCTTCAATAACGGATTGACCTACTGTATGTAACTGCCGTACAAATCTTTAATGTAACCAGGATTTTTGCAGTCTTCTCCATTTATTTACAGGACTAGGCCTATTTTTGCACAAGTAGTTTTTAAGAGACATAATTTATTTAAATATACACGTAGACAGACTGAGGCACATGTGCACACATGCATACGACCTCAAAGAAATTTCTAAGTGAAGATAGCAGACAGCTTGTTTGCTGTAACAGAACACATGCTGGATGATGAAGAGAAATAAATGAACACACACAAATACAGACACAGAAACAGACACACACTTAGATCTGTAAAGGTCGACACAAACAGAGCCATTAAGGCTCCAATCGGTTTATCGATGCAGCATGTTTACTTCATTTGACCCAGTGTGTTCAGTTTTAAATTAAACATTATGTAAGATGTTCACTTCATTTAATTCTCTTTCCATTTTGCTCTACATTTATTTGTGCTCACAATTAATATTACATAAGCTAATGTACTTGATTGTATAGCGTCAAACAGTACAATCAATTGTTTTTATTGTAAAATCTTCTGTTGAGTGATTTCCTGTGGTATTATATGGAAGTACGGAAATGAACCATTCCATATCAATTTTTAAATTTTGCTTTTGTAAATCATAAAGCAGCTGTCAGTGACACTAACAATAACATTACTGACTGATTTTGTGGTTAGTGGTTGTCATCCTATAATATCTTATGATAACTTAATAATGTAGTCTGTATGATTTGAATGACTGTATGGGGCCTGCTCTTAATTCTGTGTGTGTGTCCTAATAAGAGTATTATAGAGAAGGATTAGCAAACATAAGTAATTACACTTTTTTATATGATTCATTCCAGGTCACCCAACTGAGTCTTACCCTTGTGATAAACATGTTAGGGGTCTATGGCGTTGTGTAGGTTTTAGATTAAAAACAGTACACTCAGGGTCAGAGGGGTGAAGGTGTGTGCAGCAGTGTGGCAGAGCAGCCCCTGGGTGTTGATGAGGCGGAGCCCACATTTACGTGCAGATACATGTGGTTTGGCTGATTTCCTTATTAATAATAATAATAATAATAATAATTATAATTCATTACATTTATATAGAGCTTTTCTCAGTACTCAAAGCGCTATCCACACAGGGAAGAACCGGGAAGCGAACCCACAATCTTCCACAGTGCTGTTAGGTCCAAAATTAAGGTACCTGCGCCCACAGGTGTAAAAAGGAGCATGAGCAGGATAGAGGAGGAGGAGTTTAGAAAAGGTCATAAAAAGAACAAATGTTCAAGAGGTTAAAAGAAAGCAAGGAAATAAGTCAGATTGCGTCTGAGCCAGTGTTGCTACAGAGAGGAGGCAGTCAGTCAGGAATAATGTCCCAAGTGAAGCAGTGGCATACCGGGGTCGATCCTGCTGAGTATCTGGAATAGCAGGAGTGACCATACGCTTCAAGTGAGCTCCCACTAAAGGCTGACAGAGGAAGGAATCAGCAGGGCTTGCAGTGTTCCCGCTGGAGGCCAGGGAGGTGGTGACAGAAACACAAGCAGGAATGAAGGGTTTAACTATGCCTGTCAGAAGACGTCTCCTTTCATTGAGGAGACTGTAATGGATATTCAGAAGAGATATCAGTTTGAGAAAGAAGCACAGAAGCTTGTGATGGTTTGATGGAGACCAATCCTGACTTTGTTTTAAACCTGGATTTTCATTTATTTATTGATTAATTTTAGTCTCCACTGGACACTGCTTTTTCATTAAGGATTATTTATTTATTATAAAGTCTGCACTGCACTATATTTTTGTTTTGAAATACTTTCTTGTTTGATTTGTTGGAATAAAAGCATTAAGCACTGTCACATTATTACTTGCTGTGTGTATGTGTCATCATTGCCCAATCTATCCTCAATCATGACTCATGATGTCCCGGATTAAAGACGGAAATGTGAGCATCACAACCCTCAACCTTTTAAAGCCACCCAAGAAATTCCAAACACAACCCCAGGCCACATTCCATACTGTATTGGTTTGGGGACAGTCAGGTCACCTGCCTTTGGGTCAGCTGACATATCACACCCTATTGCAGGCTGAACACATTTATAAACTGTATTGTACTGCAGAATAGAAGGCATTATGTGATATTACATAGAAGGACTAGATCCCAGCCAGGCCTTAATTATAAGACAAATGTAATGGTAGGACTACCATTAGGGGAGGTCAAGCAATGGTACAATCATACCCAAAAGTGGAATAGCAGCAAGGAGGAACAAAGACTCTCTCTCTTTATAAATATATATATATGTATATACTGTGTATATATATATATATATATATATATATATATATATATATATATATATATATATATATATATGTGTTACATAAAAAAATCTTGGGTCGAGATATGATCATCTCGGAGAGACACTTTGAAGTCCAGCGAGACTTCTTGCATGTCACATCTTACTTACAAACAATTTCTCGGAGACACTTTAATGTCCAAGGAAGTGAGAGGAAAGGACAGCTGCTGTACAGGCTTTTAAATGATTGATGCGCAGCGCGACATGCAGATCACGCAGCTCGGTAGCAGCTAGCAGCAAGCCAGCAGCTGATCCATCTTTAGTGTGCATTCAATCCCCACCCACCCCCCTTTACAATGCGAGCGACAGAGACACGAAGTAGCTAGCATGAAGCACACCCCTGGGGGTGGGGGTTATGGGGTGGGTGAGCGCAGCGAGTAGGGGGCACAGCCCCCTAGGATATATATATATATATATATCTTGTATATAAACATCTAAGCGTGGAAGTGTGTTTGTGTCTGTCCGGCCTGGAAGTGAGAGGTGGAGTTGGTCTAAGGGCCTCATCTCAGAGGATACACAAGCGAGACAGCACGGCGGCAAAGCGAAACCTCTGAAGAAAGTCACTTGCTTAGCCGCTAATACAGAAGTGAGGTGAGCATATCGGCAAAATGGTACCCCTTGTACTTTTCCTCCCGCTGCTAATACACAAGCAATGCCAGCACATCAGTAAAATTAATCCTCCTAGGAGAGAGATGCCCAGAGTAGTTCCTTTCAATTACCTGACATCTCTGTATTTCAATTTTTTTCTGACAAGTTTCTAGGACTCCAGGCTTTTTACAGCACAGGCTTACACAGCTAGTATATATATAAATATATATATATGTATATACAGTGGAACCTCGGTTTGCGAGCATAATTCGTTCCGGAAACGTGCTCGTAGTCCAAAGCACTCGTATATCAAAGTGAATTTCCCCATAAGAAATAATGGAAACTCAGATGATTTGTTCCACAACCCAAAACTATTCATATAAAAATGATTAATACAAAATATAAAGTAAAAATACATAAAACAAATTAACTTGCACTTTACCTTTGAAAAGAATCATGGCTGGTGTGAGTGGGTTTCTAAACTCTTGTGGGATTCCACCCAACGTGATGACATGCGGAAGAGCATCCCAAAGCAATCGCAGTCTCCCAGTGCTGTAGCAGTTCTCCGTAAAAGCGAATCTGAAAAGATCGCGTTCATGCTATAAGCGTCTGCCGTCAATGGGTGATACAAGGAACAAGGAACATTATAAATGTGCAGGGCCCTGCCTGACTGCTGTGTCTGTGTATAAATAACCGCGCTGTTGCTGTTTCAAGCTGAATAAAGCTTGTGTTGCTAAAGTACAGAGACTCAGCTTCGTGTTTTAGGGTGCAAGACAGGGACTCGCACGTCACAGCATACACGCGCACGCAAGCACACACACACACGAGCGTGCGCAAGCACACATACACACACACACACATGAGGGCGCGTGAGCACACATACACACACACACACACACAAGCGCGCGCGTGCACACACACACACATGCACGCGCACACAGTCACAATGCTAATACTGTAGTAAACACTATACGCTCGTACGGATGTTGACTATATGAGTGAGGCACGCCGACTCAGACGGAGAATAGGAGACGATTGCCCACAATCCCGCAGTGAGAGAGAGAGAAGAACCATCAGCTCAGTTGTGATCACATGACGCTCAGCAGACAAACTACTCGTACTGCAAGTGAAAATTTATTAAAAATTTTTGCTTGTCTTGCAAAACACTCGTAAACCAAGTTACTCGCAAACCCAGGTTCCACTGTATATATTATATATATATATATATATATATATACAGTGCATCCAGAAAGTATTCACAGCGCATCACTTTTTCCACATCTTGTTATGTTACAGCCTTATTTCAAAATGGATTAAATTCATTTTTTTCCTCAGAATTCTACACACAACACCCCATAATGACAACGTGAAAAAAGTTTATTTGAGATTTTTGCAAATTTATTAAAAATGAAAAAACTGAGAAATCACATGTACATAAGGATTCACAGCCTTTGCTCAATACTTTGTCGATGCACCTTTGGCAGCAATTGCAGCCTCAAGTCTTTTTGAATATGATGCCACAAGCTTGGCACACCTATCCTTGGCCAGTTTCGCCCATTCCTCTTTGCAGCATTTCTCAAGCTCCATCAGGTTGGATGGGAAGCGTCGGTGCACAGCCATTTTAAGATCTCTCCAGAGATGTTCAATCGGATTCAAGTCTGGGCTCTGGCTGGGCCACTCAAGGACATTCACAGAGTTGTCCTGAAGCCACTCCTTTGATATCTTGGCTATGTGCTTAGGGTCGTTGTCCTGCTGAAAGATGAACCGTCACCGCAGTCTGAGGTCAAGAGCGCTCTGGAGCAGGTTTTTATCCAGGATGTCTCTGTACATTGCTGCAGTCATCTTTCTCTTTATCCTGACTAGTCTCCCAGTCCCTGTCGCTGAAAAACATCCCCACAGCATGATGCTGCCACCACCATGCTTCACTGTAGGGATGGTATTGGCCTGGTGATGAGCGGTGCCTGGTTTCCTCCAAACGTGACGCCTGGCATTCACACCAAAGAGTTCAATCTTTGTCTCATCAGACCAGAGAATTTTCTTTCTCATGGTCTGAGAGTCCTTCAGGTGCCTTTTGGCAAACTCCAGGCGGGCTGCCATGTGCCTTTTACTAAGGAGTGGCTTCCGTCTGGCCACTCTACTATACAGGCCTGATTGATGGATTGCTGCAGAGATGGTTGTCCTTCTGGAAGGTTCTTGGTCACCTCCCTGACTAAGGCCCTTCTTCCCCGATCGCTCAGTTTAGATGGCCGGCCAGCTCTAGGAAGAGTCCTGGTGGTTTTGAACTTCTTCCACTTATGGATGATGGAGGCCACTGTGCTCATTGGGACCTTCAAAGCAGCAGAAATTTTTCTGTAACCTTCCCCAGATTTGTCCTTCGAGACAATCCTGTCTCGGAGGTCTACAGACAATTCCTTTGACTTCATGCTTGGTTTGTACTCTGACATAAACTGTCAACTGTGGGACCTTATATAGACAGGTGTGTGCCTTTCCAAATCCTGTCCAATCAACTGAATTTACCATGGGTGGACTCCAATTAAGTTGCAGAAACATCTCAAGGATGATCAGGGGAAACAGGATGCACCTGAGCTCAATTTTGAGCTTCATGGCAAAGGCTGTGAATACTTATGTACAGTACATGTGCTTTGTCAATTTTTTTATTTTTAATAAATTTGCAAAAATCTCAAGTAAACTTTTTTCACGTTGTCGTTATGGGGTGTTGTGTGTAGAATTCTGAGGAAAAAAATGAATTTAATCCATTTTGGAATAAGGCTGTAACATGACAAAATGTGGAAAAAGTGATGCGCTGTGAATACTTTCCGGATGCACTGTATGTACAGTTAGGTCCATAAATATTTGGACAGAGACAACTTTTTTCTAATTTTGGTTCTGTACATTACCACAATGAATTTTAAATGAAACAATTCAGATGCAGTTGAAGTGCAGACTTTCAGCTTTAATTCAGTGGGGTGAACAAAACGATTGCATAAAAATGTGAGGCAACTAAAGCATTTTTTTAACACAATCCCTTCATTTCAGGGGCTCAAAAGTAATTGGACAAATTAAATAACTGGAAATAAAATGTTCATTTCTAATACTTGGTTGAAAACCCTTTGCTGGCAATGACAGCCTGAAGTCTTGAACTCATGGACATCACCAGATGTTGGGTTTCCTCCTTTTTAATGCTCTGCCAGGCCTTTACTGCAGCGGCTTTCAGTTGCTGTTTGTTTGTGGGCCTTTCTGTCTGAAGTTTAGTCTTCAACAAGTGAAATGCATGATCAATTGGGTTAAGATCAGGTGACTGACTTGGCCATTCAAGAATTTTCCACTTCTTTGCTTTAATAAACTCCTGGGTTGCTTTGGCTGTATGTTTTGGGTCATTGTCCATCTGTATCATGAAATGCCACCCAATCAATTTGACTGCATTTAGCTGGATTTGAGCAGACAGGATAGGATGTCTCTGAACACCTCAAAATTAATTTGGCTGCTTCTGTCCTGTGTCACATCATCAATAAACACTAGTGTCCCAGTGCCACTGGCAGCCATGCATGCCCAACCAAGCCATCACACTGCCTCCACTGTGTTTTACAGATGATGTGGTATGCTTTGGATAATGAGCTGTTCCACGCCTTCTCCATACTTGTTTCTTGCCATCATTCTGGTAGAGGTTGATCTTGGTTTCATCTGTCTAAAAAATGTTTTTCCAGAACTGTGCTGGCTTTTTTAGATGTTCTTTAGCAAAGTCCAATCTAGCCTTTCTATTCTTGAGGCTTATGAGTGGCTTGCACCTTGCAGTGCACCCTCTGTATTTACTTTCATGCAGTCTTCTCTTTATGGTAGACTTGGATATCGATACGCCTACCCCCTGGAGAGTGTTGTTCACTTGGTTGGCTATTGTGAAGGGGTTTCTCTTCACCATGGAAATGGTTCTGCGATCATCCACCACTGTTGTCTTCCGTGGACGTCCAGGTCTTTTTGCGTTGCTGAGTTCACCAGTGCTTGCTTTCTTTCTCAGGATGTACCAAACTGTAGATTTTGCCACTCGTAATATACTCGCAATTTCTCGGATGGGTTTTTTCTGTTTTCGCAATTTAAAGATGGCTTCTTTCACCTGCATGGAGAGCTCCTTTGACCGCATGTTGTCTGTTCACAGCAAAATCTTCCACATGCAAGCACCACACCTCAAATCAACTCCAGGCCTTTTATCTGCTTAATTGATAATGACATAACGACGGACTTGCCCACACCTGCCCATGAAATAGCCTTTGAGTCAATTGTCCAATTACTTTTGAGCCCCTGAAATGAAGGGATTGTGTTCAAAAAATGCTTTAGTTGCCTCACATTTTTATGCAATTGTTTTGTTCACCCCACTGAATTAAAGTTGAAATCTATTACAGCAATCATGTTCAGCTCTTGTGCTTTATGTTAGCCAGGCTAACTGACAGTTATCTGGCCATTTAAGGATGTGCTGGGACTTCCTGATTCAGTCGGGGCAGAGTCTGGAGGAAGGCTCTAGGAGTTCCAGAGAACAATCCTAGAAGTTATTTGCTTGTTTATCCTGGATGTAATTCTGGGTTGGTACTCAAAACCTTCTTTTCTTCATAAGTGCAGCGAACATGGAGGCAGAATGTAAACAGAAAAAAAGCTCAACTGGTGATAGGAAACCAAGCCAAAATATTGAGAATGAGTCAAGAGTGTGAATGTGAAAGGATGTTCTCTGTTGTGAAACTTTGTGGTGTGCAATTGGAGAATGCATCCTGCATAATAGGCAGGTGTTCTGAAATGTACAAGAAAGACCTCAGAGGCAGCAGAATTTGTTTTTGTTTGGTTTGTTTTGTACTTTGTATTCTCATTTTGTACATCCATCCATCCATCCATCCATTTTCCAACCCGCTGAATCCGAACACAGGGTCACGGGGGTCCGCTGGAGCCAATCCCAGCCAACACAGGGCACGAACCAATCCCAGGCAGGGTGCCAACCCACCGCAGATTTTGTACATCCTTTCATCATATATATTTTTTGTGCAAAATAAATGTTTATTTTTTGGAATGTTTTGGCCTTGTTGTTATTCTTAGTTCGTGGATCCCCAGAGAATTCCCATCTTCTATAAAATATTATATTCAATTTTGGTGTATTGTTCTGTGAGGGGAAGAACACAGTACTGATAAACAACATTTAGAAGCAATTGTCACTAATTTGTGTTTGAAAGGCTGCTTATTAAAATTCAGTTTCTAATGGAATACTTGGCAATGCCCACAAGTATACCTGAGGCAAAATCTCTAAAAGATTTTTTATTAATTTATTTTTTTACTTTACAATGCCAATCTGCATTACAAAATATATTTTAGGGTCTGTGATAGATTGATGCTCTGTCCAGGGTTGACTCCCTGAAAGAGAGATGGATTAGTGGATTAAGCAAGTTTGAAAATGTCCTTATGTTAGGATGCTAAACTTGCAGTGAGCCTTTAAACATTAAGGGAAATCTAAATAGCTGTATGCATTTTTAGAAGTTGAAGACATGGATAATTCACTTTTGGAACAACCCCCCTAAATGAAAATGTAAAAAAAGATGGAGAATAGTGCTGACAATAATAATTCTAACTTGGATGTCATAATTATAATAACTAATTAATTACAACTAGCAAACCTGCGGCGTAGCATACGCCGCATAATTATTTATTGATGGGTGAACACTTCCTGAAAGACATAGTTGTCCAAATGGGGTGGGTTTGAGGATACGACTGTGAGTGAATGAAAAGATGTAACTCTGGAGAGAACAACATACAATTGTCCGTGACTGAAAAATGGTTTTGGCAAATACAGGCATATCTTTTTGAAAGTTTGTCCCTGCGCCTTATTAATTGTCATTGCAAAGGCCAATCTAACAGGAAATTATCTGTGTGTAAAAGTAAAAGGCAAATTTGAATATGATGGGGTCAGGGAAATCTGGGGAATATGGACAGTTTGTGAGGTAGCAGCTGTGATTGTTTTACACTCCAGTACATTGCGGTGAATGCTGGTAACAGTCAGTCTAGTGCCTTTACAGAGACTTCTTGCTGGCATGAAGTTTCTGAGAAGCATGACAACTGAACCAATTTTAAGTTTGAGTTTATGCGGTGGCATGCCAGTGGGAGTAAAACTGCTAAGAAAATCTTCGGGGAATGAAAGTTAATGTGCGGGATCGTCTGTGAAGATGGAGTCAATGCTGGTGAAAGTTACTTCGTCGGTAGGGATAAGTTTCAGTACCTGTTCATTAAGGTGTAGCGAGTCTTCGTTGGTGACGCTTAATATAGTTCACATACTGAGTTGTTCCGGAGTCACAGTTGAGAAGTCGATGTCGCCACATAGTTGTTGAACGGGATCAGAAATAAAAGGAAAACAATGTGAAGGTATTGTTGCAGGTATTTCGTTTTTCCCGTCTTGCGAAATCTTGTTCGTGAGGAAGAGCTGTCATATTTGTTGTCAGTGTAAGTACATGCATGTGACGCCACAAAGGTTGCTTGTTAATGCAACTGGCAACAGTAAGTGCTAGAGTTGGTGGGCGGGGCTCTGTTGTGCGTACCCCATGACGCGGAAGGAGGGTTAGAGTTGGCAGGCGGGGCTCTGTCTTGTGTGTGTGCGTATCCCATGGTCAGGCGACTTGGTGGGTTATATATAGAAAAGCAGCTGGAACCGAAAAGAACAATGAAAAGTCAATGTGGCTCAGAGGTGCATGTGGACTGTAGCAGAGACGAAAGCGACTGAGGTGGTGTTTGGTGAGGTGTTGCGTGCTGGCACATGAGCAGGCAGTGCGCATGCCTCGAGAGTGAGGGTGGACGCGGAAGGAGGGTTAGAGTTGGCGGGTGGGGCTCTGTCTTGTGTATCCCATGACGCTGGAGGAGGGTTAGGGTTGGCAGGCGGGGCTCTGGCGTGTGTACCCCATGACACGGAAGGAGGCTTAGAGTTGGTGGGCGGGGCTCTGTCTTGTGTGCCTGCGTATCCCATGGTTGGGCGACTTGGTGGATTATATATAGAAAAGCAGCTGGAACCGAAAAGAATAATGAAAAGTCAACGTGGCTCAGAGGTGCATATGGACTGTAGCAGAGACAAAAGCGACAAAGGCGATGTTTGGTGAGGTGCTACGTGCCTCGAGAGCGAGGGTGGATTCAGGAGGAGGGTTAGAGTTGGCGGGCGGGGCTCTGTCGTGCATATCCCATGGTCTTAGAGTTGGTGGGCGGGGCTCTGTCGTGTGTATCCCATGGTCTCTGTCTTGCATGCCATGGTCGGCTGCTTAGTGAATTGTTGGTGGGCGGGGCTCTGTCTTGTGTGAGTCTTGCTTTCCATGGACTTAGTGAATTATATATATAGATTATATACCTATTGTATAACCTACACAAAGATGAGAATTAGGAACCATTTCAACCACTTCCATTGTGTAGCATCCACCTGGATGATGTGACAGCAGCCATTCTTGTGCCATTGTGCTCACTACACATTAGTTATTAGGTGGTGAATGGGTGAGACAGATAGTTAGCCAATAAGGGGCAGGGGATGACTAGGAAGTCAAAGTGACCAGACATGGGCAATTTAGCCAGAACATCATGGCACATCCTACTCTTATTGAAGGACCCTGAGTCAGGACCTCTGTTTCACTTCTCATCCAAAGGACAGCATCATTTTTACAGTGCAGTGTCCTTGTTTGGGATCCACAGATAGACCACAAGGTAAGCACCTCCTGATGGATTCACCAACACCTCTTCAAGCAGCAACCCAAGCTTTCCTGGTTGGTCTCCCATCCAAGTACTGGCCAGGCCCGAACATGCTTAGCTTCAGGTGGATAACCTGTTCTGAAGTGCAGGTGGTATGGTTGCTGGCAAGATAATAGCACTGAAAAAAAAAGACAAATATATGTTTGACTCATGGCAAAACATTTTATTAAATAGATTCTCTTTGGTAAAAACACAAACTTGTTAGAAGAAAATGTGAAATAGATTCAGTAATAATAGTAGCTTTTAATGACAAACATTACAAAAATAGATCTCTTCAGAACATGACTTTGTACCACATACACTGCCTCACATATGAAGTCAGTCCTGCTATTGGAGAAGGGTAGCAATAATAATTTTATACAGCAGAAATATTATTAATTGTTATTTATTCTAATGTTTACATTTTCCCCCTTACTAACATATATGCAGACCTATAAAACAGGGTTAGTCAAACAGAACTATTTACATAGGTTATGTAAAGAGCAGTAATAGTAAACTTTACCTTGATAAAATGTAGTTCATTAGACTCTTTGGATTTGATATTCATAGATGTGTGATAGACACTCTTTTTTCCCATTTAGGCACAGTGTATCAACTGCACTTCTTTTCTAATTCATTTGGTCTTTCACATCTCTTTGTCAAAAAGGAAATTGACTTATGCAGCAATGCTGGCAGGATCTTGCCAATTTAACACATTATTATTATTTTGTAAAGACAGCTCCCTGAAGAAAAGCATGCATAGTGTGATTCTGTCCAATGATTTCATTAATATGATTTAAGGTGTTAGTGTGAATGTGGCTGTAATTAAGTGCCCTTAATTATGGCGGACCTAAAGCTACTCTTGCATCACAATAATGAAAGTAGGCGTTATTATTGTGTATTTGCTGTATAGTCCCAGAATGTGGGTGGTGCATTCCAATAAATGTTTGGGGGTCCACATCAATGACAAGCTGGACTGGTCTTGTAGCACAGAGGAACTATATAAGAAAGGGCAGAGCAGGTTTGTTTGTCCTTAGGAGACTGCATTCCTTTAATGTGGGAAGTGATATCCGTCACATCTTCTATAGCTCTGTGATGGCCAGTGTGATTTTCTACAATGTAGTATGCTGGACTGGTAACATCACCTCAAAGAGAGGCTCAACAAATCAACAAGCTAATTAAAATGTCAATCTCAGTTACAGGACACACTCTGGACCCCCTGGAGGTAGTAGCAAAGAAGAGAATTAAAACCAAACTGAGTGTCATTGTAAACAAAGCTGCACATCCTCACTCTAACACACAAAGATTGAGGACATTCAGCCATCGATTTATGAAACAAAACTGTGTAAAGAAATTCTGCTTGGGCCTTTTTACACCAACAGCAATGCGTCCACAATATGCCTCACTGTGACTGCTCTCTTATCTTTACTTAAATCAGAAGTATCATTTTTGTGTAATTATTGTATGTTTTTCAGGTGGGTCATTGTTGTTGTTTGTTAGAATATTTCTATTTCTTGACCTTCCGTAAAAAGATAATTTTCCCTCTTGGGACAAAACAATTACTATCTATCTATCTATCTATCTATCTATCTATCTATCTATCTATCTATCTATCTATCTATCTATCTATCTATCTGTCTGTCTGTCTGTCTGTCTGTCTGTCTGTCTGTCTGTCTGTCTAAACACTATAGTTAGTGCTTTTTATTTTAAAAAGATTAATCACTGGTGAACATGTCTTTTTACTTTTATAATGGTATACACCAAAATGTTTTAACTCATAGCATTCTGCTACATGCATGGCTGCCTCTCAGTCGTTTAACAGACTTTCCAATTTGCCCGTATTTTGTTGAGGGTAGGAATCTCCTCTCTTTGTTTTTACACAAAATACAAGAAGTTCTGCATTTACACCCATTATACTGCCCTACTGCTCATTATACTGGTACTTGCCTAATGTATGCCATATTCCATTACTGCCAAAGCTGACATGGTTTCGCACCCAGATAGTGTTGCTACGCAATTGTAGTGACTATAAGTAAATACTTCCATCTTCAAATCTGCTTTAGTCTAATTTTAGGGTCATAGGTGGCTGGAGTCTTTCCTAGTTACATCTGGTATAAAGTAATAAACCACCCCAGTTGAGATGCCATGTTTATTATAGGGCACACAATCATGCTGTTACATACTTGCACAGTGCAGAATGTTCATTATGTGATATGCTTGGGAAGAAAACCTTGAAAAAAATAAAAAATAAACATACATCTACTCAGGTAGAACATGCAAACATTCATCAACCAGGCTAACGTTTGAAATGATTCTCCTGAAGTTGTGGGTCTACACCAGTAACCACTGCACCACTGTGATGTCCAACTCTAATTAAGGAAGACACCAATAAATTATGAAATAACAATAAAGGTTCACCAGGATCATTACTCAGGTTTAGATGGCAAATACACAATAGCAGATAGACAACAGCAAAGGTTTCTTTATAATTATACAGATATTTAGAGTGCACATGCAAAATAATTAACATTTTTAAGTGTTGCAAGTACTCCTTATTTCATATTTCAATATTAAAGTAGCTATGTTATTACTTTACCTCTTCGATATAAAAATTACTACTTTAGGTACTGCAAAGAATGCATCTACTACTCATTTACTCTTATATAACAAAACTTTCATTTAGGCTTCCTTTTTGTCTTCATAACACATATACAACTTCAGTAGACAGGTTATTCATTTCTGTGCAGTGTGGCATATTGATGTGATGGCAAAATTACTTCTTAATATGAAGAATTCACGGGCCTTATACTAAATACGGAATATTAGGAGAAATGCTATTCAGTTAAGCCACTTTAGAACAATCCAGAGTGACGTTTTGTTAACAGGGTTATGAAGACTTAAAGAAGTGTTTGTTAAGGTCTTATTACATAAGAGTAAATGAGTAATAGATGCATTTTTGCAACAACACAACCTCAATATATTAAGGCCTTCAAAAACATCATCTAAACCAAAGGCTCTTAGATTCAATCCTGCGGTGGCTGATTTACTTTTCCACTAACATCTACTGCGATTAGAATCTCATTCTTGCTTTTGTTTTTTGAATGTTTTATTTAATTCAAATGCTGCTTCTCACCCTGCTTTGTTTATTCCAAGCAGTGTTTATTGTACTCTTCTGAGAAAGTCTGTCTAATGTCTTAGTGCCACATCTGTTCTACACTTTTTTGCTTTCATTTCTTTCTAAAGATGTTATTCAAGTAGTTATTTATGATGAACAAAACGTGCTGGTCTAGGTGACCCACTGCTGGCTACCTCAGGTTATAGCTGCTTAAATCTATCCAATAAGATCCAAGTGTTAGCAAGGCTCACAAAACGTTTGATTATTTGCAGAGTTTAAGCTTAACTTCTAAAACTGCAGCCTGAGTTAGAGAAAGGCATCAAATTAGGTAATAAAGACTGGCTTCTAATTAAAAAATTAAGCAATAGGTATTATCAAAAACCTGCTGCCAAATGGCTGCTCAGAGGAAGGGCTAAGAAGATGTCAAAATGCTTCCACCGCATATTAAAGAACAAACGACACGTCATGTGACGGCCACCCTGTGACACACCACATCGGTACCGTTCATCACGTGGCCCACTCTTCACATTAGCTGGGTTGAAAACAAGCCAAACCCTGAATCACTTTCTTTCAGTTGCCCCCCTTTTTTCATCAATGGCCTTTCTGTGTGTGAGCACTGAGAATAATCACAATCTCAGAACAAGGTTTTGACCACGCATGCATGACTAACAGGAGGCATCTAAACATTATGACCAGATCTCACTAAAGCAGTGCGTGTTGGTGTTATAACTGGAACTTGGATGGTTAGTACATATTCATCTTCACTTGAGCTCTCCGTTTCTTCAGATGGGACAGGAGAAATGGGAGGAATGATGTTATCCACGGTAAGGAATTGCTTCTCTGTTTTGATTGAGTGTTCAGTGGGTGGTTCAGTCACATGTGATTTCACTAAACTTTTAGTTTCCTTTTTAATGATTTTATTTTGCCCAGATGAGCTAACCTTATTGGACAGATTGAAAAACTCTGGCAATAATCGATTATTCTGCATGAGACTTACACGGTTTGGTTTGGTGGAATCAAACAGCATAAAGTTGTGAATGTCCCGTCGAGACACGCTAATGTTTTTAGCATCTGTGCCATCATTTGTTACTGAGGAGCATGGCTGACTTTGCCTTGGACTGTACGTGGCGGTGCTTTTGTCGACGCATTTCCGATGAGTTGACTCAGTCTGGGTGGAGGCAGTGTTCAGAATCAGGGCTTCATTTTTAGAATGCTTTCCATACACTTCCAGTAATTTATGCAATTCTATGTTAGAATTCCCAGGCCAAGTCATAAGGTATGCGTGTTTTGGTCCATGAGGTCGTTTCTTGTTACACCTCTTTAACTGATGTCCCAGAAACAAACTGCGGGAATGTTTGAGGTTTTCAGCATTCAAAGTCCCCATGTCATGTTTCCTGGTTGGCTGTGTCATGAGTAAAGGAAATAGTTTATTGTTTGATCCACTGAATTTGGATGTAAACCTATCAGACATATTTGTTAGGTTTCTTTGAATTTCACTCTTAAATGGCCTGGCAATGTAATCCACATAATAATGTTTCTCCACGTGTAAAGATGGGATCTTTTCTTTGAGTACAACACATTTTCTAGGAGCATATCTCTTTGAGCTGCAGATTGGCGCTACCTGGCGGCAAACAAAAGACTTGCTTTCATGTTGTGCAATAAAAGGCAACCCCGCCACAGTAAGCTTTTTGTTTCCTGTTTGAATCAGAGATGGGAAAGTGACAGTCCCTTTGGGAGGATCTTGACTATCTGTCGCTTCACTTGCTCTTCCCAACAAGCTGTTTTTGTCATTTTTTTCATAGCAGCTGCCTGCCTGTTTTCGACAAGTAAAAATGTTCGTAGATAATCTGTCATTCTCCAGGAAAGTGGAGGAACTGGAGTTTACATTCTGTTGAAGAAAACAACAGATTGTTATCAACATTGCACAGATCTTTTTAAACTCAAACTTTTTAAGTCCACTGTATTCCTCTGGACTTGTTATTTTCCTTTCCTTAGCAAATATATTGAATTTTTATTATTGAGCAATCGTGGAAGTAGATCTCAAAGAAAGCACAGATTTCAATATAATCTGAAATTAAATCACTTAGTCTAACTTATTTGTTAAGAAATAGAGTGGCTATGAAGGAGAGAGTAGAGACTTCTACATGGACTACGTATTTCAACATCTATGACTCAGGCAAATCACACTGTTTCTTCAACACTGTTACATTTGAATATTTCTTACAATATCATTATTAATCCTTTATTTAGCTTCAGGGCTGAAGTGAACCAGATAACATAAACCCATTACTGTGACTGTAATTTACTGAAGTTTGTTTTTTGCCACTCCACAGGCATGGCAAACCTTTCATAAGAATCTGAGCTCACATCTAATGGCAGTGAAGTGCCATTTGTGTCTTGCTCTGCCATTTCGGTGCCATTGCCTTTATTGAACACCCTGGCACCAGCTGATCACCTAAGTCTTGTAGAGTGAAGTTTAGACGAAGGTTATAACACAGCATGTTACAAAGTGCGCAAATATACAATGATATATGTGGTGTCACCTGTCACAGTTAATAGTCTGAAAGGTTACATAGACCGAAGGACATTCTTTCTTAGTTTAATTTGCTAACTAATAATAATAATAATAATTCTTTGCATTTATATAGCGCTTTTCTCACTACTCAAAGCGCTCAGCAATTGCAGGTTACGGGATTTGAACTGGCAAGCTTCCGATTTCCAGTGCAGATCCCTAGCTGCTTCTGTGAAATTTTTCAGCATCTTAAGATTAAATTGCAGTTTGGCTAGGTTTAGATGTAAAGCAGAAATTAAACTGAACATTAAATTAAATTAACGATTTAGCATTCAATTTATCAGAGTGGTGGCTCAGAAGCTAAATATCTGCACTGATATCTGGAAGGTTGCTCGTTCAAATCCTGTTACTGCCAGAAAGGACCCTATTCCACTGGGCCCTTGAGCAAGGCCCTCAACCTGAAAATTGCTCCAGGGGTTCTTTACAATGGCCGACCCTGTGTAATGACTTCCAAAGTTCATGAAAAAAAAGACATTTTCTCCTCTGGGATTAACAAAGTATATCAAATCAAATCAAAATCAAAAATTTAAAGGTCATGATTTGGGCAGATGGACTAAATGAACAGTAAAAAAGCTGCCAAGGTAGAGTATGCAGAGATGACTATTACTCTACTACAGTATATGGTACAAGAGTAAAAGAGTATTAATCCATTAAACATCTGTTTCCTGAGTATGTTTTTTTGAGGTGGGGTCGGAGGGAGATGGCAGCAACCAACACTATAAAAAATAAATCTTGCATTTGTGAAAAATAATAAAAAAAAATAGCTAACTATACACAAAATAATAATTACTTTAATTAATAAAAATGGTTTTACCCTTTCTATTGATTATTTAATTCTAATTCAATAAAAAAATTAATAATAATGTTAACTTATTATTTTTCTTAAAATGTAAACATTTTTTATAACTTATTCTAAGTAAAAAAACTATACTGTGAATTGAACACATTTATGTTAAGTTAAATTTAATGACACGGCACTTCCTCTCACATCGATTTCTTGGTCTTTACAACAATGCATTCAGCTGTAATGCTTATCCATAATAAGAGCTATTTTACTACGAATGTGTAAGTATAAAGCATATTATTTCCATAATGAATAACTAGTATTTCATTTCGTATAGTTACAGACGTAAGCATTTGTTGTTTTCACGAAACCTTTCCCTTCATGTGGGAAACATGGCAAGCAAGGTAGCGTCTTTTTAACAACCTACCTCGTTGGTTTGCTTTTAAAAGCAAGCACATTTCTCGGATAGTTACGTATGTTCATTTTTTTTTTTTTTTTTTATTGTTTAAAACTTTTAATATACACAGAAAAAGAAAATGACACTTTGAGATAAGTTTGAGAAAGATATGGTGTTTGTCCTAAACTACGACCTGTAAACAACATAAAAAGATGTTTGCCTAACCATCACGGTATTATTTGACCTCTCATTTAATTTGTGTTCTACATAGGTAATGTATTTTCTGGTTAATTTTGAACACTGTGATTTATTTAGCGATGATTGATTCCTTATTTCCTATTTTATTTCAGGATTTTCACTATCGCATACTGAAAAGTAGTGGAGAAGACAGCCATTCCTTTAAGTGAATATGCTGGCGTAAATGCAGGACGTGTCTGAAGAGCACCATCTGCCACAGGATTTCACTATTTCACTCTCTACATTTCCTTCCCGTTTAGCACTCATTCCTGGGACATTATTTGATTGAGATATACTTTTTGTGTAAGTTTAAAAAAAGAAAAGAAAATTTGCATTGACATTTGAATGTCAGTAATTCAGTAAAAATTATCTTCAGACATTTGATTTAATTTTCCTTTGAAAATATAACTCCGTTGTTGTGACTATCTGTGTATGTTCAAATAAATAAAGATATATGGAATTTTAGCATGTATTTGTTATACAGTCATTACTGTCCAGCATTGCATTATTACTCATTTTTTTTGAGTACTGTAATTCAAATGAAAATCGGAGTAAAATAAAACCATTTTTGCCACTACTTATATTTAATCAAACTCATTTATTTTAGGCAATTTTGAGTAAATTAGTCAATTAAGTTTACTCAATAGTGCAATATATTAAATCTACTCAAAAATATTGCTTGTAATTTGTTGCTTTATTTTTTTAAGTACTTTTAACGCATTATTTTTTACAGTGAATGTAAGGTTGTCATCAAGTGCAGATCGGGCATGTAGGATAAAGTGGGCAGTGCACATTTTACTTGGCTTTTAGTGGCACACAAGGCCTGTTAAGACTGCAGATTTAACAGTCAGCTGCACTCCTGCCTGCATTCCAGAGTGAACATTAGTGATGAGCAAAATTCACTTCGCCTCAAATTCAGTGAAATCACAGAAAAGTTCTGGAACTTGATGAAACACGTTGATATCAATAGGGAAGGAGAAACAAATTTTGAGTGGATTATAATAGCGCAATGTTTTTTTTAGGTACCCCTTACAGCTAGCTAAGTATCTGCCAACTATGCCTCTATGATTGACTATTGTGACCAAAAATGTGATCTGTGTTGTGAGTCATGTAAACCACTGTGCCTCCAAGAGATAAAATTAATTAAATTAAATTAAATTAATTTAAATAAATCTCTTGGAGAAAATGGTAAATGGGAAGCATAAATTCACTGAGGCTTGCTCCCCACAGATTCCATGGTAGGTATTTGCCCCCCTCAAACCGAAAAGTACAGTTTGTTTGTTTTTTTCACTGACGTTTTTGTTTGTTTACTGCCACTGGTACCAAATAAGTACAACACTAAAGCTCATGGATGTTTCAGTCTTTCCTGTTTGCATTAAGTGCACAGAACTCTGGGTAATACTATTAAAGAGGTAAGCTCATGTATTACACAGAGGAGGGAAGTCACACACAAGTCCGTACAAAAACATATTTACCCTTAAAACATGAAAACACCACCTCATTTACTTTTTTTCTCCATTTGCATTTTACGTTTAAACTAGGGGGCTTTTCCCCCTGCTCGCTTCACTCACCAGCCCCCAGTCTACTGCTACCCGCTAGCCTCTTTGCGGTTCTGCCGCTCACGTATGGGGATGTGGATGAACAGTTTAAACAGATTTTAATTCTCATTTGAAGTGTTACATTTGCATCAACACGACGTATAACTGCCCGTGATTGAATTTCATTTCTTTCTCTCTATTAAATAAAACGACTTTTTTGAATGTTTGGCTCTGAGATTTGTTAATTGTCTTTGCAAAAGCTATTCTAATGGGAAACTGTTAACATTTTAATATGAATGGCATAGCAAGATCTTCTTTGTTGTCTAATGTTATCTGCGGAAGATGTACTACATTATCTTTCTTGGATACATCCTTCTTTCTACAGTAACTCGTGCGGAGGAAGACTGGACGGTTTTAATGGCTGTATATATTTCTTCATGATATTGTAAGATGTTGTTTTCATCTTCCACACAATCACCACCAACTGTTTCAGCATAGGCTATTGATACGCATTTAACCATTTTGCCATGTTACTGATCAACATTTTTGGTTTAAATTTGTTTGACCTCCTCGTTTCTAGGTGCTAGGATTGCCCAAGTACTCATTTTTTTCTGTTGATAAGCCTTTGTGATTAAATTCTTCAATAAGATTTGGACATAATACGTCTTCTTTAACTGGGAACTTAAAGTGAGGAAATAGTTAAAATTTATAAGTTCTGAGAGCACAGGAAGTGTGTCTGACAAAAGCATCCACAAGACTGAGAGGTGAGAGTACTGTTGTCTTGTTTGAAAATGGTTGATAGGAGGGTGTGACTTAAAAGAATCTCATGGTAATATTCTCGTCTCACAGGACTTGAAAAAATTTTTTCCAAAAAGTCTTGTCTCCTAAAAAGTCTTGTAGCATCGAAAGATTTTTTTATATAATAGAGAGATGTTTTCTGCTAACTTTTAGCATACCAGTAAAACAGTTCTTATTAAATCCATACCAGATGATAGCCCCAGTGGGGGCTGGGTGGTCTTTTGGCCTTGGAACCCCTGCAGATTATTTTTTTCCTCAAGCCTAACTGGAGTTACTTTTCTGTCCTTCCAGCTATCTGATCTTATCACTGGACTCATCTTTAGAGACGTACATCATAACACTGTATATAAGGATGCTGCTCTTCTACTTGATATTTATCTGTTTTTTAAGATTGTTTAGATTTATTTGTTTTTTTTCTCCTTGTTACTTATTCTTTAATATTATTGCCTAATCTTATTTGTTTCTCTTTTCTTGTATCTTTCTCTTTGACATCTTCTAAAGCACTTTGAGCTGCACTGTTTGTATGAAAATATGTTGTATAAATAAATGCCGTTGTTGTTGTTGATCCAGCATGCCACCCATTACTAGGATTAGTGTTATATGAAAAGAGGGCTGCCCTATCCAACACGGAATCCAGCATTGATGGTGTTCAGTGTTTTCTGCTCTTTTATGAGAGAGCTGTCTCAAACTGTCCTCTTAATTATGGACTGAGTTTGACATTTAGGCTTGGGGAGGTGCTGGATGAACCATATAAAATCACATTTTTTAGTGTCAACTGTACTGCTACTTACACCCTATGTTAAATATGGTAAATTGTTCATAATATAAATTTACAATATGAAGTACAGTAAGTCTCATTTACATTACCACATACAAAACATACACAAATACCATTAACAATATTTGACAGAAAATACGTGTATTGCTTTTTTAAGTTTGTCTACATATTTTAATTTTTGCTAAATGAGTCACTTTCCTGTTTTATCAAGTTAGACAATGTTATGGTATGCATACATCTGGGTGTGAGTTAGTTAACTGACTGGAAAGTTGGAGAGTTTTCTATCATTTATTTGTTTCATCAGAGACAGACATCACATTTTTTGTTTTTTAAGTATTTTGTCACAGAGCATTTGTGATGTGAGCTAGACATTTGCTCAGACCTTTCCACCACTATTAATATAAGCAGATGTTTCTGTTTCATTACTGACTACTGAGAATCATTTCTTCCAACAAGAGCATCTGACATGTAAAAGAGAAAAATACTGTAGATAAAATATACAAGCTGAAATAACCTCTCTCAAGCTAAATCTGAAACAATAAACTGATCTGTAATAGAAATTGCCACTTCAAAGGTATGAAAGAGTATTATCTATTTTTAGGATAGCTGACATGCAAGAGAGAGTTCCTTGGATCTGTAAGTATCATAGTGATTCAGTGATTCATCAGTTCTCTAAGGGAAGCTGGAGCCTATCCCAGTAAGCAATGGCCACAGGCAGGAACAAACAGGGTGCCAGCCCATCACAGGCTGAACAAACACACACACCTACCGGCTATTTTAGAATCACCATTTCACCTAATCTGCATGTGTTTGGACTGCAGAGCAAACCCGCATGGACCCACATGAGGCGCAACTCCGCAGGCTCCTTATTACAAGGAAGCAGCACTTCCATTGTGTGCCTAATTTCGTTGGTTATTATGAATTACAACTTGCCTGAAAAAGGGGCTTTAGCTGCCTTTCTCATTGTATCTATAATGGCTAACACGGTGCAACACCCTCCTACTACAAAACTGTATACAAATCGAAACGTGCATGCTCACTCATTACTACCTACAGCCTTTTAATAAAATTGGAACTGCTTGTTGGTTGTTTTTGCTCTGTCAGTATAATAATTTCCCTTAAAGCTCATGCAGCCTACAATTGCAAAAGTGCTATCAGTCAGGGGAAAAAAAACGAGCTGACTCCTCACAAAATGGCAGGATTAGTACTAGCTGTCATCTCCTACCCAGAAAAGGAAGTTTTGATTTCCCAGCTAAACCTAAGTGGGTTACTGTAACAAACTGGTTAACAGACTACAAAGGGTTTGCTCCTAGGACTTTCTTTCCCTGGCTTGTGATACATTTGAGTAATAGATACTTACATTGTTTGACAGCTGCTCCCATATCTACCATCACAGTGCTGATCAACACTACAAACTTTATAGAAGCTTCTCCAGACAGGACCTTAAAACAAGCTACATCATGGTAAACCTAACAAAGTGCAAGTCATCATCATCATCATTTTCCTACACCATTTCCTGGTGAGGGTTGTGGTGGCAACACTTTTGATCACAGCTGGCTTTTCTCAACCCAAACAGACAATGTTTCAACTCTGTGGACTTGTTGCATTGCCAAAGCTTCCCACATTATCACAGAACGTGAGCCTAGGAATGCTACACAGGAACCTGATTTTGGGTGCTTGTACTGAAGACATCATTCTTTTGGAAACTTACCCAGAGGCAACCATAGCAGAGGTTGAGGATGTAAACTGATAGGTAAATTGAATGCTTCATCTGAGGACTTAGCTTCCACTTTAACATCAATGTCCATGTCCAGCATCAATAAAACCAGTTATACCATATCATCTCACTATTCATTCTCACAGTCATCTCTGCTCTCATCTGTGAACAACATCTGCTCCACTTGGGGCAGCTGTTTACCCTTAAACTGCAGAGAACCTCTTTGCCAGTTAAGGAAAATGGCCTCAGATTTGGAGATGCTAATTCGCCTCTCAACTATATCAGCATGCATTTTCAAAGTCAGAGCACTAGAGCATCACACTTGAAGGTGGATTGAATTCTTAGTCTGTTTTTTTCAATTACAGGACCATAGAGCACTTGATTACTACTGGATTTAAGAAGGTATCCAGTAGGTCTGGGTAAAAATATCGATTTTCAATTCATAAAGTCTCAAGAACAATCTTTTCAATCTCTGTCCTGGTCAATTACTACTTGTATATGTAGATGTTTGCTTATCTTTGTTTTTGGCATCTGATCCAGTAGATGTCACTAATGCGTCCGTTAAGGCTTTCTAACTTTCTTTCAATCTGAGATCAATCTCACTACCTATATACAGAGCTACTGAGATGACTCCATGTTGTTCCAAAAACCTTTCTAACATTTCCAATGCGCTGTCCCATCACGTGACCACATCAATCACAAGTTTGTGTGTTGGCAAGTCCAATAAACGTTGCTTTTCTTTAAGCACAAAGCTAGCTGTACTGCTACTATGGAAAAAGTTTGCAACAAGCCTGACCCGGAAAAGCAAGGGAGCAATTGTTGGAAATTTCAGAACAGCATCCAATAAAAAGGTGAATGTGCACTCAAAGCATCCATTTTGGCATTATCAGTCACAATGGCCAGTTCTTTTTCTTTAATGTTCCATTCATTCAATGGCACTATCAACAAGCATCAGCTCTGGATCCTCATTTTAAAATGCTTGCTTTTTGTCAAGGACTGCGAGGACACATTTTCAAGACTAATTAACGTGACTGCTACAAGTGAGCAACTGAAGAACAGAAATAGAAAGACACGAGCCTTCCCGCTGTTTCTTTAATTTTGACAAATTCAAGATTATTTTAAATGTTCAATAGGGGAATAAATTTGAATAACAGTTTAGTTGAAGGGTGTCTACATGGAGAGTCATAATAGGTTAGGAATATTTGATTTTCATATATATAAACATCTACGTGTGGAAGTGTGTGTATCTGTCTGGCCCGGAAGTGAGAGTTGGAGTCAGGGTAAGGGCTCCACCTCCGAGGAAACAGAAAACTCGCTTAGCCACTAATAACACAAGCAAAGCCAGCATGTCAGCAAACGAAACCTCAGAAGAAAGACAATGTCGCTTAGCCGCTAACATCGGCAAAACAATATCCCTTTTACTTTTCCTCCCATTGCTAATACACAAGCGAGGCGAGCATGTCAGCAAAATGAATCCTCCTAGGAGAGAGATGCCCTGAGTAGTTCCTTTCAATTACCTGACATCTCTACATTTCAATTTTTTTTTCTGACGATTTCAATAGTTTCTAGGACCCCAGGCTTTTTACAGCACAGGCTTATACAGCTAGTTTTATAATAATATTACTCGTAAGATGATACAGAGGTATTATAAAGTAGATGCCATTGCATTGTATTAAAACAAGGAGCCCCCCATAATATGTGTGAACTCTAATTTGGTGATACATATTTTAGTTAAATTATAGTGAATTGTAGATAGATAGATAGATAGATAGATAGATAGATAGATAGATAGATAGATAGATAGATAGATAGATAGATAGATAGATAGATAGATAGATAGATAGATAGATAGATAGATAGATAGATAGATACTTTATTAATCCCAATGGGAAATTCACATTCTCCAGCAGCAGCATACTGATACAATAAATAATATTAAATTAAAGAATGATAATAATGCAGGTGAAAAACAGACAATAACTTTGTATAATGTTAAATGTTAACGTTTACCCCCCCGGTGGGATTGAAGAGTCGTATAGTTTGGGGGAGGAACGATCTCCTAAATCTGTCAGTGGAGCAGGACAGTGACAGCAGTCTGTCGCTGAAGCTGCTCTTCTGTCTGGAGATGACACTGTTTAGTGGATGCAGTGGATTCTCCATAATTGATAGGAGCCTGCTGAGCGCCCTTCGCTCTGCCACAGATGTTAAACTGTCCAGCTCCATGCCAACAATAGAGCCTGTCTTCCTCACCAGTTTGTCCAGGCGTGAGGCATCTTTCCTGTTAATGCTGCCTCCCCAGCACACCACCTCATAGAAGAGGGCACTCGCCACAACTGTCTGATAGAACATCTGCAGCATCTTATCGCAGATGTTGAAGGACGCCAGCCTTCTAAGGAAGTATAGCCGGCTCTGTTCTTTCTTGCACAGCGCATCAGTATTGGGTGAATGGGTGCAGTGCCATGAAAAAGTTGATATTTTGTTTCAAATCTTCTAAATACTAATGTTAACTGTTCATTACTAATCAAGTATTTCTTCTTAAATGTCATTCCATGCTTGTGCATATGTTATGAAGTCACTATGCAGACACCCTTCAAATAAAGTGTCACTTAATGTTATATTAATATTCTCTATGCATGGTTATGTAATTTCTAAAAAAAAAGCCACCACTTCAAATATATGAGTGCATGCTAATTCAGTCAAGGTAAGATCAATATTGAATCGAATCGGGACATCAGTGCTAATACGCAGCTGTTATAGCCAGTCCTGGGTGGAAAGCCAGGCTTGCACAGAGTATTCTTATTTCCTCATGTACACACCCACAATTCCTTATCCTGCTCCAGATTGGATGTGCCAATTAATACATTGGAAATGGGAAAGATGTGTAAACTACTGTAAATGCAAACATTAAGTTGGTTAAAGGTCTGAGGTCGCAGCATTAACCACTGGACCACTGTGCTACTCCTTGTAACTCATATTTACCACATTATTCTTAGGCAAGCACCCTTTAGTAATGATAGCTAAAAAAAGACATTCACTCAGCCATTGTTCTAAAACATTTAATGACAGTCAGAATTGTTTAGAGACATTCTAACTCAGGACCGCAAGGCAGTGCCAGCTGTGTATGTTGACACCAGTTTAATTCAAGGTCAAAACTCTCCGTCACACCTGTGGAAAGGACATGCCTGACAACAGGCCTTGACATGTACAGTACAGAGCCTTTAGGAAATCCGCATAATGCACATTGTCGTACATGGCTGGGGGTCAGACCCGGCCGGGACGCCTGGAAGGACTGGGTCATGGCATATTTGTCCTCCGGGCCACGAGGGGGCAACCGCCCTGGAGCAGAAGAGGCCCACAGAAGGGGAGCACAGAGGCTCAAGACCGTTGGGGCCTCTGGTCACTGCCAGGGGGCGCCACAAGCCTCATGGAGCCCGGGACTTATTTACTTCTGCCACAACCATGGAGGACGGGAGCAGGAGCAGGACGAAGCTCCTGGAGAGAGAGTGCAGGTGGCCCAGGGACAAGGAGAGAGAAGGCCCAGGAGAAGTTGTGTTGAGTTGTGTTGTTGTGTGGAAGAAAATAAAGACGAATTTGGATAAAGATGTGGTCTCCGACTGGTGGTGTCTGGGCAAATATCACAACATAAATAAGCTTGGGCCACAGATACTATGAGATGCAAACACTATCAGCTGCACAGCCATGATATCCAACCAGCTGTATGTTCAGCTACCTTCAAACGTACATCATCCAATTGATGTTATGGAAGAATTTTGCGCAAATGCTTCAAAGTATTTCTTCATGGTGAAAACCACAGACAGATAGAATAAGTTACCAAATAGTATGGTTAGATAGTAGTACTTCAGAGACCTTCAAAATTTGATTTGATGTTGGAAAAATTAGGTGAATAGGAATGGCAAGCTTATTAGGTTGAATGGCTGTTTGTGTCTAAATTGTTTTAATGTTAAAAATAAACCAGAAACAATTTTTAAAATTTTTAAAATCAAACTAATTTAAAAAAAAACCAGAAAAACAACCTCACATTCCTAAAAGAAATGCTAAAATAGCAAAGAGGAAAGTGACCAGTTTGGGACCATAACTGGGATTCCCAGAGCAGGACTCACCACTGTGCTACACTACTGAAGTAGTCCTGTAGTGCGATAAATACAAGTTTGACAACTACTGCATTGAATTTTATAAATGAAGACAGTAACATTACAAAATACCTGTTTAATATTTTTATGTTCATTTAAATTGTATTTAACCATTTGAAAATATGTTACCTTTCTGCCAGAACTGTTCAAGTCTTTCTGGTGTAATACTTGTTTATCCATATTCAGTATGAGTGACACCTACAAAGAAAGATTAAAAAAATGTAGATAGATAGATAGATAGATAGATAGATAGATAGATAGATAGATAGATAGATAGATAGATAGATAGATAGATAGATAGATAGATAGATAGATAGATAGATAGATAGATAGATAGATAGATAGATAGATAGATAGATATTCACAACAACTCTCTTCTGCAACAACTTCTACCAGTTTAACCAGGTCTCTCAATTCAATGCCTGGCCAATATCCAGAGTTGATCTTCTTGAGCATCTGGGTAGTGCCCAGTATGTCTCCATACTTGATATGACACTTGATCTGAGAAGGGAGTACTGGCAGATCCCCTTAAACTAAGCTAAGGAAAAATGTTTGTTAAGTACCTGCAGTGGGCAATGGCAGTACTGTGTTCTGCCCTCTGAACTACACAGGGCCCAGGCAACATTTCAGCATCTGTTGAACAAACTGCTACAGTTCCATTATGTCGGCAGTGCTGCCTGCTTTTATGATGATAGGAGGAGCATGTACAGCACATTTTGGCAGTCCTGTGTACTAACCAAGATGCAGGTTTAAAAATTAATCCAAAAACAAAGTTACTTTGGGCATACCAAGGCCAATTGCCTGCGGTACGTGGTGGGAGAGGGGCAGGTAAAACCATGGCACTCCAAAGTTGCAGCCACTCAGGACCCCAAACACAAACCAAAAGGCAAGTTCAAGTCTTCCTCAGTCTCACTGGATACAACCATTCTGCTTTTCTCTGAGAGGGCCACTCCTTTGAGAGAGCTGACTTGAAAACAAGCTCCCAACACTTTGGTATGGACTCCAGAAGCCGAGAAAATATTCAGCAACATAAAGAATGTCCTGGTTTTGGCTCCTATACTAACATCACCTAACGTTTAAGACTTTTTACTCCTCTAGAAAGACACATACCACACTGGCCTGGGTGCCATGTTGAGTCAGATTGTTGGAAAAGTGGATCACCCTGTCATGTACCTCGGTCAGGAATAGCTACACTAGGAGATGAGGTACACTACCTCGAGGGAGTTTACTCTTGTGATAGAACTCGCAACTCTGCAGTGGCTGCTACTACACATGGAATCAAACCCCTATGTTATGTTTGTTCCTGGATTTATAGCCATTTTGTGGTTTGTGGTCTGTCATTGGAAGGGAGCCCTCCATGCCATTGTGGATACCTTCTTCAAATTCCACACCCTCATGGCTAGATCTGTCCATCAATCAAGGAACAAGCTGAAGAAAGGGCTGTGTCATACTTGTGTAACTTGGGGATCACCCAGATAGCTCTGGTAAGTCAACAAATACCACCTCGGGGCAAGAGGTGGGCTGTCGTTAACAGTATTTCCTGTTTTCACCACAGCTACACTTATTCACTAGGTGAGGAGTCCTAGCCCCTTCCAGGGCTCGGGTCTATAAAGGCAGGTGACTGACCCAAGTTTCTGTTCTACACAATCTACAGGCCTGGATTAAGTCAATGTTCCCTGCACTTCTTCTAGCCCTTACATATCCATCTTGTAATTGGACAGCAAAACAGTATTTCAGATGTGATGTCAGCAGTGTGTTATGCAAGTATAACATTAGCACTCCATACCATTTACCACGTAACCCAATATTCTTTCTTCTTCTTGCTAATTATTTTAATTGTTTCCCGATGTATATTTTCGACTTCTTTTTCTTTTTTGTCTAATCATAAGCATTTTGTGGAGTTGACTTGTACTACACTCATTTCACTTTAGTTTTCTGCCCACAAGACATCAGTGTAAGGTTAATAATCAGTTCTAAGCTGTCCCCATATATATGAAAGAACTGTTGCCTTGCTCAAAGTTGGTTCCTTTCATGTACCCAATGCTGTTCAGATCATCACACTCCTTATGATGCTCAGTCAGTTTAAACGGGTTTGAGAAAGTTTAGTTATGTAAGGTACAACATTTATTCATATTAAAGTTGACTTCCTATGTATATGTTTAAATTTGTAGTCACTTAACTGGCTTGCTTTTATTTACTGATCCACGTAGTTTTCTTATGTCTCCAGATTTGCGTGTTACAGTATATCCATAGGTAAGCACTGAACACAAAGCAGGACCCAAACCCATATGAGCACCAGCCATATTATTTCTATTAATTACTAGCGATCCCCCGTGGCTCTGCCCACATAGCAGTGAAACAGGACAGTGAGGAGGGCTCAGTCCAGCTGCCTACTCCCGATGTCACGCTTCCTCGCCCCCTCGGCCTGCAGCCTCTGACTCGGATTAGCGTGAATATATCACTCCTGCAAGCGAACTATCATTTTAAGCGCGATGAGAGAACTCGCAAAATCAACTGGAATGTTCAAGCAAACTATAGAAAAAACCCGATCTAAATCCGATAAGTAGTTCTCTCGTGAAAAGCAGACAGAGAGACAGACAGACAGAAGTTGGATTTTATATATAGAGAGATTTGAATAATGACTCTGCATTGGCCACTGTGGTACCTTACTCTGACATGAACTGCTTCAGAAACAAATAGTTCTCTATTTTGTCTTTGAAAAATGTTCCCATTAATTTCTCTGTGATACACGTTAAACTGTCTACTGTTCATCTCTTTTCATATAATGTAGTAATATAATAATGTAATAACTCACTGGTATGTACTGTAGTGGTTTCTGAAAAATGCGTGTTAAAGGTTTGTAATCGCTAGCTTCTTTAAATACTCTTGAGTAAATGTTAATAAGCTCAGGCAATTTATTCCCTTTCAGTCATTTAAATCCTAGTAGTATAATCTCCATATCATATATAGTATTACCTTAAGATTTTCCAGGCATGTTACGTACCTCTTCAAAGATGAAAACTTCAGAAAAAGATAAATTCAGTATATTTCAGTCAGAAGAATGTGGAAAATGAAGGAAAGTCAGGTGAAACCTGTAAAAAGTAATACTTCTCAATAATTCAAGATTAGAGACAGACTTTGTGCAGTCACCAGTTGTATGCTGGTGTTTTTTTACAATACTGCCCTGTGTACAGAGTCCCATGATTATATATAATATGAATTTATCATATGCATAATATAATGTATACATATAATGATATATAATCTTCCTTTTTTCAATCTGGTTCTTCAAAGTACGTACCAATTCTATCCTTTGTAATTTGTCTACAAGTCACCTCTCAGTCCACAACTGTCCACGGTCTCCTTTGTAACTGCAGCCGTTCTGTGACAACAGTGTCTCCAACAATGCAATTATACTCTAAATGTATCTGCTTTACATTTCTAGATTACCACATGCACATCTAGCAGCCTAATTTACAGTACAAAATGGACACCAATTTACATAAAGTAAATGGAAGGGAGGCTGTCAGACTTTTTAAGGAGCAATTTAGGGTTGTTAAGCTCAAAAAATCCTGTCTTAGGAGTCCACTGTTGCATACAGTGAATTTAGAAAGTATTCAAATCCAGTTACTCTTTTCACATTTTGCTCTGTTGCAGCCTTGTGCTAAAATCATCCATCCATCCATCCATTTTCCAACCCGCTGAATCCGAACACAGGGTCACGGGGGTCTGCTGGAGCCAATCCCAGCCAACACAGGGCACAAGGCAGGGAACCAATCCTGGGCAGGGTGCCAACCCACCGCAGGACACACACAAACACACCCACACACCAAGCACACACTAGGGCCAATTTAGAATCACCAATCCACCTAACCTGCATGTCTTTGGACTGTGGGAGGAAACCGGAGCGCCCGGAGGAAACCCACACAGACACGGGGAGAACATGCAAACTCCACGCAGGGAGGACCCGGGAAGCGAACCCGGGTCCCCAGATCTCCCAACTGCGAGGCAGCAGCGCTACCCACTGCGCCACCGTGCCGCCCTGCTAAAATCATTTCAATTAATTATTCCCCTACATCAAGGAACACTCAATACCCCAAAATGACAAAACGAAAACAAGATTTTACAAATAAAAAACTGGAATGTCACACTGACACAAGTACAGTATTCAGACTCTTCACTCAATACTTCATTGAAGCGTCTTTGTCAATGTTACAGCCAGCAGTTTTTCTGGTTTTGGTGTGACAAGCTTCACACACCTGGATTTGGGGATTTTCTGCCATTCTCTTCTGCTGATCCTCTCCTGCTCTGTAAGGTTGGATGCAGAATGCTGGTGGACAGCCATTTTCAGGTCTTTCCTTTCGGAACAACCTAAGAACATTACCACATCTAAGCCTTTCCAGTGCCATTTTGCTTTATGCATGGAGTTATTGCCCTGTTAGAAAGTGAACCTTCAGCCTATTTTGGGGTCCAGAGTGCTCTGGAGCAGGTTTTCATTAAGCATATACTCTATATTTTGCACAGTTCAGATTTTCCTCAACAGTGTCCAGCCAGAGGGCCCATCATGTTCTTTGCCCTTATTCCCCAATTACTCAGTTTGGCAACTAGCTCTAGGAAGAATCGTGGTTGTTTCAGACTTCTTCCATTTAAGAATTATGAAGACAGCTGTGCTCTACGGAACATCCAATCTTGTCTCTAAGCTCTGCAGTCAATTCATTCGACTTCATGGCTTGGTTTTTGTTGTAATGCACATTGAAAACTGTGGGCATTCTATAGACAGGTATGGGTCTTTTCTATTCACATCCAATCCAATGAATTGAGCACAGATGGATTCCAAACAAGGTGTAGATCACATCTCAGTGGTGATCAGTAGAGTGGGATGCACCTGAGTCAAATTTTCAATGTCATAGTAAAGGGTCTGAATACTTGTATCAATATATTTCAGGTTTCTTAAATTAATTTGCAAAAATTTCTAAAATTCTGTTTTCGCTTTATCATTCTGAGGTATGGAGTGTTGCTTGATGTGGGAAAAAAAATTAATTTAAATGATTTTAGCACAAGGCTGCAACATAACAAAATGTGAAAAAAGTGAAGGAGTCTGAAGACTTTCTAAATCCACTGTATTTCATCACTCCAGGCTGTGACCAAACCAACTGTTCAGTGTCCAGCTTTGTGCCACATGCCTGATAGATAACAGCCACAATTCCACAGGTTCCTGTAGCCATTTTGTTATACTTTCCTCAACTGAACAAACTCTCCTCTCATATCCCTATGCTTGATCTTGCTTTGCCTTCTGTTTCTTGAGGCTATCGTACCATTTGTGTTTGTTGTTGTTCAGCTCATGAGTATTTTTTCACCTGAATATAGACCATTCCCCCATAGTTTCTTTTATTGGTCCAGTCGGACTATTGACCGTTTCTCAGCTGATGATGTCCTCATGTCTTCCAGCTATCTGTCTTATCAATTTCAATCCCCCTTCGACATTCATTGGCCATCTCAATCCTGAGGAGTGTTATTCATTGCACAGAACTACTCCACAGAAAGTAGGTGTTTCAAGCCGATGAATAGGAAGATCAAGAATATTCCCACACTGGAGGTACTCAGTCTCATCCTTTGCATCACCCTTGCAGAGCTTTGCTTTCTGTTTCTTCTGTCTCAGCTCTCACCGCTGTATCTTCTCCAATGGATATGTTCAAGAATTGGCCCAAAGAAACTTCAGCAGCCAAAACACTGCATTTGTAACTTTCTATTTTTTAGTTAAGATCCATTAGGTTACCAGTGAACAAAATAGCCACGTGTGAATGAGAATGGGTATAAGTGTCAGGGTCAATGTTGCAAGTTTCAGGGGGCACTTGAGCACTGATCCTGAACGCAAAGAAGACACTGGAGGCAGAAGTACCACATAAAAAGGAAATTCATTAACAAGAGATGGAATAATTACTGCAGGGGAAAAGAGAATGTTACACAAGAGGTAAAACAATAACACCTACGGGCCTTCTTATATATTAAGATCCCTAAGTATGCCATGGAGTGGGGTGGCTGGTCCACTTACCCACTCCAAACTGCACACCCATCCTCACTTTCCAGTATCAATTGCTCTCCAACTTTAACTCTGGCCTTCCTTCCTCCCACTAACTGAATCCAGAAGGGGATTCCCAAGCTCACTGTCACTTAATATTCCCCTTATCGCTGGCTGTCCTCCCTGGTACCTTTATGAGATTACCACATACTACTCTCTAGTGGCTTAGGTAACATCATCACAATTAATAAAGCTTCTTTTCATTTATGGGCTTTGCCTGACCCAGATCTGCACTGGTAGCACCCCTTGCTGGTTATAATGCACATTTCCTTTAAACTGCACAGACCCAGTTTTCAAATGTTGTTCCTCATGAAGCCACACTATAAATGGAGGGCAGAATGTGATTCTTGATATACAGTACTTGTGAGACCTTAATAAATGAATACTGTTAAACACACAAACAAAACCAAATCCAACCTGCAAGGTTAACCATTCATAAAAAGTGGTCAGAATTTGTAAAATAGTAAAGTAAATTTAAAAAAATAACATAATAGAAAAAAAATATTTTTCCAAATGTAAACAGTAAAAATTGTTCAGTAAAATCTTTTTTTTTAAGAAAATAATAGGCTGCCTGTGTAGCCCTTATTTAAGGTTGTCCTTTTTACTTCATGAAAATACTTTTTAAATTTCATTCTTTTTAATTAATAACAATGGGCATCTTTCACCAAATGAATTGGCTGCACTTCAAGTTATACTTTTCTCTGCGGACCTCTGTTATCCAACTTCAAAACATTACAAATCCCAGGTGAACCTCCATCCCCGAGCTCAAGGCTGACATTCACTCCCTGAGGCGAGGCAGTCTAATGAATGTGTACCCGTGCCAAGGTTCACACAGGGGTGCCACCTGAACTCTCTGTTCCTGGCTCCGACTCGTATTGTGAAGAGCACTGACTGAGGGGCCAGTGGGCTTGGACAGCTTACTCCATCAGCGTGCTGAACTGCCACGGAGGAGCTATGGCTGCTGCTTATTTTTTTTTTTGCACTAACCCAGTCTTAACTAAAATCTTTGTTTGTCTTGACACTTTGTTCTCAGTTTCTAGAGTCATAAAATAATACTGGCTAAGCTAAATAAGAATTTCACTCTACTCTATACATGTGATAAAACTACTTCTACTACATGGTAGGGTTTACTTTTCTCAGTTTGGTTTTATTAAAAAAACACACACATTTATTCTTATTATTTTGTTTTGTCTTTGCTTTAATTCTCCCATTAAGAGTCAGCAGACACAGCCCTGAGGGGAAGTGGCTCATTTGGTATTGATTCCATCTGTGTGATTACTGAGTGCAGTTTTATAGTATAATTATATGAGATAGCAAAATCCAAAGAATAATCAATGCTGGTGAATAGTATAAAATAAACACAATTCCAGTAATGATACATGATAATTTAAATGAAGGGTTACAAAATTGATCAACATGAAAACCAGCAGCTGCAAAGATCACTGTACAGGACCAGAAATGAAAACGTTGCTTCTGCTTGACAATCACAGTATTTTAATACCAGACAACCAAATAAGAACATATAGTATCTTTCATGCTAAGCGCTATTTTTTTATTTTATATATAGATGCTTATGTACACATTTGGGCCACATTCTAGAAAATTTGGTATTTTGTAATAGGCTCCTTACACATGTAAAGAAGTGTCCTTAAGTATTTGTATAGTGTTTCCTCATCATTTCTGAGTTAAAATGATCAAGCTGCACCAGAACACATGAGTAAAGAGACAAAACAAGCATTAGCAAGACAGGCATTCATTAACGTACAAATAGTGCATGCAGTTTTTATCGATAGAAGGGAAAGTAAAGGGCTGCATGCAGGTTGCTGTACCTTTATTTGATAGATTTTCATGTGATGGAAGCATTCTGTGTTGAAGAGTGCCTTGATCCCACTGTAAAATAAGTATTTGAACATGCTGTCAGAATGTGTGTTCTTTTCATTTTCTGCTTAACTTCTGATTATTTAAATATTATGTGATCTGGAATATCATCAGGATTTAACTGAATATCAAACAATTAATGACTATATAAAGTACATAAAATATTACAGATTATAAGGTCCAGTACCATGACACTATACAAAGCAAAAAGTAAGATATGAATAAAATAAAACTGTATTGCATATCTGATATTATCCATCTATTTTCTGAACTCACCACATTCAATACCATAGCATATTACAGATGCAACAAAGGTAGCCAACAGCAAACAGGACACCAAACACCAAAGGGCATTGTAATGTTATTATTCAGCCTAAACACTTCTTAAAGCTTTTGGAAGACAGCAAAGTGTCCAGAGAAAATATACAAAAAAAAACAACACCCTGATCTACACTACTGATGCTTCCTGCTGCACCTCCAGGTAGGCAGTATGGTGTGGTAGATATGCCATTGAATTGCAAAATCACAAGGCCCTGGGGCTCACTCTGATAAGCACGTTCCCGTGAAGTCTACTTCCCAGGCACCTTTCTTGCCTCTTATTCAGTTTAATAGTCTCGGTCTTTGAAGGCAGCTCTGTCAGTGTGTATCTTGCTAATGTCTCTTCACCAGTGCTCCCTCTCTCAAGTTTGTTCCCATAAAGACCGTTTCTCAAACAGTGTCACTATTCTTCGACATGCCTTTCTCACCTCTTATCTAGTTCCGTCCATGCCATCTGTGAAGGTGGCGCTTTCATTGTTCCTCATATGCCTTTACTCCTCCTCGCGCTGGGCCATCTTAATGGCATTATAGGCCCCCAGGCAAAGCAGTACATTGGGGCCCCTACCTGCACAACCACTCAGCAAGTCACAACATACATAGATTAGCGTGAGGCCCCTATGCTTGTGGGCCCCAGACAACTGCTCATGCGTTAAGATGGCCCTGTCCTTGCGTTTCTCACACCCACACTTTCTCTTTTGATCACATCATTAAAGTCAAATTGACCAGTCACCATAGCTAAGCTGAGGGTCTGGACACACAGATCTTAGTGTTTCATTATATGGCAGATTATAGAGGCACAGTCCCAAAGGTGTAGCATTTATAGTGTGAAGTCTGCATGCTCTCCCAGGGTCTGCATGGGATCATTTGGGTTCTCTAGTTTTCATTATTGTCATGATGTTAGTGAATGTGTCCTGTGGTAGGTTAGCATCATATCCAGGGTTGGTTCCTTCATTGTGCCCGGCACTGGCTTCCATAACCTTCAAGTGAATAAGCAGGTTAGAAAACTGGTGGATTTATATTATATTATATTATATTATATTATATTATATTATATTATATTATATTATATTATATTATATTATCTGTGGTGGGTTGGCACCCTGCCCGGGATTGGTTCCTGCCTTGTGCCCTGTGTTGGCTGGGATTGGCTCCAGCAGACCCCCGTGACCCTGTGTTCGGATTCAGCGGGTTGGAAAATGGATGGATGGATGGATGGATGGATATTATATTATATTATATTATATTATATTATATTATATTATATTATATTATATTATATTATATTATGGGCGGCACGGTGGCGCAGTGGGTAGCGCTGCTGCCTCGCAGTTGGGAGACCTGGGGACCCGGGTTCGCTTCCCGGGTCCTCCCTGCGTGGAGTTTGCATGTTCTCCCCGTGTCTGCGTGGGTTTCCTCCGGGCGCTCTGGTTTCCTCCCACAGTCCAAAGACATGCAGGTTAGGTGGATTGGGGATTCTATATTGGCCCTAGTGTGTGCTTGGTGTGTGGGTGTGTTTGTGTGTGTCCTGCGGTGGGTTGGCACCCTGCCCGGGATTGGTTCCTGCCTTGTGCCCTGTGTTGGCTGGGATTGGCTCCAGCAGACACCCATGACCCTGTGTTCGGATTCAGCAGGTTGGAAAATGGATGGATGGATATTATATTATATTATATTATAGTGGTAGTAATAGTAATAGTAGTAGAGATAATACTAGCATTTCAGGTATACAGAATACACTGAAAATCTTATTTGTGTGCATAACCAATCTGCAGCATGTTGCCCCCCTACAGCATCATTATATTATATTATATTATATTATATTATATTATATTATATTATATTATATTATATTATATTATATTATATTATATTATATTATATTATATTATATTATATATTTCCTTACCCATTTACTCAAGTGCATAGGTTGTGGGGAAGAGCATTACACTCAAGGCAGAAGCTAGGCAAGCAGTGTGGCATAATGGTTAAGGCTTTGGACCTCAGACCTTGAGGTTGTGACCATGAATAATTCACTTCACCTGCCTGTGCTCCAATTGGAGAAAACAAAAAGAAACATAACCAATTGTATCCCTGAAATGTTGTTAGTCACACTGGATAAAGGAAACGGATAAATTAAGCATCATCATCATAATAATAGCTAAGCTTAGTGCCATTTCACTGCATGGCACAACTACACACTCAGACACTAAAAATGGATACATTTGTAGCTCCCACTTTATCTAGACCAACATGAACACAATGGGAACATGTAAACAGCTCACATACAGTATCTGAGCAGCACTAATTAATGTGCGGTTTATATTATATTATATTATATTATATTATATTATATTATATTATATTATATTATATTATATTACGAGAGCAATGATCTATATACTAGTGTTCCTAGACATCAAAAAACAAGGCTTTTATCTTTCAAATACTGAAAGGAAATTTATTTTAGGAAAGACAATCAATGCCCCATACTAAATTTGGCATTAAAATAGTGAAAGAGATGCTGAGAAAAAAAAATTAAATGTTATAAAAGTTACCTCTTAATGAAGAGACACTTGACTGCAGGCTTGGCTTCTCATGTTCACAGTAAATGAGTTCAAATGAGATTGGGTGAGTTCAAATGAGATTGTCCAGCATATGGCACCTGAGGCAGCAGGTATGCCCAACTCCCTCGTCTACAGAGCATCCCGCCCCAGGAGGCAGTTTCCCTCACAACCAGAGAGTAAACAACAAACAGAAACATTCTCAAATATGCAGTCCCATCAGTGGGCAGACGTCATTAGTTCAACAAAACTGAACCACAATATTTGTGCCGGGTATATGTGCATGATGCAAGGCATTTGTTTTTCATCATTAGGTGCTCAAGAAGGAGGGGAGGATAAACACTTTAAGATGTGATATGCCAGGTAACTTTGAATGATAGGGAAAAATAGCTTATTAATTTATGTTTTATTAAATAAACATTATATTAAATAATACAAATTTTAATTAAACTGAAATAATCCAGGGTCTTTAAAACGTTACCAATATTTTGTTTTTTTCTCCAATCAAAAAAAAAAAATTGTGCCATTGCATCTTCTTCAAGTGACATTTTAGTGTTAAACCATGTTCTAATATTCTTGGGCTCCTTATCACACACAAGGATTTTAAATCTTTTTTAATTCTTTTTTTCCTACAATTTTGTTTATGATTCCTAACACTTTTTTTTAATTATATGCTCACCTATCTTTATTAGTAATGAGTGAGTGATTCATGCAAACCTGAATTCACAGCAAAACTTAAGAGTTTCACTTCCAAAAAAATTACAAAGCAAACAGTGTTTTGCCACAATCGAAAGTTGCACTATTAGTACATATATTTTATCAGCACCCTTTTTTTATATTAACGTGCAAAGTCATGGAAAATGTATACTGGGGTGTGGAGAGACCTGGACATGTTGCTGCAGGTAAGCCTCCAGAAAGGTCCTGGATTGGATCAGCTAAAGTTGGTAGAGAAAGTGAATGTAGGTGGTGTGATGTGTGAGCCCAAATGAGTAATGTGATGTGTAATGCAGTGTGAATGTGATGGCAAGCAATGCACTAGGTAAAAGACAATGTGTGGAGCCACATGGAAAGAGTCATGGAAGATCAGCAGCATTGGAAGGTGGCTGAGGAAGGGGACAGTGGTTTTGGCTACTGAATGATCCTTGGGGTGAAATGGTCCATGCTTTCCATCCAGGAAACTTTTAAAACTCTCCAAAACCTCATTTTAGCGACTTTCACGTTTCACATGCTAAATGCTGGATCTGAAATAAAACTCATCACTAGTTTTCTTCCTTGTTACTAGTCAGTCATCTTTGCAAGTGGATTGATTGACTTTGATGCCATCTAATCCTCTTGGATGTTCTGCGCAGCGTGTCTGCGTTCTTTTGTGTAATTGGTTGTTAGATTATATTATAAACAGAATATTTCTGTTGTTTGATGAATATGTTTTATAAACACTGTCACATATTCTCCTTTCTTCAGTCACTCATGGCTTTAAAACTTGTTTGAGTAATCGCAATCTCTTCATCAAACTTTCTGAGTCCACTATTTCCATTACAGAGTTGTGAGGAGTGTGAATCTACAGGATGTTGATGACATTAACCACAAGGTCCTGTGTGGGGTGCCAGTCTAATGCTGTGAACACTCAAGTGCACACCTATAGTCTCTCTCACCTGGATAATAAACCTAATCTGCATGTTCCTTGTAATCCGACAGGAAAACAGAGAAAATCCACATGGACAAAGTTAAAACATGTAAACATGACATTAACCTTGGGATTAAACTGACACAGTGGTCAGTGTAGCTGAATCTTATCTTCAGTGACGTGGGTTCAGTTTTCAGCTTACTTGTGTGTGGAATCTGCATGTTCTGTCTATGGATTTTCCTCCAAAATCCCAAAGGTGGAAGTTATAAATTAATGGTTATCTCCAAACAGTGAATATGGATGTGACCATAAAGGCCCTCTGTGATTTACTGGCATCCATGCCTGGTTTATGCTTATGATCAGAACGGTCAGCCTAGTTTTTAATTTTTTTGCATCTCTGTAATGGAATAAGCAGGATCAAGAAAAGGATGTATGGATTTCAGATATATGAATAACTATATTAATATACTTTTTAGGAAAACTGATGCCCACATAGAAGTGGTAAGAGATGAAGAGGAAGAACAAGAAAAAGAAGACATTTTAAAATTTACTTCACCATACAATGCCATTTAGAGGGCAACATGAGCCTGTGCTAGGAAATACAATCTTTTTTGCACTGCAATAGCTGGCAAAGCATTTTAAATTATCCAGACAATGAAATGCAGACATTTCTGGTTAGTTTTCACTGAAATGGAAGGTTCCTGAAAAATTCTCATGGGTAGTCTTGAATTAGACAGACCGACCGACCGACCGACCGACCGACCGACCGACCGACCGACCGACCGACCGACCGACCGATCGATCGATCGATAGATAGATACTTTATTAATCCCAAGGGGAAATTCACATACTCTAGCAGCAGCATACTGATACAAAAAAACAATATTAAAGAGCAATAAAAATGTAGGTAAAAACAGACAACAACGTTGAATAATGTTAACGTTTACCCCCCGGGTGGAATTGAAGAGTCGCATAGTTTGGGGGAGGAACGATCTCCTCAGTCTGTCAGTAGAGCAGGACAGTGACAGCAGTCTGTCGCTGAAGCTGCTCTTCTGTCTGGAGATGACACTGTTTAGTGGATGCAATGGATTCTACATAATTGATAGGAGCCTGCTGAGCGCCCATCACTCTGCCACGGATGTCAAACTGTCCAGCTCCATGCCTACAACAGAGCCTGCCTTCCTCACCAGTTTGTCTAGGCGTGAGGCGTCCTTCTTCTTTATGCTGCCTCCCCAGCACACCACTGCGTAGAAGAGGGCACTCGCCACAACCGTCTGATAGAACATCTGCAGCATCTTATTACAGATGTTGAAGGACGCCAGTCTTCTAAGGAAGTATAACCGGCTCTGTCGTCTCTTGCACAGAGAATGAGTATTGACAGACCAGTCCAATTTATCATCCAGCTGCACTCCCAGGTATTTATAGGTCTGTTCCCTCTGCACACAGTCACCTCTGATGATCACAGGGTCCAGGAGAGGCCTGGGCCTCCTAAAATCCACCACCAGCTCCTTGGTTTTGCTGGTGTTCAGGTGTAGGTGGTTTGAGTCGTACCATTTAACAAAGTCCTTGATGAGGTTCCTATACTCCTCTCCTGCCCACTCCTGATGCAGCCCACGATAGCAGTTTCGTCAGCGAACTTTTGCACGTGGCAGGACTCTGAGTTGTATTGGAAGTCTGATGTATATAGGCTGAACAGTCCCCTGCAGCGCTCCTGTGTTGCTGACCACAATGTCAGACCTGTGAGTTCCCGAGACGCACATACAGAGGTCTGTTTGTAAGATAGTCCACGATCCATGCCACCAGGTATGAATCTACTCCCATCTCTGTCAGCTTGTCCCTGAGGAGCAGAGGTTGGATGGTGTTGAAGGTGCTAGAGAAGTCTAGAAACATAATTCTTACAGCACCACTGCCTCTGTCCAAGTGGGAGAGTGATCGGTGTAGCATATAGATGATAGCACCCTCTGCTCCCACCTTTTCCTGGTATGCAAACTGCAGAGTGTCGAGGGCGTGGCGTACCTGTGGCCTCAGGTGGTGAAGCAGCAGCTGCTCCATGGTCTTCATCACATGTGACGTCAGAGCGACAGGCCGGAAGTCATTCAGCTCACTAGGACGTGATACCTTTTGGACTGGGGTGATGCAAGATGTTTTCCAAAGCCTCGGGACTCTCCCCTGTTCCAGGCTCAGGTTGAAGATGCGCTGTAGAGGACTCCCCAGCTCCAGTGCACAGACCTTCAGCAGTCGTGGTGATACTCCATCTGGACCCGCTGCTTTGATGGCACGAAGTCTCCTCAGCTCTTTGCTCACCTTTGTTGCTGTAATTGTGGGTGGGGATGTCTCTCCTATGCTGGTATCAGCAGAAGGATGGGTGGAGGGTGTATTACTCCGAGGTGAGAGGGTGTTAGGGTGGTCAAACCTGTTAAAGAAGTTGTTCATTTGGTTTTCTCTCTTCACGTCTCTCTCGATGGTGGTACCCCGCTTCGAGCTACAGCCAGTGATGATCTTCATCCCATCCCACACTTCCTTCATGCTGTTATTCTGTAACTTCTGCTCCAGCTTTCTCCTGTACTGCTCCTTTGCCGCCCTGAGCTGGACTCGGAGTTCCTTCTGCACGCGCTTGAGCTCATGCTGATCACCGCCTTTAAAAGCCCTTTTCTTCTGGTTCAAAAGGCCCTTGATGTCACTTGTAATCCATGGCTTGTTGTTAGCATAGCAGCGTACTGTTCTTACTGGAACTACAATGTCCATACAGAAGTTGATGTAATCAGTAGTGCAGTCAACAACCTCCTCAATGTTCTCACTATGTGATCCCTGCAGAATATCCCAGTCTGTAGTTCCAAAGCAGTCTCTCAGAGCCTTCTCTGCCTCCGGGGACCACTTTCTGAATGAGCGTGTGGTTGTAGGTAGCTCTCTCACTCTTGGTTTGTAGTGAGGCTGATGCAGAACCAGGTTATGATCTGCTTTCCCAAGCGCAGGCAGCAGGGTGGCGCTGTATGCGTCTTTAACGTTTGCATACAGTAAGTCAATAGTCTTATTTCCCCGGGTGTTGCAGTCCACATACTGGGAGAAGGCAGGTAATGTTTTGTCCAGTGTCACATGGTTAAAATCTCCAGCGATTAGCACAAGTGCCTCAGGGTGCTGCGTTTGTAACTTAGCAACAGCAGAATGGATGATGTCACTCGCTATCTCCATGTCCGCCCGAGGAAGGATGTAAACAATAACAACAATGACGTGTTCAAACTCTCTGGGCAAGTAATAGGGACGCAAACTTACAGCCAACAGTTCAATGTCCCTACAGCAAGTGGAGATTTTGACGTTAACATGTCCAGAGTTACACCACCTTGTATTGACATAGAGAGCGAGTCCTTCTCCTTTGTGCTTCCCACAGGTACTTGCGTCTCTGTCCACTCTAACTGTGCTAAACCCGGGTAGCTCCATGTTAGCATCTGGGATGTTAGCTGTTAGCCACGTTTCACTAAAACACAACAAACTGCATTCTCTGTAGGTTCTGACATTTTTCACCAGCGCAGCCAGTTCGTCGATCTTATTTGATATTGAGTTCACATTTCCCAGGATCACAGAAGGCACAGAAGGCTTAAAAGGCCACTTTCTCGCAAGCCGCTTCATTTTTAGTTTAGTGCCAGCTCTGCTGCCATGATACCGCCTTCTTACCTCGTCGGGTAAATAGGGAACCACACCGACACTGGCATTTGTTCTCACCACTTGAAGTTGACTACTTGAATAGACGAATCTCGGCGTGTAAAAAATCCATGTCCACGTTGTAAAAGTAAGTGTGTCCAGGGAACGAATCCACATAAAAGAAAGTGATAGGAGTGATCAATAAAAATAATAAAAAAAGAGAAAAATAAAAGGTAGAAAAATAAAGTCGTACACGGAGCTGCTGAAAAGGCTGCCACTCTCGGCGGCACCTGAGTCATCCAATTAATTCATCAAATTAATGCACTTCAGGGTCACTGGGGCCAGAGCAGCACTGGTCACAAGTCAGAGACCAACCCTGGACAAAGTGCCAGTACATTACAGGGCTTATTTTAAACAAACAAACTTTTAAACTCAGATTTATTATTAATAATCATCATGTGTATGAGAACACCCTGCAAAGAGCTACCTTTCACCTGATGTGGCTCCTCTAAATTTACTTGTAGCTGTGTGACCAGTTCCCTGGGGGACCAGACTCTCCAATAATGTGAGCTAATAGCCCGACTGCCCAAAAGGTAAGCTGACAAGAGAGCCCTATTGGGGAAAACATTCTTTGTGAGTTTGTGAAGTGTTCTGGGTGTGCCTTTCCTGCAATTTCTGTGCCATGTGTTTCCACCACATCTACCATTGAGATGATGATATCTTATGGCATTAAACTTTTAACTGTTTAAATGACTACCTTAAATACCTCCTCCCTGGCGGACGATGATTCCCCAACCTAGCGCATGGCTCCATGGGAGATGGAGTCTTCCACAGCCTGGTTGAGAGCTCGGATGGCCGCTAGGGGGAGCTGCATAGAGTCTGCAGCCCGGCTGGTCGAATCTTCAGCCCCACCCGGAAGTGTAATTAGAACCAGGTGGTCAAGCACCTGGAATGCTTCCGGGTGGGTTATAAAAAGGGCCAGCCACCACCACTCGAGAGCCAGAGTTGGGAGGAAGGAGACGACGCTTGTGGAGGAGTGGTGGTGAAAAGGAAGGATTATTGTGTAGTGTGGAAAAGAGTGCTTTTGGGACTGTGTATTGCCTGTGGGTCACGGGCAAGACGTGCGCCCACGGGTAAAGAGAAAAATAAAAGTCCTTGTGCTTTATACGTGCCTCTGTGTCCTTCTGTGCCGGGTTAGGCACCTATATAGCGCTATTTCTACAATAAATATATATATATATATATACAGGTACTCGTCGACATACGACCTATGCAAGTTACGACTGTTCGACTTTACGACGCGTTTTGACTGTTTCCCCTGCCAGCTGTTGGCAGCGCCAGTTTCCCGCACTCTCAAGTCTCGCTACGCAGCAGTAAAAATATACGCAGCAGTGTTGCCCCATGTGTGTTTGTGTCTTGTTGTTTTGGCAATTTTCGATAATAATATAACCCTAACATATAACCCTATAATATTAACACTAATAGCAGCTTTCTACTCAAAACGGCAAACTTGAGAAGCTGCCAGCATCAAACCCAGAAGCTCTTGATTGGGCAGTTCTTAGGATTGCACTACGCAAGCAGTCGCATCAACTGCTTACCGCAACCTGCTTTCTTTTTTCTTCTTGAATAAAAGCGCACTTGTTCTGTTATACTTGTACTTGTGAAAGTGTTTATTTGATATTTGGACTTCAGGCTTCACACCAGTCATTCTCAGTCACACACACCACTCACATCCACAGTTTTCCCAGTCTCGTTCGTGCACAAGTTTTATATACAATCATCACATTCAAATGTTAACAGTTCCCACACACAACTGCTGACTCCCAATCAAGAGCTTCTGGGTTCGATGCTAGCAGCTTCTCGAGTTTACCGCTTTGAGTAGAGAGCTGCTGTTATTGTTAATATTATACAATAAAAACATACATTTGATTTACGTCTGTAACAACCGCTGTAAATTTATAGTGCTTGTCAAAGTTAGCGTTCACACTCGCCCCGATATGACACTGCTCTTTTCAAATAAAGACGCGCTATAACAGAGGTGAACTCAGATCAGAGAAAACAGAAGCCCTCCCCGCGAGAAATGGCGTATGGAAGAAGAAGTGTGTTAAGCGTTATGTAAATACTTTTGCTGGATTTAACAGTGAACAAGAACTTGATGAGATTCGTGAAGAAATAGTGAAACTGTCAAAAGACCTTTCATTGGAATGTGAAATGGAAGATGTCGAGGAGTTGCTAGACCGGGAATCAGGTGAACTTATGAATGAAGAGCTGATAGAATTGGAAGAAGAAAAGTGGCGGAAGAAGAAACAAGAGAATTGGAGTAAGACGAAGAGGAGGAGGTGCCACAAACAATGTTCACCACAAAGGGATTGTCAGAAGATTTATCTCTACTGAATAAACTCCTCGCTCATTTTGAAAAAATGGACCCAAATATTGAACGATTTGCGAGGATTGAACGGATGGCACGCAACACATTTCGTCCTTATTGCGAAATTTATGAAGAGAAAAAAAAACAAACAATTCAGACGAAGCTCACTATGTTTATGAAAAGAGCAACTCCTCCCATCACCCCGTCCGCAGCCTCGCCTGATCTGATGAAGGCGATATCGACAACCCGCAGCCAAGCACCAGTGGTGCCAGGAATTAAATGTACAGTATTTCTTGTTTTGTACGTTTTCCACATATTAAACAAATTGTACTGTAGTATGCTGTGTTTGTCTTAGAAAGTAAGAAAATGTTGATAAAATATTACTTTAAGATGATTACAATATTATTACCCAGTCTAATATTCTTACCTTAAATTAACATAGGCCGACTTACGTCCAGATCAACTTACAACCAGTCAGTCGGAACCAATCGCGGTTGTAAGTCGACAAGTACCTGTATATATATATATATATATATATATATATATATATATATATATATATATATATATATATATATATATATAAATATATATATATATATATATATATATATACACACAGTGCATCGAGAAAGTATTCACAGCGCATCACTTTTTCCACATTTTGTTATGTTACAGCCTTATTCCAAAATGGATTAAATTCATTTTTTTCCTCAGAATTCTACACACAACACACCATAATGACAACGTGAAAAAAGTTTACTTGAGGTTTTTGCAAATTTATTAAAAATAAAAAAACTGAGAAATCACAATTACATAAGTATTCACAGCCTTTGCTCAACACTTTGTCGATGCACCTTTGGCAGCAATTACAGCCTCAAGTCTTTTTGAATATGATGCCACAAGCTTGGCACACCTATCCTTGGCCAGTTTCACCCATTCCTCTTTGCAGCACCTCTCAAGCTCTATCAGGTTGGATGGGAAGCGTCGATGCACAGCCATTTTAAGATCTCTCCAGAGATGTTCAGTCGGATTCAAGTCTGGCCTCTGGCTGGGCCACTCAAGGACATTCACAGAGTTGTCCTGAAGCCACTCCTTTGATATCTTGGCTGTGTGCTTAGGGTCGTTGTCCTGCTGAAAGATGAACCGTCGCCCCAGTCTGAGGTCAAGAGTGCTCTGGAGCAGGTTTTCATCCAGGATGTCTCTGCACATTGCTGCAGTCATCTTTCCCTTTATCCTGACCAGCCTCCCAGTCCCTGCCGCTGAAAAACATCCCCACAGCATGATGCTGCCACCACCATGCTTCACTGTAGGGATGGTATTGGCCTGGTGATGAGGGTGCTTGGTTTCCTCCAAACGTGACGCCTGGCATTCACACCAAAGAGTTCAATCTTTGTCTCATCAGACCAGAGAATTTTCTTTCTCATGGTCTGAGAGTCCTTCAGGTGCCTTTTGGCAAACACCAGGTGGGCTGCCAAGTGCCTTTTGCTAAGGAGTGGCTTCCGTCTGGCCACTCTACCATAGAGGCCTGATTGGTGGATTGCTGCAGAGATGGTTGTCCTTCTGGAAGGTTCTCCTGTCTCCACAGAGGACCTCTGGAGCTCTGACAGAATGACCATCGGGTTCTTGGTCACCTCCCTGACTAAGGCCCTTCTCCCCCGATCGCTCAGTTTAGATGGCCGGCCAGCTCTAGGAAGAGTCCTGGTGGTTTTGAACTTCTTCCACTTATGGATGATGGAGGCCACTGTGCTCATTGGGACCTTCAAAGCAGCAGAAATTTTTCTGTAACCTTCCCCAGATTTGTGCCTCAAGACAATCCTGTCTCGGAGGTCTACAGACAATTCCTTTGACTTCATGCTTGGTTTGTGCTCTGACATGAACTGTCAACTGTGGGACCTTATATAGACAGGTGTGTGCCTTTCCAAATCATGTCCAACCAACTGAATTTACCACAGGTGGACTCCAATTAAGCTGCACAACATCTCAAGGATGATCAGGGGAAACAGGATGCACCTGAGCTCAATTTTGAACTTCATGGCAAAGGCTGTGAATACTTATGTACATGTGCTTTCTCAATTTTTTTATTTTTAATAAATTTGCAAAAACCTCAAGTAAACTTTTTTCACGTTGTCATTATGGGGTGTTGTGTGTAGAATTCTGTGGAAAAAAATGAATTTAATCCATTTTGGAATAAGGCTGTAACATAACAAAATGTGGAAAAAGTGATGCGCTGTGAATACTTTCCGGATGCACAGTATATGAAGCACCAATTTAATGATATGATGTTTGGGAATGATTGCTGCTTATCAGTAACTTGATTGGTGCAAACTGCTGTATTTCTTAAATTAGTTATGTAAAGTATCCTGATTTTAAAAATGGAAAGCTCTCCCAACCTTACTTAATCTGGCAAAGAGAACTGACCTATTCTTACGTGGAACTTCCGCAGTCTTGTAGTAATAAAAGACGTCCATGTTGGAAAAATTAGAATGGTGATGTCAGCTATTATTTAAAAGAGAATTTACATGACAGCCTGCTTTATTAGCTGTACCTTCATCTGTGAGCTTTTTCCTTTTTAAGAAACATTATTATTATGTGTGTTGCTTTTATGTTTGGATCCCTTTAACCCTGAGACTAGTTTTATAAAACAGAAAACACAAATCAATGATGTTCAATCATGCTTCCAGTTCATAAAACCTTATGGGAAAAATCCCAGAGAAAACCATCAGATGTACTATAATTGAGAGATAATAATAGAAAATAGGTGTATTAGCATAATTCTGACATTTTAAGACATACTCATTACAGAGCACTTCAGGCTCAGGGCCAGATTAAAGGCTAAAGTGGCACTGGTCCACCCAAACAGACAGTCAAGGACTGTGAAAAATTTATGCTTGGGACTTAAGAGGAGTTTAGATTCATGCAAATGAAATAAAAATCATATATAAGTGATACACCTTTCAGAAATGTGTTTTCACTCTCTCTTCACGGCTCCAACATGATAAAAAATCAAGGAGCAACAATTAAAGTCTCCAAGAGATCTTGCCTCAGAACTCCTCTCTCCTTTTAGTGGAAAAAAAGTGCGAGCCCACTTTCTGACTTACTGATGCTGAATGAGCCACTTAAGGCCATGTAACATTACGTGACTTTTCCAGGGATTTTCAGTTGTGGAATTCAGTTACATACGGTAATCTGCGACTCATTCTGACAAAATCAAACCTATTTAATTTTGCCTTTAAATCATAGTGGTAAGAACTGACAATTAATGAGCGCTCACTTGAAGTACAATGCATATAATGCAGTAATGGGAAATAAGAAATGCAGATATTTTGGACCTCACAAGCAGAAGAGAGTCTCGTTTCTCTGATGTCTCATGTTTTGTGTGCCATGATAGAGTAAAAAAAAAAATAAGGATGACCTAGATTGCAGCAGAACTTGCCACAACATGGAAAAACTACTATACTTGGCATAACATTTGATATCATCTGGAGATGAGGTCAGCAATACCTGACATCCTCTTCTACAAGAAATCATGTAATATGACCATCAGCTGTACACAATCCCCATTGAGCAGGTTTCCTTACTGGAAAGTCCAACGTTTTTCACCAAAGTGGTATAATTAGTTTATTTTTGAAGGATGTTGTGTACTGCATAATGTATAGTCAATTTAACGGCATAGTTTCTGAGGCAGTAAGAAACACTTGTTTGCTTTTGATTAATAAGAGTGCTATTCAATCCGTTAAAACAATGACTGTGGCACAGATCTAAAGCAGAGAAGTAGCAATCCCATACTGGACTTACAGTATCATTTATTATGAGAATTCAGGAACATCTATGAGTAGATTTTTTTGGGGTAAACGGGATATACTTGTTTATATACTGGCTATACTGGAGCCCTGTGTTGGCTGGGATTAGCTCCAGTGGACTCCCATGGCCCTGTACGGGATAGTTGGGATATAGCGGGTTGGATAATGGATGGATATACTTGTTTGTGGTGAAAGGCAAGGTATTGATGACTTTTTTTAGAAGTGATTTTAGAACCGATCTGGGTAATTCTCAAGTATGATCTCCAAAAAAACGATCATAGCTTACAGAAGTTACATTTTACTAATCAAATCATTCACATTTACTTATTTGGCTGAAACCTTTATCCAAAGCAACTTACAACATTAACGATACAATTAGATACATTTCTTTTTTTGGTTTTCCAATTGCAGCACAGGCAGGTCAAGTGACTTGCTCATGGTTACACATTATTTGTGGATTATTGTGGATTTGAACCCACAATGTCAGGGTTTGAAGTCCAAAGCCTTAACCACTACACCACACTGCCTATATGTAAATGCAAATATGAATCATTCAAATATGCAGAATAATTTGCTGGAGTCCAGCTGCCACATTATGGAAAATAAAGGCAGAGTATAAGTAAGAGTCTAAACAGGAATTACTATAAAGGCAGTGTGTATCAAGTCTGTTCACCAGGGTACAAAAAAGAAGGGGTTGCTGGGTTTTTGCCCACTGATGACATGAATGCATGTGGTATATTAAAGACGATACTTGAAGAGATTGAGCCACAGCAACTCCTATCTGTGTGTCTGCCACACTTTTACACAAATCATTCATGCCAAAATATGACAACAGGTCCAGAATAGTTGTCTGTTTTATTATGTAAAGTCCATGCACTTTTAGATTTCTGGCACATTATTGGAGGACATCATATCATATCATATCATATCATATCACACCCAGTTCTCTTCTCCCATATTGATTTCAATTTATTTCTTATTGACTTTGCTGATATGCACTTAGCATGAATTCAGTGTACGCACTTACACAGCAACATATACCAGCATATAGTGGAATTCTAAATTACCTGTAGCCATCAATATGACACATTCAACTTGGGAAGGAAGTTGAAGGGGCATCCTGAATTACCCAAATGGTGTATGATGTCCTCTTGATGATCGAAATGAAACAGAACCTGAATGAATTTAAAAGGTCCCGCTCAATTTCAAGGGTAATTTTCCATGTGTAGGTTTATGTTCTTATTATATGTGTTCTACAAGTAACAACTGAAATAATTAACTTAACTTAAATAATACTGGAACTATCCAACCTGAAGACCCTAACTTTAAGTCAGTCCCGACTCAGGCAGTGTGTAGAATTCACATTATAACATGGCATACGGACAAAAGTGGAAATTTTCGTACGTGCAAAAAACTCCAGATGCATACATCTGTGCATGCGCTAACTTCCACGTTCTTCTGCTACATAAATCTAGGACAGCATGAAAAGTAACGCACGTGCACGCGTCTTCTGTCCCGCCCCAACTCCTCCCAGAATTACGCCTCTTTGAATATGCAGATCAATATAAACATCCCTTAAGCTCAGCCTTCTGTGAAAAGACAATGGCAAAAGCACAGAGGAAAATAGAAGAATTTCAGCAAATACCAAGTGGAGGCAAGGGAAACCATACTATTTGTTGGTTTAAACAGTGGTATAATCAACAAAAGGAAGTTGATCGGGTGACATAGAGTGTTGGAGAAACTCAAAAGTGCAAGTTCACAAAGTCGCACAGTGCCCAAAATAAAAAAGAAGCGGTCAGATATCAAAGTCACCATGAAAAGCCGAGTTGTAGCCCACCGTCTGAGTGTCATATGAAAGCTTATTAGGGTACAGAGAAAAAAAATAGGCACACAGTGGGAAAAAAGCACAAAATGTTAACTTTAATCTCGAAATTTCCACTTTAATCATGTAGTTTATTTTGTCATTAAAGTAGAACATCATAAACTTCATCTTAAAATCGTTTAATTTACTAGTTTTTCAAATCCCATCGTAACTAAAGTAGCACATTAAATGCTTTGTTTTGTATTTGATCTTCTATGCGCTGTATGTGCACTACCTGCTTCTTAAACGGGCCTTCTCTTCCTCTGACAGGACACAGAATCCATTACATTCGTAATATTACAGCTCTCTGAATAATTAAAATACTGAGATGTATACGTGATATCAATTTCATGATGATAGGAGTTAAAGCATGTTATTAAGCATGGGAACATGGTGGCACAGTGATAGTGACGAGCAGGCGCCTCGTCCACAGATTGCAAGATCGCAAGATGCTTGCTGCGCCATGCACGAGTTTCGATGAAATAATTTATTGCAGCAGTACTGTCTCTTTCAAATGTACTAACCCCCAATTCCTGTCCTTCCTTTTCTTTTTCCAAGTAACCAATCGCCACACAACCATCTCTGTAATAGATGTTAAGCCATCTGTAAGCTTAGAACGCCGATTCTTCAAAACTTTTAAGGAACATTGAAATATCTTCGTAGTACATGTTTAATTATTCTATCTGTCTTTCCGTAGTGTCGCGCCAGCCCCAGCAAGAATACAGCGCGAGGCAGGAATAATCGGGATGCCAGCTCCTTGCTAGCGCTGCAACACCGTGTCCTCACATGTTTAATTATTAACAGTATAGATTATTTAAATGACGTTAACATTTTATCTGTATAATGTAATAAACATATTTTGCTGCATTTCATCTTAAAAATGATATCGTCAACATATGTAAATACTCACTTTATAAAGTGACACAGGTTGTGCAATATTATAACTGTATCGCAGGTTTACAGTCAGGTAATTGTACTTGTAAATACAAACAGTTCTATAAGGAGCACTTGATGGACTGATTGAGTGTGTTTATAGTTCTTGGGATGAAACTGTTTCTGAACCACGACGTCAGTACAGAAAAGACTCTGAAGCGTTTGTCGGATGAGAAGCAGTTCAAATAGCGAATGGCTGTGGCAGCATGTGCTTGATTCTGTATACCAGTAATTCTTTTTCCGATCAGCTGGTCCGAGTGGTGCAGTGAGAGTAATATGGAAAAAGATGATCCGCTGTGGTAACCCCTAACGGGAGCAGCTGAAAGAAGAAGAAGAGGGTGCAGTGAGAGAACAACGCTAAAGCAGCTATGGTATTTGGAATAGTTTGGCCATTCCGTGGACCATTATATTCTTACAGGTTAATTACAATCAGATGCCTTAAGCTAATGAACAATATGCAGTTAATTTCAGTGTATATGATAAAGCCGTGTCAGGGATGTGGATCTAAAAAGAAAGGGAAACCACACTGGAGCAAAAGCACTACTTTGACGCTGGGTGCCGCCAGTTTGCAAAACTGAGCGGAGAACTTGTGTATGCCAGGGTTGGAGCTACTGTGAAAATGTGCACGGCTTTACACTAAGTTTAGGTTTTATACATCGCAATTTGAGCGTGGAAACGGGCTTACGCAACATTTTTGTGCGTACGCACCGTTTATACATGAGGCTCCTGGACTTAAACCCTCTAACATAAAAGACTATTTCTGGTTCCTCAGTGTTTCTTGGGAGTTAAATTGGACTTCATAATTTTTCAGATTATTAATCTGCTGCTAGTTTTTTTTGTTTATAACTTATTTTAGGTTTAACATTTTTACCATTATCTACACTATCTTGTAAGGTTGGCACTATTTTGTGTCTTACTTGCTAGGGATGCTCTTGCATCTCTATGTGTGTATCTTCTAATGTCATGACCGCTAACCAGTTACTCATTGGGGTTAAAAGTCACTCGGAAAGATCACTTCTTTACCTGAGCTGGCAGATTCCTAAACAAACTTTCTTGTTTTGTGCTTCTGCCACTCATTCTATGAATCTCTATTTTTTTTGTCTGTATTTTTCAACATTGCTTTTTGTCTTATGTTCTTCCTTTGGTATTGTCATCCATAACACTCCATAGGGTCATCTTCTAAGCTCATCCAAGGTATGCTGTACCTCCCCAAAATGAGAGGGGGCGCAATCACCAATGGTCTTGTCACTTTTTTGCCTCACAGCACCAAGAAGCCACCCATTGATGGCAAAGGAACCGAAAGAAGCCCCGCCCATTCCAGTCCAGACACTATAAAATTGGACATCCCCAGGAGGAGGCGTGACATTTTGAACCTGAGTTTGTGACAGACTGGAGCTCCTCTAAAGCTTGACAAGACTTTTCTTTGAATGCTACTAGTGGCCAATCATGAAACGATTGCCTAATATATTTAAGTGCCACTGAGCACCTACAATTAGGTCCATAAATATTTGGACAGAGACAACATTTTTCTAATTTTGGTTCTGTACATTACTACGATGAATTTTAAATGAAACAACTCAGATGCAGTTGAAGTGCAGACTTTCAGCTTTAATTCAGTGGGGTGAACAAAACGATTGCATAAAAATGTGAGGCAACTGAAGCATTTTTTTAACACAATCCCTTCATTTCAGGGGCTCAAAAGTAATTGGACAAATTAAATAACTGGAAATAAAATGTTCATTTCTAATACTTGGCTGAAAACCCTTTGCTGGCAATGACAGCCTGAAGTCTTGAACTCATGGACATCACCAGATGCTGGGTTTCCTCCTTTTTAATGCTCTGCCAGGCCTTTACTGCAGTGGCTTTCAGTTGCTGTTTGTTTGTGGGCCTTTCTGTCTGAAGTTTAGTCTTCAACAAGTGAAATGCATGCTCAATTGGGTTAAGATCAGGTGACTGACTTGGCCATTCAAGAATTTTCCACTTCTTTGCTTTAATAAACTCCTGGGTTGCTTTGGCTGTATGTTTTGGGTCATTGTCCATCTGTATCATGAAACGCCACCCAATCAATTTGACTGCATTTAGCTGGATTTGAGCAGACAGGATGTCTATGAACACCTCAGAATTAATTCGGCTGCTTCTGTCCTGTGTCACATCATCAATAAACACTAGTGTCCCAATGCCACTGGCAGCCATGCACACCCAAGCCATCACACTGCCTCCACCGTGTTTTACAGATGATGTGGTATGCTTTGGATAATGAGCTGTTCCACGCCTTCTCCATACTTTTTTCTTGTCATCATTCTAGTAGAGGTTGATCTTGGGTTTCATCTGTCCAAAGAATGTTTTTCCAGAACTGTGCTGACTTTTTTAGATGTTCTTTAGCAAAGTCCAATCTAGCCTTTCTATTCTTGAGGCTTATGAGTTGCTTGCACCTTGCAGTGCACCCTCTGTATTTACTTTCATGCAGTCTTCTCGTTATGGTAGACTTGGATATCGATACGCCTACCCCCTGGAGAGTGTTGTTCACTTGGTAGGCTGTTGTGAAGGGGTTTCTCTTCACCATGGAAATGATTCTGCGATCATCCACCACTGTTGTCTTCCGTGGATGTCCAGGTCTTTTTGCATTGCTGAGTTCACCAGTGCTTGCTTTCTTTCTCAGGATGTACCAAACTGTAGATTTTGCCACTCGTAATATTGTAGCAATTTCTCAGATGGGTTTTTTCTGTTTTCGCAGCTTAAGGATGGCTTCTTTCACCTGCATGGAGAGCTCCTTTGTCCCTATGTTGTCTGTTAACAGCAAAATCTTCCACATGCAAGCACCACACCTCAAATCAACTCCAGGCCTTTTATCTGCTTAATTGATAATGACATAACGACGGACTTGCCCACACCTGCCCATGAAATAGCCTTTGAGTCAATTGTCCAATTACTTTTGAGCCCCTGAAATGAAGGGATTGTGTTAAAAAAATGCTTTAGTTGCCTCACATTTTTATGCAATCGTTTTGTTCACCACACTGAATTAAAGCTGAAAGTCTGCACTTCAACTGCATCGGAGTTGTTTCATTTAAAATTCATTGTGGTAATGTACAGAACCAAAATTAGAAAAAAGTTGTCTCTGTCCAAATATTTATGGACCTAACTGTATTTCTTTATTTTTGTTAGGATTAAATGGGGCTGGCATAGTTAGCAAACCAAGTTTTTTTGGAACTAGTTCTGCCATTTCCACTCACCTCCCACAGTATCTACATGTTTAGACTTCCCAGTTTTTACTCCTTTTCTGCCTTTGGACTATTGTGTGTCTCTTTTGCTAATAAATTAAACCTTTTACTTAATTCTTGCATAACACTGAGAACAGGAAACTCAGTCATTGGCATTGTTCCTTGCCTTTGAACCTGATATAAAAAAGATCAAAGCAGTAAAGCATAAACCATATATATCTAAAGACCTTTGGGTTATGTTTTAAAAACAAATGATGCAACCAAAATATTCAGCCAAAGGGAATCTCCATGGCCAATTTAGATGGGTCCCGTTCCCACCCTGGTCCTCAGCTACTCTCTGCCAGATTGTGTTATTAGTCACTTTTAATCATTTTACTCAAGACTAGGATCAAATGAAAGATATTCATTAAGACGGCTTGCTAAATTAAGGAAACAGTTCATTAAAGGGCTCATTTTGCAGATTACAGTTTTATCAAAACTTGAACTAATTTAAAAAATACTTTCACTCAGCAGCCTTTGATGAATAGCACCCCCTTAATGGAGTGTGTTACTTAATTAAGTTCCCAATGTCTTGAAGCTATTTAGTAAGACCTACCTGTTTGAAAAACCTCAGGGACCAAAACTGGAGATGTTGGCCTCATGATTTTACACCACTAATCTGTGCAGCCTCGGGGAGCCATTGAAAACACAGGAATAAATGTAACCCGAAAGCCCAGTTAAAGCTCTTTTTATTAAATAAAAAAGTGTTAATTGACTTATTAGCATAAAATGAATAATTTAACACTGTCTGCCCTGTGTTTTTGTAGTACCTTTGAGTCTAATAGGATTGCACAGTCAGTAGCAGTGAGCTTCTCAGTGCTTGAACCTTTGTTAAATTTGAATTTGATCCTTGTGTTTTTGTGCTCCTGTTTGTCAGGTAAGAACATTCAAAGGAATGCTGCTAGGGTAGTGGTTCTGTGAGGAAGTGTGCCACATGATATCCTTCAATAATGCTTGTTCTTGTTTTCTGCCCATAGCTGCTAGGACAGGCTTCACCTCTCTGCAGCCTCTTAGTCTGGGGATTCCCAATATCAGTCTTTGTATCTTGCAGTGCCTGCTGGTTTTCACACCAGTTTCTCCCAACAATCTAAGAACAGTTTGGTGATGAACAATGCCTTTTCCAGCTTGATGAACCAGCATGCCATAAGGCAAAAATGATAACTAAGTGGCTCGGGGAACAAAACATCAAAATTTCGGGTCCATGGCCAGGAAACTCCCCAGACCTTAATCCCATTGAGAACTTGTGGTCAACCCTCAAGAGGTGGGTGGACAAACAAAAACCCACAAATTCTGACAAACTCCAAGCATTGATTATGCAAGAATGCGCTGCCATCAGTCAGGATTTGGCCCAGAAGTTGATTGACAGCATGGCAGGGTGAATTGCAGAGGTCTTGAAAAAGAAGGGCCAACACTGAAAATATTGACTCTTTGCATAAACTTAATGTAATTGTCAATAAAAGAACACCAGTCGAGTAGCTGCATTCTGGGGGAGCTGGAGGAACAGCTGATAGCAGCAGAAGGAAGTCCTGCCAGAACAGGGTTGCAATAGTACGGCCGAGAGAGAACATTTTAACTGTTCTGCATTTACTAGTGTGTAGAATGCTGTGGTCATAGATGAAAGCACACTTTATAAAAATACATTTTTACATTAAATTGAATATACAGAGTAAATTAGTTACATTATATTGAACCTTGAAAAATTAAAAGGTAATACAGCTTTCCATAAATTGATTTTAATTTTATTTTCAAGTCTTTCATATTTTATTATAACTTCACTTGCTTGTTTCACTTTTCTTGTGCTGTACACTCTTGTTCCAAGTTAAATTTTTCTTAAGGATATGTTGTACTGTCAGTCTATAGAATACATGTACATTTTAAAAATCATTTGATTTTTAATCTTCACCATAGTTGCTGGACATTTCTTACTTTTTTCTTATTACTTTAGACTTTGCACCCTTTAAGCACTCTGCTATTAGTATATCCTTAAGTATTAGTATATCAGTAATACATGCTCATCTAATCTGAGATCTATAGCTACACTATGTATCTCCATGTTTTTACACTCTGCCAAAACAAATGGTAGCCAACTTGGTAATCCTTTCCTTGCCCACAAGCGCTTTCTTTAGAAATCTATAAGTTGATAGGACTGGCAAGCTTTGTTAGGCTGAATGGGCAGTTCTTGTTTTAATGTTCGTCACATGGGAAAATAATGCCCTCAAATGTAGTTTCTTGTCAAACGTAGCTGATCTTTATTGTATTGGTCATTATATCATAACCACCAAATTTTTAAACATTTCCTTTTTTGTCAAGTGCTGTATTTCACTCTCTCTTTCACACACATCTAATTCATTTGTTTTGCCTGACTGAGATGATTAAAATTTTCTTACAGTCAATGCCCAATACTTCATTATTTCCTTATGCTGATAATGGATTATATGTTTGGCCTATTACTAGATTTTCTGGCTCTGCTTCTGTCTTCCTTTTCAGGATTTATTAATATTTTGACTATGTACATAATTCTCTTTGATAATCAATATCAAAGATAGCTTTTACTTAGAAACTTGTCTCTTCCATGGTAATAGTCTTCAATTTTCTATTGAAAGACTAAACCTTCCATTTTCATTTCTGCTTCAAAAAAGAAGTTTTTTTTCCCCTCTCTTCAGACTCTTATTTTTTCCAATATATTCTCATAATCTAAAGAGTAGTTTTCATGTGCTTACACGAAGGATTATGTTGGATAACAGAAACGGAGGCCTCACTGTTCTCACATTCCAAACCTCAAAATACACATCCTGTCACATATCCTGCTTATAGTTTGCAATACTTCATTAATCTTTACATATACAGTAATGTACTTATGTTTTGAGAAATAAGACCAATATTTTTTGCTTACATATACCCAAAGAACCAAACATACATAAATTGAAATGCAGCACTTGATTTCATTATCTGAAGACGACAGGTGACAAGCTACATCTTTGACCAGTTGGCTAGACTGTAACATTAATTCAGATCAATTCAACATAACATGGAAATGTCCAAAGCTAATAATCTAATAGGATGGGATGTCTGAAAATACTGGAAGTCAAAAATATTTTATTGCAAAGTTACAAGAATGACATGAAAATTCTGCATTATTCAGAGAGTCATACAGAACAAAAATAATGGTAATATTAAGCTTTAATAGTTATCTGAACATTATAACTACTAAATCATTTTAATTCAGCTTAATTCAACAAACCAAAAAAAAAAAAAGATTAAGTTTTTAAAAAGTTTTGGTGTAACAAGTATCTAAATCACCTAAAATATTTTGTTTGCCTTAAATTGCAATAGAAAATTATGTAATAATAATTATAATTAGCATTAATTCATATTGAAGCAAACTTCAATTTCAGAAAAGTCATGTCTCTTTTATAATTTAGAAAGCAGATTAAACATGTTCTTCAAATTCTCAGATTGGTTCTCTTTGTATCTAAAGTAACTATTGCCTACAAACACTTAGCTATCTTTTCAGAAAGCAAAACATGCTTTTAGAAATTATTTATCTTTCTTCTTTATACAGTAAATAATGACTATATTTTTGCACTTGAAGCTCATACTTTCATGTTCATTTAAGACATAGGTAGCTCATGGTAAGCAGCATATCTTCCAGTCACATAATGAAATATCTGTGAAAGAAAAAAAAAAAATTGTTATAGTAATACTGCATGCATTAATTACATTACTCACATATTAAGTGTTGAATTTATATTTTTGTCTAACAATGGCAAAATAGGATATGATTTAAAAGAAGAGTTCAAAACATTTATCAAGATCATCCAAAAACTGACTAATGTAGCATTTTTAAAACAACAATCACTTGTTCATAAATTAAGTATTTCTTCATCATAGTAGCTTATATGTTCTTCTGAAAAGATTTTCCAAACTATCTTTATACTTTGCATGATGCTCTTTAAGTTTCAACAGTCCTGGAATCCACAATTATCTCACCTTATTGGCTCAAGGGATGGCATGGTGGCAGAGTGATTGTTTGTTCAATGGGCAAAGTGCTTATTATACATAATTAATTTACACAATTCATATTATTATTATTATTATTAATAATAATAAGAATAATCTACTCCAAAATAGCAAGGTATGAATGGGTTGCTTAAAAGGGCTCTGTGGAAGTGAAAACTTCAGGCAGCACATGTGAACACATGAGCAAATCTATGCTAATAACACTGCAAAAAATATCACCTACTCCAAAAATAAACATTTTTCCAGATAATAAACTGCATCGAGCATATCATAGAAAATCAGAATAAACCGATTATTATGACTAAGTTGAATTTGCTATAAATATTTTAATAATGTGTTAAATGACTGCAGCGAGTTTACTACTCAATTTCTGCACAACGTCGTCATCTGTTGGAGAATAAGGGACTGTGCCTCACCTGCCCTTAAAGCCACTGGTACATTTTTTTCTACTCCATACTCTTTGTTAGTTAAGATTTGCCTATATAGCTGTATTCTGTATGGATATGGTTGACTTAAAAAAAATTACATAATATAGTTAGATCTTGACAGTATCACAACTAATCCTATATCATATGTTCAGTAAGCAAAACAGAAAGGCATTTTACAGTCATAATGACAAGGAAACTTTCAAACTGAATTCTAAGGCAACACATTTTTAAATGTGGAATCATTTAATCACCTTAAGTGGCTGTGTGAATGTATGTTTCTCCATCCAGTTGCTAAGTCTCTTATATTCCAAAAGATGGCACATCACAAACATTAACACTGACTTTACGAATCGCAGATTAAATCGCATATAACAGACATTTGTGCACTGCAGACATTAACACTGAGTCTACATTGAGGTCTTTACTCATCTAATTACTTAGATTTTAACCTAACTCAGATGGATAGTACAGGTAGTTCCAACATATTTTCTTTTTAATAATTTCACACAACTTATCCTTAAGCAGGGGTGGGCAAAGTTGTTCCTAGAGGGCTGCAGTGGCTGCAGGTTTTTGTTCCAACCCAATGGCCTAATAAAAAATGCACTTATAGCTCAAGTCACACTTCTACTTCATTTTAGTTGTCTCGCTCGTCAAGATTTTGAACCCTTATTGCTTATTTTAGTCTTAAACAGCTGTATTCTTGGTTTTTAATTGCACCTTATTAGCAGTAAGATGCAAATGACAAAGGAAAGCAGCAGTTCCCCATTTAGCTTGTTATAATTTACACCTATGTGTATTTACCGTGCACTATTTGGTTTAATTAAATACTTGGAAGAAAAGTGAAGAGAAAAAAGTGAAGGACTGAGAATTACTCCTTCATTTTAGACTTCTAATTATTTGGATGATATCCTTAGAAAGGAAAAAAAACTAGGATATGAGAATGACCTGACATGGCAGAGTTAAAGCACTAACAAGCCATGAAATATGATTATTGGCAAGGATTGTTTTCTAATTAAGCAACTGGGTTGGATCAAAAACTTGCAGCCACTGTGGCCCTCTAGGACTGACTTTGTTCACCCCTGTCTAAAGCATTGTATTGTGAGTTAAGAGAATTTTGCAAGTTATTCAGTGAATGAATTATTAATTGACATCTTTTTAATCCTTAGCAAAATCTCTCAGAAAGTTTTGTCTTAGGACAAAGCACATAACTTTTATAAACATATAATCACAGCCCAAATTCTGTCTCTATATTGGCACATTATTACTATAGACTATTTGTGTTTATAACAACTCCACAAAATGCATATACACATGGTAGAATACCAAAAAAAAAAACCAAATTGTGGTTAAAACATGCATATGGTATATATTTTCCCCCCATGGAGAAGAGTAACTTTACACTAATGTGAAGAACTGCATACCTTGCAAAATAATTGCAACAGGCAGAATACAATTATATTATGAGCAGTAACAAACCTATACATAAATGAAAAATTTTAGGGTGACTAATTAAACTTAAAATTTCACACCTAAAGCATTTTAGTTCTAAGCTAAAAGGTTATGTGAATCACCAATGCCAAAAAGACATTCCAACATGCTGGGTAAATATTTTGAATTTGAACATCAAGTATTTATAGATTTTGTGTAATTGTAATAGTGCGCATGATTGTGTTATTTATAATATTGCACATATGAATGTTAGATGCATCTTTAGTAAATGAAAATCAAAATAAAAAGTTATGGAAGAACTCCTGCTTTATACTGTAATCTTTTGCCTGATACCTACTTTGAAATGTTGCCAAAGATAACTCTTTAGGCCAAATAACACATAGAAAAAAATAGGTGCCCTTTATCTAATAACAGATTACAGTTGAACATCTGAAAGCATTCAATGTCAAAAATCTTCAATAATAGAAAAAATAAGAAAAAAGGCAAATACTCTTCAATGGCACTGCATAGTACATAAAAAGTACTGTACTGCAATACAGAATGAAAGTCTTGACACAATCAACCAAAAGTATGCATTCAACCATTTGGATTGAGAAGATATAGTTTTGGTCTTTTTGTAAGCATAAGTCTTTGGAAACATTTAACCCAGGTTCTTTTTTATTTTTCTTAAAGCTTTTTTCTGTTTTGCTAACATTACTTTTAAATGAATGTTGGCAGATTTATTTTAATGAAAAAATTTAAAGAGTACTTAAATTTCTTCTGAGCAACATTGAAAATACATAATAACATATTGACATTTCATGTTTAAAGAAACAAAAATGAACATTTAAAAGCTGCTAAAACATATTTTAGAACGGTCCATTTTTTGTGTAAGGTATACCTGTCTTTCAATATCAGCTAGAAGTGTACTTGCTCCCAAGCGAAACAACTGTGGTTTCACCCAATCGTCTCCTAGTTCTTCCTTCATCAGAGATAACCAAGAAATTGACTCCTTAGCACTACGAATTCCTCCAGCAGGTTTAAACCCCACCTAGAAACAAACATATTGCCTAAATGAGAAGAAATTGTTAAATGGACATTAGTATGTACAAGGTGCATGAGCACTAACCACCATTAAAACTAGAGGGCCACAACATCGGTGTATCTATATTTAAATCTTGATCACACTTACACTGACCACCTTAAATTACTGTAGTACTGTATGTGTCTTTTGTTGTTTAGTGCAATCACACACTTTAGAAGGAATGTATAAGGAATAGATGAAACAGTCAGTCAGTCATTTTCCAACCCGCTGTATCCTAACACAGGGTCATGGGGGTCTGCTGGAGCCAATCCCAGCCAACACAGGGCGCAAGGCAGGAACAAATCCCAGGCAGGGCGCCAGCCCACCACAGTAGATGAAACATACATTATAAAACAAAACTAAAATACAAAATGTAAAATCAAACCGAGCAATTGTAGTCAAATAACCTGACTTGTTAAACTACACAACAAATACAATATGTAAAGATGTATAATGAAAACAATACATTTTTAAAAGACATTTTGATATTTTATGCATTATACAAAGACACCGTCTTAACTAGTGAGTACACATACACCATCAGGATAGGTTAAATTCACCATAACAAAACTTTAACAAGGTATCATTTGTGTGGCACAGGGACAGTGACCCCTGTCTACCTCAATGTTTACCACAGTTATTTCAAATTAATTAAAAATTTTGTTAATTCAAATTTTTTCAATTTCAATCAACCGATGCTCAAATGGTTCAAAATACAGAGTTTGTGAGGCCACAACATTAAGCTTAATTTGCTGTCATGGAAATTTGCTTTGTGGCTAAATAAGCACTGTGGGTATTATTCTGCTAAACAAATCTACCTGCAGATGACTACACTGCTGCAATCAAGATACACAACTGATCTGTAAGATGCTCAGGCCATATGTGAAATTCAGATAATATTGATCACATAAAGGGACTCAAATTGTTGGAAAAAACACACACACACACACACACACACACACACACACACACACACACACACACACACACACACACACTCCATAACATTAAAGCAAATTCAATTGCTAATATTGTAAACACAAGACATGCTAGATCTATGCATTCATTGCGTTTTTACTATACATTGATTTTTTCACCATTATGAACTTGCAAGAATGGAATGTATCAAATAAAGCAGTAATTTCTCTATCCTCTGATGAAGGTGTTCATTAGCCTCCTGTACAAGTACCTTGTTTTTGTGTTCTGTCAGCACTTTGATATTGCCCTGTAAAGCTTGAAAAGAAAAAACAAAAAAAAAAATCCCACAATCTGTAGAATCACACTAAAATGAATAAGTCTAACTCTATGATAAAATTATACATGTATCAGATTACCAAGCTAACCTCAACAGTATTTCCTAAGAGTTACTTAGTAAAAACAAGAGCATTATAAAGTAAATGAATGATAGCACAAACAAATACAAATCAAGCATACCACACAAAAAAACATAAGCTTATCTTTTTTTCACTGCCTACGGACTCAGATACCACAGATCTGCTGCAGATGTTCTATCAGACGGTTGTGGCGAGCGCCCTCTTCTACGCGGTGGTGTGCTGGGGAGGCAGCATTAAGAAGAAGGATGCCTCACGCCTGGACAAAGTGGTGAGGAAAGCAGGCTCTATTGTAGGCATGGAGCTGGACAGTTTGACATCCGTGGCAGAGCGATGGGCGCTCAGCAGGCTCCTATCAGTTATGGAGAATCCACTGCATCCACTAAGCAATGTCATCTCCAGACAGAGGAGCAGCTTCAGCAACAGACTGCTGTCACTGTCCTGCTCCACTGACAGACTGAGGAGATCATTCCTCCCCCAAACTATGCGACTCTTCAATTCCACCCGGGGGAGTAAACGTTAACATTATTCAAAGTTATTGTCTATTTTTACCTGCATTTTTATTACTCTTTAATTTAATATTGTTTTTTGTATCACTATGCTGCTGCTGGAGTATGTGAATTTCCCCTTGGGATTGATAAAGTATCTATCTATCTATCTCAAACTGAAAAGGACATTAACACTAGAATTACCAGAGCCTACGAAAAAACTCATAGATCTGTCCCACCTTAAATTGCTTCGCACCTCTCCATCAGTGTCTTTTGTCCTGTAAATGTGTCGATAAGCAGCAAGCAGCCTACTATCACATCCCCCCACCACCACACAGTTTTCTCAGCTCAAGTCTGTTTATCTGCGTGTTAGTTGCTTAGAGTTGTATAGAGTGAGAAGTCAAGCAAAATGACACCTTTTATAAATATTATATCGTTATTTGGAATCTATGTAAACACATCGTTAAAACAGAAACTTTTTTCATGTTTTAGTAATAATTGACAAAATGTAGACATGAAGTGTATAATGTGTGAAGCTTGAATTCCAAATATCAAATAAACACTTTCACAAAATGTACAAATATAACAGAACAAGTGCGCTTCTATTCAAGAATATAACTGCAGAAAAAGAAACCGCGTTAGGGTGCGACATCCACACGCATTTGCTACGACCGCTTCGGTGGCGCAACGTTATCAGCTGTTGACTGGTAATCAAAACTTCACGAGTTCGACCCCGGACGAGTCCGTTTTGAGAAGTGAGCTGCTCTTATTCTTACTATCTTAGAATAAAAACATACATTTGATTTCAGTCTGTAACAGCCGGTGTAAATTCATGATACTTGTAAAGGTTAGCTTTGTTTTTTATTTTTTTATTTTTTTTAATTTAGTTTTATTCTATCAGTCACGTTCACGATGCCACCCCCCCATCCCCCCATCTGACACTGCTGTTTTCACATAAAGATGCGCTATAGAGGTGAACTCAGATGATGACGATGGTTCTACATCGGAGCAAGAATCAACGTCGCACTTTTGCCATTGCTGTACTTTGTATATGTACACGGGAAGCTCTGCAGTCTACTTGTGACTTTACGCTGTAGGAAGTAAGTAAATAAATAAAGGTAAATAACATTCGATCTGGCTCTTATATACAAAGTACAGCGATGGCAGCTTCCACCTGCAGGTCGATATTATAAAAGTATAAACAGGATTAAGCATGTTTGAGAATGTCTCTTTTTTGTAACAATTTATAAGTTTGTACATAAATACCTTATAGCCAGTCCTCCAGAAATAGTCCCGTATTGCTCTCACCATCACTAAAGCAACAGGGAATGTTGCATTAACCGATTCTTTTCCGGTTGATGTCTTTATAAAGTCTGATCCTGAAAAAGACAAGAAGCACATTACTCTGAACACCTATATGGACTACTCATGGTTGTAAACCATGGCAAGCATATAAACAATATGTGAATTCACTGTATCACTTTAGACCTGGTGCCTGTTTTTGGTACTTCTGGCACCTCTTACAAGTTACTTAACAGATATGAGAAATTAAAAAAAAAAAAAACATTAATTAAAGTGTTCTGGTGATTCAGCAGAACTGAATACAGTATGTGCTAAAAAGTTGAAAGTTTAAGAAATAAAAGGTTTGGTCAGACTGTAAAATCCATTAAAAAATAATTAAAAAGTTGGTTATATGAAGGGCACAATATTCCAACACACTTAGGGATGTGTATTAAAGTGGTTTGATGGGCACAATTAATACTCCAACACACTCAAGAATATGTATAAAAGTGGTGACTAGAATTTGCTGCTTTTAAGTATAATATTCTAATGATTTTAAAAAAGTACTCATTGTCACTTAATGTTTGTTGTGCAGGAGCATCAAAGATAGAAGACCTTTAAGGAAAAAGAATAACTATATGCAGCCTTTACCACAGAAGTGGCATGTAGCAGTACTAGGTGCTAAAATTATTAGAATACAGCTTCTTGAAACTTATAAAGAACTGAGCAATCAATGCTGTAGCTTTAAATTCAGGTTTCACTTTAATACATACAGTATGAGACCTGGGTTCGCTTCCCGGGTCCTCCCTGTGTGGAGTTTGCATGTTCTCACCGTGTCTGCGTGGGTTTCCTCCGGGCGCTCCGGTTTCCTCCCACAGTCCAAAGACATGCAGGTTAGGTAGACTGGCGATTCTAAATTGGCCCTAGTGTGTGCTTGGTGTGAGGGTGTGTTTGTGTGTGTCCTGCGGTGGATTGGCACCCTGCCCGGGATTTGTTCCTGCCTTGTGCCCTGTGTTGGCTGGGATTGGCTCCAGCAGACCCCCGTGACCCTGTGTTCGGATTCAGTGGGTTGGAAAATGGATGGATGGACATACAGTTTGCCTTTGCACAAATATGTCCACCCAGGAGATCACCATCAACCAGTAAATAAGTTTAAAAAACTAAATAATAACACTTCAAGCTGATACTCCATTTTCTCAGCAGCACTCCTGATTATCAACATTCCTGTATTAAAAACAATAAAATCCTAAACTACTTAAAAAATAAGCCAAAGTCTTGCTATGGTGCTTTTACATCATGATGCTAGGTATTAATCTGCTTTAAACATGCATTGTTGCATTAGAGAACAGGCAGATAATAATGTAGTTCATATGGAAAAATAGAGTTGGAGTCAGTAGTTTCAAAATGAAAAATGTTTTTATTGGTTGATTCTATTGGCACTTCTTTAAAAAAGTTCACCATTTAAACAACCAAAAAAAATTGTGAGTGAAACCACAAAATTATTTCATAAAAAATAAAAGCACTCACTCAGTCCAATTTACTATTCTACAGTGATTAATGATGGCTAAAAAACAATATGAATTTTAGATATATTATAGCACAGTGAATCTTGTCCTGATGAAGAAGCATTAAAATATATTTTAAAACTTGTAGACCGTATAATGTTTTGTTCTCAGTGAAAATGTTAAATGAGATAGGAAAATATTAATTAATACAGTACCTTGTTTAAACATAAAAAATATATACAGAACAGTTCAAGATGTACTACACCAAGTCAGATAAACAGATGATGCAAGAAAAAAAAAAAAAAAACACTGATTAAAAAACATTTTATATAATGTCACGTTTAATCTGTTTCGATGAGAATTTTATTAACATAGAGTATAATGCATACCACAGAATGATTCTAACAAAAGGAAAAAGAACATGACAAAACTGTATTTTGAAATTATTAATTGTTAGACTGTAAACCAATTTAAATGGAAAAAGCTAAAAAAAAAAAATTTATTTGGTGCTTCAGGAGATGTGTCCTTTGGTACACCAGCCAATAACTGTGTACAATGATTACTGGAAAACAGGAAGCACTGAAAACAAGATTCAATTATATAACAAGCTAAAGTACTGGCAAAAATATCTTAAAATTCATCTTTGACAGGCTGACTTGTAGAAGAAAAAAGATTTCAGGAAAAGAAAACAGCAAGAGCATGGGGGTTGGGTACTGCCATATGTCATTCTCCCAGACATCTCACTTAAGTTCAATAAAGATTTAGTTTGAATGGCTATTCAAATCCTGAACACACTTGTGGAGAAAGGGGATTAGAGTATTATTAGCAGCTATGGCTCTCATTGCAATGTTGAACTGCAATAAAAAAAAAAAAAATACCAAAACATTTTTGGATCTGGCTGATGTAAATAATTGGAATGTTATTGGACCAAATAAATTAATGCATATGCAGGTCACAAATGTTTGCATGTCTTTACTCATTTCAATTTATGAAAACTACAGTATTTACCTCAACATGACCTTTTTAACATTGATACATCTGATGAAAATATCCATATAATTATGTCAAAACTAGTAAATTCTAATTTTATTACCTCTAAATATACTTTATTTGAGACCACATTAGAACTACAGATTCAAATTTATTAATTTTCAGACAAACCTGTTTGATTACTAATGTGTCACATACATATATGCATACCTAAATCTCCACAAAAAGAAATGACACAGTGTTCCTCTTTGAATACTATTTCATGTGCAACACTATCTACAAACAATTATAGTTACAAGAAAAAATGTACTAGATCAAAGCTCACCACAAATCTGGCAAATTGATTCAGTTTTATCCCTGTCAAATGCACAGTATTAAAAGCAAACCATGTGTTTCCCCCATTATTGAAATATACAGATTTTAATTCAGGCACCAAATGAGACTTTTGGGAGTCTTACATATTAAAAATAACTCACAGCAACACCCTTTTTTCACTAAATGGAATCAGAACAGGATTAACTGTAATATGTATCAGGTTCCAAATCAAACGCTTCATCCACTATAGAGACAACTGCAGAGAAAGGAACTTCAGATTCATTCCAATATCTATAGGGCAACTCACCTTAAACGTGTATAAATCAACTCTGGAACAACGTCTTATACTCCAAATCACAGACACTAATTAATATGTGCTATGCAAAGATTAAAATAATTTTTAATCCAAAATGTATCACATGAATGGACTGAAATTTTACTCTATTTTACTTTGTGAGAAGAAGCTATAGGAATATCAATTAGCCATCATCCACACTGGAGTCATCAGAGACGGGACTGTTTCACTCAATAGCTTGTCTAACATAGCTGTACTTGTTACATTGTTAACTTGCCTTCTAATTGTACTTAGATGGAAGAGTCGTATGCCAGTCTCCAATTCACAGTGGCTAAGAAATGACCTAAACTATCTAAAATTATAAAAAAAAGAAAAATCATAATTTCAGATAATGAATGAAACCAACTTCTGATAAAATATACACCTCATAAATTGGGTGTAATGCATAGCCTAGTTCATTTTACTGACACCGGACTCATTTGGTCACATGTGTTTGGAATGTTTCAGGCTCAGATCCTACTAAAGTAAAATGTATGCTAACTCAGCAGATTTTGATTCATAATAACTCCTAACCATTTAACATCACTCTTTGGGTTATGTCTACTGTGACACTTCTTAATGAACAATTTATGGTAGTATCTTTCACTACTTTGCTACCACGTCACCCTATTTTACACAGATGGAAGAATTCTATTATCCATCTATTGTCATATTCTTTCTAAGTTATAATTAGGAAGAAAGTCAAATGCATTTTACAAGGAACTGTCCAAATCTTATTTACTCAAATAATTTGTTAGATATTTATTAATGCTCTGTTTAATTAATAAAGCATTCCAAACTCCTGTTCATCTATAGGATGCCTCAGTTTCTTCCAGGGATTACTCTTGTGTTAAATCTTTTGGTTTCATAATCTTTAGATGATTAAGGTAGGAGATGATGTATTGGATTTGAATAACATATAAACATTGTAGGTCTGACTGACATCTAGTTTATTTACTCTAAATTACAAATACAATAAAGTTAATAAAACATAATTAACATCAGGCGGCACAGTGGTAGTGCTGCTGCCTCGCAGTAAGGAGACCTAGGTTCACTTTCCAGGACCTCCCTAAATGGATTTTGCATGTTCTCCCCGTGTCTGCGTGGGTGTCATCCGGGTGCTCTGGATTCCTCCCACAGTCCAAAGACATGCAGGTTAGGTGCATTGGCGATCCTAAAATTGTCCCTAGTGTGTGCTTGGTGTGTGTGTGTGCCCTGCGGTGGGCTGGCACCCTGGCCAGGGATTTGTTCCTGCCTTGTGCCCTGTGTTGGCTGGGATTGGCTCCAGCAGACCCCTGTGACCCTGTGTTAGGATATAGCGGTTTGGAAGATGACTGACTAATTAACATCAAGCCAGATACTGCAGAAAATATTATAGCCATTCTTGGATGTAGAAATTTAATTAGAGTAGTTTTATATCTTAATCTTTTTAATGATCTTTTCTTTTTAAATTAGTGAAATATAGACAAAATAACAGAAAATAAATTTTACACAAGTGATATAACATGAATGTATTATCTATTGTTGTGGCCAGATCAGTGGTTCAGCAGGTAGCACTACTGGATCACTAATCCAACATCCTGGGTCAGTGATTCCTTGGGTTTTGCTCACTCACTCTGTGTCAGTATGGGGTTATTCTCTAAGTACTCCGAATTTTCTTCCATACCCCTGAAACAAGTGTTTTGATTTACTGGTGACTAAATTGGTCTCATGCGAGTGTGGACATTGAGATGATCTAGTACTTTGTCTAAGGCTGTTTTCTGCCTTGTGCTGAAAGCAGTACAATATGCTTTGGCTCCTCAAGTTGGATTAAGTATATTTGAGACTGTTATTTTGTTTTAACAAGCCAATGATATATATAAAACACACAAGATTATAACAAAAACGCAACTGCTCAAAAATAAGCAAGAATAAACAAGAACAAAATGTTCATGAAGCACGATTTTTACAAATACGCATTTTTTCAAAATTCACATATTATAGTTTATTTTAGTATCTGTCATCACAATTGCAAAATTTCAAATTTGTACTGTTTGGTGTACTGTTATTTGCCTAGTGCTTCTGATTGAACATTTTTGTGTTTTCTAAACAACCATTTATCCATGTAGGCAACTTACTAATGCAGTTCAGGACTATCAGAAGCCTATCCTGGCAGTTTTTGGCACAAGGTCACAAATAGGCCTGGACAAAAAGCCAGCCCTCTGCAAGGTATTCTCTTCTTGGAAAGTAACCAGTTAACACAAATTGCAAACTTCTGACTTGGTTATTTCTTTCCCTTACAAATAAATCCTTTAGTCAAATAAAATGAAGGTTAATCAGCTTTTTGATAAAAATAGAAAATGAAATTGCAACTTTAATAGATTTACTAGAAACTGAAGACATAAAAATCATTCCCCTTCTGTTCTGCATCAAGTTTAATGGCTCCTCGGCAACCTCATTACTGAGCAGAACAAGATGAACATTTTCCAGTTCATTAAAGAAATGTTCTATGTATTTTTTTAACTTGCTTTGTCCTTCTTATACATTATGGGGAGTCTTAATTACATGATAATGGATAATGGTTATTAAACATAGGCTGTGGTAATGAAGCTCTATTCATTCGTAGACCAGGGAGACTGCTGGAAGGGTGAAATAAAATTGCAGACTTCTGAGATTAATGGATCAAATTATTATTCAATTTCAGGAGTCTCATCTTGAATTCATAGAAACAAGAGGAGATTAAGAAACGACCATGGTGACAAAAGCAATGCATTTTAATAATGATCTTAATCAGACCCGCGGACAATTTGGTACAGTAATCGGCTTAAGACATGATTATTAGTTAAGCATACAGTCATATTTTGGTTTAGCATCTTAGTGGTATTTTAAAACAGTGATGGCTGAAGAACAAGGTTTTGGCGCCATGCTGTGGCTACGATGATTATGTTTTTAAAGCTAAAGACTAATTCATTATAACAGCTACATTATAAAAATAGGGCTGTTTTCAAAGCATAATATCTGAATTATTGACAACAGTTTATTATAGCAGAATTTAGAGAATAATATTTATGCTTAGCATACTTGATTTGTAAATTCTCAGATAAAAAATTTCAAGGTATTAAGGAATTTGTTGCTCTTAGCTAAATTTTACTTTTTGGTATCTTTACATTTCTTTCAGATACTCTAAAATATACACACACACACACACACTGGATAGGTACATTTCATATGACAGACAAACAGCTAAATCAACATGATTTATGTACAACATTTACTGGTGTAAACCCAGTCACAGTTTCTCTTCAGTATAATAAAGTTCATCCGATAATGTTAAAAATATGTCTAGAGAAGGCAACTCAAAATGCAGCAAAGGAAAGTAATTCAATAGAGGGAGTAAAAGTACACGTGAACATGCAACAAATTTAGAAATGGTAAATAAAAAACAAAAACTATTTTATTTGATGAAGACCATTTCATGCTAATCATTTCCTTATATAAGTATTTAAGTCTTCAATTGAATATGTACAGACTATAACCGTAGATTCACTTATCTTCGAAATTCCATAATCAAACACAACATTAAGAATTCAGATTGCATTTTTCCACATAATATATCAAATGCATAATAATTGTTACTACTAGGAGTGTAGGTCCTCTAAAACCTTTTGCTTTTTGAAAAGTATTTCATTTCAGTACACAGATTTTTGAGTTATTTTGCTTCTTTTACTATTGCCAAATACATAGTTATTAAAAAAAACAGTGGAAATATAACAAGTATTAGTGTTGGTGACTCCATCTTTCTCATACTATACTCAAAACTTGACTTACAATATGTTAGTGTTCTGTTTTTCAACCACAAACTCATTAGAACATAGTGGGAGATCACTTGCTGTTTTTTGAGCTTTATACTTCTAGACCATTTTCAACAGATAAATATTAAGATCATATTAAACAATTTGAACACTACATAGAGTAATAAGCTGCAGAGATTAAAGAAGCTAGTAAAACAAAAAGATAAATATTGTCTATTACTGGTAAAGACTAAATAAAGGTTGGTGATTACGTATATCACTTTGTCACTGTAGACAAGGCACGTAAACCCTGGAAATCACTGGTCAGTTACAGCAGATAAGCGTGTACTACATGAAAACAATGAAGGCTATATACAGTTGCAAAAACATATCTGAGAACTCTTTGGAATTACATGGAATTTGTGCATTAATTAATAATAACAATGTTGTCTAATCACTTTCCATTGCATTTTCATGACCACCACTGTTAATTCAATGGTTCTCTTATAATATACACATGGACAGAAATTTTGGCACATTCAAAAATGTCTGCAGGTCACCTGTTATTACAAAAGGCTTTCTTTTTCACCTCTTTCGGGATTCCGCACTGAGTTGTTACTATTGTTTTGCAGGATAGCAGCTACTCCTAAGGAGAGCAGCAACAGTACCAGATTTTCTCCATTTGTACAGTAGACACTTTGTCTTACTGCAGTTTGATGACTCCCCAGGTTTTTAGAAATACCTTTGTAGACTTTTCAAGCTTTACGCTGTAGATGCCACATGGGCTGGACGGGCATTGCAGCTAGGAGAGGGGATGGTTCCTTGCCCGAACAGGAGACTCCTAACGGACAGATAAGCATCCCGGCCGGGGGGAAGAAATGGAGCAAACCCGGAAGGAAGAGCCGGAAGAGATGGACAGACACCCTTTGAAAGGAAAAAATATTGCTGGGGGCTTTTTACTCCCTCAGCACGCTAGATGGCAGCAGCCCTGGATATCGGCGCCCGGTGGAAAGCCAGCAGAGCATGCAGGGAGATGTAGTCTGGCAGAGCGGCCCTATTGGGGTCACTGGGTGCCACAAGAGGGCGCTGCAGGGATACAATGTGAATTTCCCTTGAAGTATCTATCTATCTATCTATCTACAAGCTCCCTGCTGTGATGAACTTCCAAATGACCTGGAAGTGCATCCATCGGGAAATGGCCCTGGAACTGGAAGTACTCCTGGGTCCTTAATAAAAGGGACTGCACTCCCTTGGCCAGGCGAGTCCGAGACCTGTATTTCGGTGAATAAACCAACCTTTATTTGAACCCGGGACTGTGTTTGTGTGTTCGTGTCAGGGTTTGGGCTCGCTGATGCCCTGGTTTCCATCACAATACATTTTTACATTTCTTCTTCTAGGGTACTCTTATGTATATTTTTGAGCAGGGCATAGTTCACATGAACAAATCTTTCTTTAGAATAGACTGTCAGTAACTACTGCATATCCAGCCCTAACGTAAAGTCACATTTCACTGACTGGAACACCAGACTCCATTTAGCTTCTGAAAAAATCAGAGTAATTCTTCACACACATTTTCCTAACCTAGGTTATGAATTTTTAAATGATGTGTTCAATATTGACAAGAAGTAGTGCCATTGCTTGTGTGTTATTAGTTTAAGCAGATTTTTGTAACTTTGCTGAAGATCAGACATTTCCATTATTAGTGAAGAAATCCTAGTAATTCCTAATTGTTCACAAGCTTTTTTATTGCAAGTGTGTAAAGCACAAAGCTGAAAAGTAGGAAAATAACATAAATAAACAAAAAACATAACACTTTATTTTCAACCTTTTCTTTCAAAGAGCTTATGATTTGTAAACTATTAAATAACCAGCAGTAGAGTTAAGGGCAAGGTGTAATAGCAGTTTTCAAGAAAATCTGGAACTGATTAATTTATGATCTGGTGAAGTTTGCAATACATAAAGGCAAATATGTGAGCACTTTAAACCATAAATATAAAAGACATTTTGGAAAATGATGCTACACATGCAGGTAATGTTGGAAAAAATGATTTAGAAAGACAAATCAAATAAATATACCATCTGCAACTTACTGAACTATGTAAAGTTAAATATTAGGTCTACATCATATTTATTTTTCATGTATTACTCTTCCTTTTCCAAGCAACAAATTGGAAGCTGAGCTGCTGCTAGAAGTATGTCACTGCAACAAACCCATTTCCATAGAATATCCAGGTGGTCTTGTGAGGCAGTGTTTCTATTGGACAGCAGTTGTTTCTTCCGTAATGCAGAAGTGAGCTTACTTTATATATACAAACACCAACATTAGGAAATATATACTTTTATTGTTCTTTAACAGACTAATATGCCGTTTATTTTTAAGTGTCTCCTTTTTAAAAAAAATGGTTTTATTGTGTTTTATACTTGACACAGATAATTATCTTTAAATTTAATAAACAGAGGAGAATGACAAAGTTTTTTATTTACATTACTACCTAGTGCTATTCTTTACGGATTTCTACTACAACACTTTTTTTGAAAAGGACAATAAATTGTGGCTTTTGATGACATTTTTGACAACATTCCCACAAAATAATAAACATATTACCTGCCATCATGGAAACAAGGCTAGCTTTGTAGATGTTGGTAAAGGAGCCCAGTTCACCCACAGCTAGGATTGTCTTCAAGTGAGCTTCTCCACATGCTTCTCTGAACTGACTGATTTCTTTGTATAATTCTGAAAATAGGGGAAAATTATCTTTTAGATAACTGTGGGTTTGAATGAGTTTTTTTCCACAAAATTATGATAATCTTGAAAAAGGCACAATACCCATATTTAAAAATTTGTAATATGTAAAAAATGTACAAAAAACAAGAGCTATATGTAAGTTCTAGTTCTCAGGTAACTACATATACTCATTTCTTATTTATAAGTACTTATATAATATTTCTGAAAATATTTTAAAAATGTTAACTCATTCTTACATGATTACAGATATACAATTTTGTAACTAGTTTCCACCAACTATTTTTTTAAAAGCCAGTGGAACAGCCAGTGGAGCAGATAACAGCATACCACTTGCACTTTAATGATATAGAACAAAAACTGAGTACATTACCACAAATTAGCCTACTATTAAGAATAAGTTTTTGGTCTTGTTCAGGTGGAAGTTTTCACAATAATTGTATATATTAATTTGGCATGAGAAATTGTGTTGCTAAGTCAAGTAAATTTTATATAAATGTTTAAAAAAATACTGTGCCTGTTCTTGAAATATAAAATGGAGTCCACTAGGCACCTGTAAAAACGTTAAAAGCCTTAAATCTTACCTAATAAGTCCACTTTTAAGTGACAAAGACTCTGATTTAAAAAAAATACACATTTTTGAGGTATGTTTATGACAAGTAAAAATTCAAAGTAATGAATTTTATCACAGTTTCTTGGATCGATTTCTTCTCAGATTAGGGTAGGTTTGGGTAAGTTTCACTTCACAGCAACTGTTATGGGTACAGTTTTCATGCATAAAAGGAAGTAAAACAGAATGAAATCACTCATATGTCTGAAGCCATTTATGATAACTTTGCATTTTTTTTTTAGAATATATCAAAAATATGTATATCCAGGATGTGAAAATAAAAACAAATTAAGTGTTTATGGTTTCCCTTTACCCCTTCCTAGTAACAACAATATCTTGAACTACCTCTGCAGTTGTCCAGAGCCTTACCATAGCTCCAGTCTGCATATTTTCATTCTTTAGTCTTTGCAATTCTCTCTCTTTACTATATTCTCTCATCTGGTGGTGCCCCTTTTATTGGTGTATTCTGGCCTGTACAGATATATGCTATGATATCAGGAAGAGGTGTGGCCAATGTTACAAAGGCAGACACGATTTTTACACTGGAAGACAAGCAGACTATCCAGAAACACATTCCAAAGAGGCAGTGAATTGAATATGTAAGGGTTCTAGAACTAAACTCTAGAATTATCTTTTCACTTCCTCTAATGCTAAGTAAGTGACGAAAGGCACAACAAATCAAATCAAAACAGATCAATTTGCCCCTCGAACCCCATTTTAGACCAAAAGACCAGGAACAGTATTTTTTTAAAACTTATTAAACAATGCTTCATTTATTAACAACGTTTCCTGTGAAGAATTAAAGTATACCATAATTGGAAAAAGTAACTTCAACTTGAAAAATACCAAATTTACTTTTCTCATAAATAAATTCAGAAACACAACTGAAATTGTGTAATTCTACTTAGTAATTCTACTAAGAAAACACATTTTACATGAATCTATTATATTGAGCATATTCCCAGGATCTGTTCACCAATACTGATATTGAAAACATTTTAGAATTTTAAATATAGTGTTTACAGGAAAATTCCTATAAAAATTGTTGCTAGTACTCAGAACACCTTTAAAGATACAGTATATGCTTCCTTAATGATTTTTCCTAAAAAAACACCCCATGGTTCATTGTTACTACTATGTAAAACACAGGATACAGTGGGGCAAAAAAGTATTTAGTCAGCCACCAATTGTGCAAGTTCTCCCACTTAAAAAGATGAGAGTGGCCTGTAATTTTCATCATAGGCATACCTCAACTATCCATCCATCCATTTTCCAACCCGCTGAATCCGAACACAGGGTCACGGGGGTCTGCCGGAGCCAATCCCAGCCAACACAGGGCACAAGGCAGGGAACCAATCCTGGGCAGGGTGCCAACCCACCGCAGGACACACACAAACACACCCACACACCAAGGCCAATTTAGAATCGCCAATCCACCTAATCTGCATGTCTTTGGACTGTGGGAGGAAACCGGAGCGCCCGGAGGAAACCCACGCAGACACGGGGAGAACATGCAAACTCCACGCAGGGAGGACCCGGGAAGCGAACCCAGGTCCCCAGGTCTCCCAACTGCGAGGCAGCAGCGCTACCCACTGCGCCACCGTGCCGCCCATACCTCAACTATGCGAGACAAAATGAGAAAAAAAAATCCAGAAAATCACATTGTCTGATTTTTAAAGAATTTATTTGCAAATTATGGTGGAAAATAAGTATTTGGTCACCTACAAACAAGCAAGATTTCTGGGTCTCACAGACCTGTAACTTCTTCTGTAAGAGGCTCCTCTGTCCTCCACTCATTAGCTTGGTGTGAAGAAATCAACTGTGGGAGCAATTATTAGAAAATGGAAGACATACAAGACCACTGCTAATCTCCCTCGATCTGGGGCAAACGCAAGATCTCACCCCGTGGGGTCAAAATTATCACAAGAACAGTGAGCAAAAAATCCCAGAACCACACAGGGGGGACCTAGTGAATGACCTGCAGAGAGCTGGGACCAAAGTAACAAAGGCTACCATCAGTAACACACTACGCCGCCAGGGACTGAAATCCTGCAGTGCCAGACATGTCCCCCTGCTTAAGCCAGTACATGTGCAGGTCAGTCTGAAGTTTGCTAGAGAGCATCTGGATGATCCAGAAGAGGATTGGGAGAATGTCATATGGTCAGATGAAACCAAAATAGAACTTTTTGGTAAAAACTCTACTCGTCGTGTTTGGAGGAGAAAGAATGCTGAGTTGCATCCAAAGAACACCATACCTACTGTAAAGCATTGGGGTGGAAACATCATGCTTTGGGGCTGTTTTTCTGCAAAGGGACCAGGACGACTGATCCGTGTAAAGGAAAGAATGAATGGGACCATGTATCGTCAGATTTTGAGTGAAAACCTCCTTCCATCAGCAAGGGCATTGAAGATGAAACATGGCTGGGTTTTTCAGCATGACAATGTTCCCAAACACACCGCCCGGGTAACAAAGGAGTGGCTTTGTAAGAAGCATTTCAAGGTCCTGGAGTGGCCTAGCCAGTCTCCAGATCTTAACCCCATAGAAAATCTTTGGAGGGAGTTGAAAGTCCGTGATGCCCAGCGACAGCCCCAAAACATCACTGCTCTAGAGGAGATCTGCATGGAGGAATGGGCCAAAATACCAGCAACAGTGTGTGAAAACCTTGTGAAGACTTACAGAAGAACGTTTGACCTCTGTCATTGCCAACAAAGGGTATATAACAAAGTATTGAGATGAACTTTTGTTATTGACCAAATACTTTTTTTCCACCATACTTTGCAAACAAATTCTTCAAAAATCAGACAATGTGATTTTCTGGATTTTTTTTTTCTCATTTTGTCTCTCATAGTTGAGGTATACCTATGATGAAAATTACAGGCCTCTCTCATCTTTTTAAGTGGGAGAACTTGCACAATTGGTGGCTGACTAAATACTTTTTTGCCCCACTGTATAACACCACTCTATAGCAACACCTTCCCAAACAAACCATTAATTAATTTTCAAACACCCCTATTTTCAGCTTAAAGTTATGGGAGATGATGTGCATGTTGATAAGTGTTAGCATGGTCAAATTTCATAACATTAAATCACTTAATGACATTATGATATGAATCCTCAAATAAATATTATTAGCCTATTAGTAGTTTTAAAGTACAATACAGATGGTTAAGAGCTCGAAATATTATTTGGCCAAACATTTAAATTGACAAGGCACATAACATAAGCTACTCTAACCATGGTCTGACTGCTGATGCAAGACAGACTAGTTGCCCACTTGGGATTTTCTCTCTAGAAATTACAGACAATGGTGAGATATACATAAATCATCTATTGTGTGACAATTCATTTACTAAGAACTACCTTGTAAATGAGGAAAGTAGAGGAAAATGGCCAAACAGGTTGAAGCTAACAGAAAGGGCACAAATGCTAAATTAACAGTTCTTTACAATAGCGATGATTGCAACAGCAATGTTAAGGTCATGCCAAGTTCAAAACAAGATGAGGCTGCAGTCAGCATATGGTCAACTAGAAGACAATAGTTTGAAAAATTTTGCCTCTTCTGACTAATCTTAATTTCTGCTATTACATTCAGATGACATGTTCAGAGTTCAGTGTAAATGATATGAATCCATGGATCTATCCTGCATTGTGTCAGGGAAAGTTGTGGGGAAAGTTTTCTTGGCATGAACTAGTCCTCTGTGTACCAAATGAGCATCATTTGAAATTCATAGTGTACCATAACATTGGTACTGACCATATGGATTGCTTTAGAGCAGGGGTGGGCAAATTCATTCCTGGAGGGCCACAGTGGCTGCAGGTTTTTGTTCCAACCCAGTTGCTTAATTAGAAAACAATCCTTGCCAATAATTTCATTTCATGGCTTGTTAGTGCTTTAACTCTGCTAAGTCAAGTCATTCTCATATCCTAAAATTTTTTTTACCATTCTAAGGCTATCATTCAAATACTTTGAAGTGTAAAACGGATGGGTAATTTTCAATCCTTCACTTTTTTCTCTTCTCTTTCCTTCCAAGTATTTAATTAAACCAAATAGTGCATGATGAACACACACAGGTGTAAAGGGTAACAAGCAAAATGGATAACTGCTGGTTTCTTTTGTCATTTGTATCTTATTGCTAATAAGGAGCAATTAAAAAACAAGAATGCAGCTGTTTAAGACTTAAATAAGCAATAAGGGTTCATAATCTTAACAAGGGAGATAACTAAAATGAAGCAGAAGTGTTTCTAGAGCAATAAGTGCTTCTTATTAAGCAATTGGATTAGAACAAAAACCTGTAGCCACTGCGGCCCTCCAGGAATGAATTTGCCCACCCTTGCTTTAGAGTAATAGTCTACCCTTTTCCAAATGGATTACTTCTAGAAGGAAAATGTGCTATGTAACAATACCCACTCTGCTTCAAGGTAGGCTCACAAGCAAATCAACTTTTATTCAATCCAGTCCTAAAGAACTTTGATCTAAATCCAGTAGGTTACCACTAGAATGAAGCTTGCACCATGACATGTGGCTGAAAACTCAGGTTAGTACAAACTAAAACCTGTAACTAATTTTTCAACACTTTATTGACTCCATAACTTCAAGATTTCAGGCTGTTCTATAGACAAAGGCCGATTCTACACAGTGTTGGATAAATGTACCTTATAAGATGGGAACAGAGTATATACAGGGCACGTAGTATTTAAATCACACGAGTGTCTATGTATCTTGATATCTACAGTACTTGGAATGTTTTCATTGTCTTACTATTATGTATTTAGATTGAGTGAATAATAGACTTAAAAAACAGTTACCAATGGCAGATGTCTGATGTATTTGTTTTGTTTATGATTGACGCACAAAATACTTTCCCCCATCAAATTGCTGTTTCATGATTTATCCTGTACATTTTGATACTAGAAAATTTATTTTTTTAAGGCTGAGATTATAAAAGTGAAATTTCAGCATCCAAAATTAACATTATCTCCAACAAAGCAGTAATAAATTTTACAATCAAAAAGTTTTAAGACTTTTATTTTCAGGGTAGAGTTAGCATTCACCTTTTTATCTTAATGTTATGAAGGGTGGTGAAACTAATACAAAATACGTCAGAAACTGAAGAAACCGTGGAGTGAATTCACAATGTTTAGGGTCATGTTTCAACTAGAGTTCTGGCGTTTACAGTGCTGCAAACTAATGATACCAGGCATATGTCTGGAAACTTATCCACCATATTCATGTGTGTCATTTTGAATATAATTAGGTACTGTAGATTCTTTCACATGAGTAATTAAATACATTTCCCTTTAATGGCCAGCAGATGGTTATATTTTGTTTTGAGCAGTAGACGTTAACTGCCAATAAATACAGGCTCAAATGATCTGTTCTCAACAAAACCTTTTTGGATGTTATGAATGTAGCCTAGGGGCGGCACGGTGGCGCAGTGGGTAGCGCTGCTGCCTCGCAGTTGGGAGATCTGGGGACCTGGGTTCGATTCCCGGGTCCTCCCTGCGTGGAGTTTGCATGTTCTCCCCGTGTCTGCGTGGGTTTCCTCCGGGCACTCCGGTTTCCTCCCACAGTCCAAAGACATGCAGGTTAGGTGGATTGGCGATTCTAAATTGGCCCTAGTGTGTGCTTGGTGTGTGGGTGTGTTTGTGTGTGTCCTGCGGTGGGTTGGCACCCTGCCCAGGATTGTTTCCTGCCTTGTGCCCTGTGTTGGCTGGGATTGGCTCCCGTGACCCTGTGTTCGGATTCAGCAGGTTGGAAAATGGATGGATGGATGGATGGATGAATGTAGCCTAGACAGGAATCAAAATCATAAATGTATTTTTATTTTTACAGATGACTTGATCATGACAAAACCCACATTGACATTTTGATTTATTAACTAAAGCAATGCTGTCTTTGATGTCTGAATATAAAATACAAAGCCTTGTGTATTTTGAATCCACACAAAGTAAAAGCAAATACATACTTTTCTTCATACAAATACTCTATTTTTGGTTTGTGTTCCTGTTTTCTAATTTAATGTCAAAAACATTGCATTCAAAATTAATGAAAGAGTAGAAATGATACAATGGTAGCTTTTTGACCGAGTATTTTGTCTATTTTTTTGTAAAAGGAGAAATAACTCACCTTTTCTTCTTCTTATGAAATGTGATGGCTTTGATATTCAATGTAGACTGCCATTTTGTTAATTTATGTAACACTAGCTTTCTAAACCAGGTTTAAAAAAAAACAAAGCTTTTTTTTTTTTTTTTTTTTTTTTAAAAGTTTGGGGTTTGCTTTAAATTACTTTGATGTCTCTTCATATTCAATATTCTTCTATTTAACAGTGTATCCTAATTTCAGTAAGGCATGTAGAAATGAAAAAAACATCACATGAAAAAGTTGGTAATCCCTAATTAATCTCAATATTGATAAATATTGTTACTTCTTTTAACGATTTTCTCTAGAGACCTTAAAAGTAATAAAAACAATATTTTTCCATTTTATTTCAGAGTACCGTTACAACAAGGATCTTATTAATAATGCAAAGTTTTTCACAATTTTTATTAGCATACATGCACCATCCACGAATACTTTCTTGAAGAAAATGTTGTGCATTGTGATGGGCGGCCATTTCCATTACCTGGCAGGAATGCCAGCAGAGTGGAAGGACCAAGGGAAAGGGCATTGATGAGGCAATTCCTCCACTGGGACACTAGAAGGCAGCCCTCCTGGGAGGCTGTGGCACCACGGATTCCCGCAGGGCATGTCGGGAACTGGAGTTTGGTGAAGCCCTGTTGGGTTCCGTGGAGGCCACCAGGTGGAGCTGCAGAGCCCTGTAGAGGACCTCCAGCACACCTGGGAGTGATTCTAGGTAATAGTGATGAGCCACCTGGAACACTCCTGGGACCTGAATAACAGGAACCACCTCACTTCATTGAGGGGCCAGAGACGGGAGGAAGGAGTGGAGAAGGATGGACTGGCGGTAAGGAAGGGAATGGACTGTATATCGCGGTTTTGGTAATGTGTGCACAAACTGTAAATAAACATGGTTGTTGAGTGAACCTGTGTCCAGCCTGTCTGTGTCTGTGTGTCCGGGGGTTAGGGTGTCAGTACGCCCCCTAGTGGTTTACAGCATATAATACCGATTTCAGCTTTAATTAACTTGCCTCTTTCTTATTTTTAGGTCATTTTACTGCTTTGAAAATACGAGTTTTCCTTTCTTCAATATTAGAAATAGAAATCATTTTAAAGTAAATTGTTATTTTTTAAACATAAGGCTAATAATATTTTCATCTAGGGGCAGGTCAAATATTCCCAATACAAAATTCTCCAAAATCTACAGCATCAATTTATGTTAAAAGTCCACAGATGATGAGACAATACTCAAAGACAAGCAGTAGATCTTTGATTGTTGGACAGAGCACTTTTGAGAACTCCTGAATTGAATGAACCGAGTAGATCTTTTGTTCCTTGAAGAGATCAGCACGCTCCCCCAGACCCCTGAACTAGATAAGTGACCCAGCTCTCTAGGATGTACAAACTGCCATCCAAGCCCTGAAGAACAGGATGAAAGCTTCTAATGAAGACACCGTACCTGCCGAAATATAAAAATATGGGGAGGCTTAATCTTCTTGTCAAGTTGACCGACTTCTTCACTCTTTTTTGGAAGCTTGGCAAGATTCCCAACTCATGGAAACAGGCTACCATCGTCAACATCTACAAGAAGAGAGGAGACTAACTGGAGTGTTGCAACAGTCGTGGTATTCATGCTTCTCCGGCTACTCTGTCACAGTGCAGACAGAGTACTTTCATAGTCGCAAGCTGGCTTTCATCCCGAACATAGCACAATCGATACAATGTTCGTTGCCCACCAACTCCTGTAAAACGCTTGGAAACAGCTGTGAAGCATCAGCTTCGCCTTCATCGACCTGCAGAAAGCATTTGACACTGTCAACCAAGTGATATTTTGGGAAGTGTTCTCTAAGTCTGGATGCCCCTCAGAATTATTTACCATGCTCCATCTCTTTCATGCCTAAATGAGGGTGAAGGTCCTTGTTGGCAGGGAAACATCTGGCCCATTCAAAATCACTGTTGGTGTTGAACAAGGCTGTATCCTGGCGGCTATGGTGCTCTTTGACATTTACCCTGTCAAGGTCACTCTTCTCTTCAGAATTAAGCTGGGCACCACTGATGGAATATGCATTTGGTACCAACTGGATGGCAATATTTTCAACCTCCAAAGATTGTCAGCTCACTCAAAAACCTCGAAAATCATCTATGAGCTCCAGGAAGGAGTCTGTCACTTTGAGCAACAATGGACCATCAACAAAAGTAGAACAGAGCAGCAAGACATCTCTATTGACACCAACCTACTGTGCCTAGGCAGGCAATTCCTCTACTCATTGTGCCCTTGAGTCTGCCTTTTCCAAACTGGACTGCTATCCCACCAGTGTACACATGGGAGTGAGAGTGTCAGAGATGGACAGTGGATGGACAGTGTCATCATTGAATCAGTGGACTTGTTGGCGCACATTATAATAACGGCTCAGTGATACAAATTATTATGTGTGTATCATTTAACTGGTTTGAGTGTCCCCAAAATATCTGAGTATGTAAATCTGAAAATATTCTAAATCCAAAAAACTTCTGGTCCCAGATACTCAATATCTTTTAACTGAAGTACAGTGTTAACAAAAATTTAATAAATTGTTTTAAAACCTACAATTTATAAATTGCTATACAGATTTGCTATTAACATAAGATTTTTGACTTTCTACAAACATTTTTATAGTCTAACTGCCTTGTTGTTAATACTAATTCATACAAGTATTAACAATGTTAATTTGAATTTATCTACAAAATAATACAACTTGTAAAATGAAAAGATATTTCAGCATATTTTGTTGAATATGTACAGTACCTTCCCACTGTCCAGTTAGTGCAAGAGTCCGGTTGATAACAACATCAATTTCTCGAGCTCCATTTTCAACAGCTACACGTATTTCTTCCAGGCGAGCTTTTAATGGTGTTTGTCCAGCAGGAAACCCAGTAGCAACTAAAACAATATTTTATAAGGATTAATTTAAGAAAAACTATTTAAAATAATAAAATTTTCCTAGAAAAATATCAATGATATAAAATATTATAACAATAAGACTGAAACAATGAAAAAAATAATGTAACAAAATATTCAAAAATGCAGTTGTAAACAGAAATGCCTCTACAGATAAACAAAGCACTTGTCCTTGAAGGTTCTGTGCAACTTCTCCCAAAAATGTATTTTTTTAAAAATTTCAATTAAACTGTACTGTGCAAATTTCATTTAGACACGGTGTTAAATTAAAAAAAAAAAAAAGTAAAATGGCTAAAATTATGTCTCACATTACTGTAATTTTACAGTGTAAAATTTTAAAATAAAACTTTTTACTGAAGTATATCATATTTGAAAATGTTATCTTTGTTAATTAAATTTCAAACATCCATCCATCCATTTTCCAACCCGCTGAATCCGAACACAGAGTCACGGGGTTCTGCTGGAGACAATCCCAGCCAACACAGGGCACAAGGCAGGAACTAATCCCGGGCAGGGTGCCAACCCACCGCAGTAAATTTCAAACATTAGGACATTTCTCATTTAAAGGTTTACCAATGTTGTTTCTTGTCCTACAGTGTGTATATAAACACAGGGAACTCCAGTTTCTGTATTACCCTAAGTTCTTGTCAATAAGCCGCGGCTTATCTAAGGAAAAAAGTTGTGAAAATGAAAAAATAGAATATCGGCTTATACATAAGTCCGGCTTATACATCCATCGCGGGGGTTGCGTTCCAGAGCCACCCGCGAAATAAGAATATCCGCGAAGTAGAAACCATGTGTTTATATGGTTATTTTTATATTGTCATGCTTGGGTCACAGATTTGCGCAGAAACACAGGAGGTTGTAGAGAGACAGGAACATTATTCAAACACTGCAAACAAACATTTGTCTCTTTTTCAAAAGTTTAAACTGTGCTCCATGACAAGACAGAGATGACAGTTCCGTCTCACAATTAAAAGAATGCAAACATATCTTCCTCTTCAAAGCAGTGAAGCAAACAAATCAATATGTCTGTTTGGCTTTTAAGTATGCGAAGCACCGCGGCACAAAGCTGTTGAAGGCGGCAGCTCACACCCCCTCCGTCAGGAGCAGACAAAGATAGAGAGAGACAGAGTTTGTTTTTCAGTCAAAAATCAATACGTGCCCTTCGAGCTTTTAAGTATGCGAAGCACTGTGCAGCATGTCTTTTCAGGAATCAGCTTTACAAAAGATAGCAACGTGAAGATAATCTTTCAGCATTTTTAGACGAGCGTCCGTATCGTCTAGGTGTGCAAACAGCCCCCCTGCTCAATCCCCATACGTCAGGATCACAGATAGTCAGCGCAAGAGAGAGAGAACAGTAAGCCGGGTAGCTTCTCAGCCATCTGCCAATAGCGTCCCTTGTATGAAATCAACTGGGCAAACCAACTGAGGAAGCATGTACCAGAAATTAAAAGACCCATTGTCCGCAGAAATCCGCGATATATATTTAAATATGCTTACATATAAAATCACAATTTAAATGACCGCTACGCGCTCGTGTTGACTCGGCGACGCCCAGAGCAGAAAGAACGCGCTCCGGCCGCTCCAACCGCGCCATGCGGGGAGTGAGAGAGACGCCAATATCTCACACTCTCTCCCCCCTTAAAGAAATTAAATGGGCGCGAGTGAGACCACTGACCTCCCTCCCTTCTATTAGTTATAGGTTATAGTACGTTCGGCTTATCCATGAGTCCGGCTTATCTATGATACGATTTTATTTTAAAAATTCGTATGATTTTTGGTCTCCGGCTAATACATGAGTCCGGCTTATAGACAAGAACTTAGGGTACATCTTGCCTGAAGAAGGGGCCCGAGTTGCCTCGAAAGCTTGCATATTGTAATCTTTTTAGTTAGCCAATAAAAGGTGTTATTTTGCTTGGCTGTTCTCTACAAACATTAGGACATAAATATCACAAGCTTATGAAAACTATTAACAAGTATGTATTACCTGAAGCAACAGGAATACAACATTTGGCAGCCTCCAAAGCATTTACAGCATCAGACACTCGGGATGGGTAGACACAAACTGCAGCTGTGGTTATACCTGGAGTAAAAAGAAAATACTTATTTGCAAAGATACACAGAATATATTCTCTTGCACAATTATTAAAAACTCTGAGTCTGCATAATAAACACAAAACTATGTCTGTTCCAAAAATGTAAAATAAAAAAATACCACATACATTGCATAATGTGCATTACTACTAAAGGGTATGTAACTATTAGTCTTTGCAGGAAATGTGGAAGAGGTGGGTAGATGACATGTGCAGTGGAGAAGGTGGGACAAACTCAGTCCAAAGCATAGGTTGTCAGAAGTTGGTGTATAAATGATGTTCAAGTGTGAAAAGTAGTTTATAGGTGGTGAGTGAGGGGGGCAGGATGCTGATGTAGTAATAATAAATTTCAATATCGGCAATGGAGTTCAAGAAAATAGGGAGGTTCAACAACTTAGGTGACATGTTGAGTGCAGACAGTGGTGCAGGCATAGCAACACTGACAAGTCTGAGTGGCACCTGGAAGAAATTCCTGGAGCTGTATCTCATTCTAACTTCTAAGAGACTCTGTCTGGCATTAAAGGAACAAAAATATTAAAGTTTCAGGAAGAACGGCATACTATGTAGAAATGATGCGTTACCAGTGAAGGTGGCACATGAAACAAACTTGAAACAGAAATAAGAATTATCAGATGGGTGTGTGCAGGGTCACAGAGGAAGGTAACCCTGTATTGGAAGAGGCAATTGGTGTTGTGCAAAGGAGAAACAGACTAAAGTGGTTTGGACATATAGAGTGAAAGGCAGTGGATGATCAGATGAAGAGGTACACCAAGACTGAGAGGAATAAGGCCCAGAGTGAGAGAGTAGGAAATGTTTGGAATTTGGTGTTACGATTATATGAAAAGAATGCATTTTACTCCACAGGATGCCCAGTGCTGTAAACCTGTGATAATAACGAGTTCAAAACACAAATTTAATAGATTACAAACAGTGCACATTAAATTTACATTTTCTGTATGTGTGTTTTCTTTTTAACGCACAGTATATTCTCTCATTTTTTTCAGATGAATTATTTAACAGATGTTTAATCTTAATTATTATTTTAAATTATTTAATATTACATGAAAAGTGAAAGCAAACAATAGGTTGCAACCTGTAAATATCTGATTTTTGTTGTAAAACTAAAGCTTTACCTGAGGATCATTTAAACCTTTAAAGACTGGTATTTAGTGGACTATCTAAACATACTACACAAAAGTCATAATTAGTGGTATGCATATTATGCATTTATACATACTAATTTACTATATACATTATAAATACATACTTTCATTTTATAGTGTTTGTGAAAAATATTTTTAACAAATATAAAATACAAGTGTGCAGTGAATAAAATGCACATACTGTATGTAATTTTTATCTAAAACATTACACAATTCTCCATCAGATTTAGCAGTCAAACATTTTACTAAAGACATCCATGTTTCGTTGCACCCTTAATTAGGGAACTAAAGCTAATTTTACGCAAGAATGTTTGTCATTATAAGTTTATTGGCATCACCTATTTTTAACTGTTACGTTAATTTTGTATACAAAGATACTAAAAGCATTTAATGATATTCCTTTGGAAATCAATACTTGGTTTAACCAATTAATTACAATATATGAACTAAATGAATCTGAAGAATTGTTAATTACTTTTGCTTGGGAAGTAAAAGAGGTGAAATCTCTTTCTACAGATTTAATTAATTTAAATGCACTTACCTTTATTGTGCATATTCATGCTCTTCAGCAGGTCTTCTCGGATGGGATGTTTTGCTTTAAAGCAGAGTCTGTACACATTGGATGGAGAGTCATCTCCAGACAGGGTGGTCAAATCAATACAAGTAACTGCCCTCAACAGCCAAGCAGCCTATAAGAATGTAATAGATCTGTGTTAAAAGAACACTCTGCCCATAAAACAGTGTTTTGTTTAGATGTTGCTTAGCTCTTGTGCTTTAAAGTGATGAATGAGAAAAATAAATAAATTTCCTGGTTCATGCAGAACAAAAAAAGACTATCATGTAATGGAACCTAATGGTCATCAATGCTGGACAACACCAAATGTCTTGAAAAAGTCTATGGAAAAACCAAAATCAATCCCCACTTTATTCATGTCACATAATCAATATGTCCGTTATACACCCAAATGTTCAAAATGTGCAAAAAAAGTATGCATTTTTTGCTAATATATTAACATGTATTTCAATAATAAACCGCATGCTCTGTAAACAGTAGAACACATTCCCACAATTCATTCACATCTGCTTTCCTTTGTCATTCATGAGGGCGTTTCCTAGAAGTGGTTTATTTAAAAATATTTTAGTAAAAGTACATGTTTAGGATGTTATGAGAAAATAAATGGGTGAATTTACATGTGGGTTATGTGACATGAGTAATGTGAGATTTGTTTCATGAATGTTAAAATTGTTGTCCTGCGTTGGTAACCTACTGTAGCTGTTGAAGTGAAACGTTTGTTACTTCTTTTCTGAATTAAAGCATAACATTATATTTCTATTTGGCTGTCACTATAGAGCACATGGGGCAAATAAATTTAAATATAAGTATCAGTTTTGGGTGGGGTATTCCTTTAAAGAAGGAGTAGTGCAGTTTTACATTCTCCTAACTAAAAGACATACAGTACATTAACAAATGTATACAATGCTTCTGTATGCAACATTCTCTATTTCTACAAGACTTCAGCCACAACTAAATATTTATCATCAATCTACATTAACTTGTTTACATGGATTTAGCTTTCAGTAGGTAAAACGAAATGTTATGCAATAAATTATCCCTGCGCAATTGACTGAAAAGTTGATTGTTACTGTTAATCTATTACAAGTACATATATATTAAAATATAAACAAACCCTGTAAAAACATTTGCCATCTCCCTTTACAGTAAACAAACTATATTCCATATACATTTTGAATGTTCCTTTATTGTCTACAGTGTAATATTTTGGCAACTGAAAAATGAATTTTATCATACTTAACTCTTTGTTTCAGATCTAGCTTAACCTACTAACAGTTATCTTTGCCTAGGTTTATGTTTGAGTAGTTTAGTGGACATGTTTATTACCATTTGTTCAAATTTTAGCACAAACACCATTTATCACGATCATGCTAAATGATCAACTGTTAGGGTTAGTGCTTTATCATGTAGATATGGAAGGAGTACATCTGTAGGCTTTAACGTCATTTGCATTAACTTATTAATGTAATAGTATTAATATTATGTAATACAATTTTATATGTCAGTTTAGTGCCTGTAAAAATATCTCTAAAAACAGCTGAAAGAAGTAAGGTTGCTCTGATTACTTTACAGAGCATCAAAAACATTAACTCTGGCAAAGTTTTACCACAAACAATATAGCAAGTCTACATTTCAAGGATGGCTAAAGGATGCTGATAAATCACAAAAAGACCATTAAAATGTTGAAGATGGAAAGTGGCTGCCAAAGAAAGTGTTACTTGTCAGTTATATAAATTCAGTGGTTAATACGTGGTTTGCTAAAGAGAAAATAAGGGTTGGGTTCATTCTCTTTCAGGTCAAGTTATAGGTGTGCAAGTAGAAAAGCTAATAAAATGTAAACGAATCAAGAAAGGCTTCTCTAGTATTATGGAAATCCTGTCATCACCTTCTATAGCACAAAAAAAAAATACTGTTGGGCATGCAATGTTTGAGATATTTATATACTGCTATGTTTCGGTCAGGGTTCCCCTCCTGGTTAAGATTCAAATGCTGTTTTCATGTCTGTTTTGTTAATTTTTGATTTGTTTATCTTACATTTGTCGGTTATTTAGTTTCTATGTATCTTGTCCAATTTACCATGTGTTTTGTGGGTAATTCCCAATGAGGCGGGGCCACTTGCCCATTACTGTCAAGGATTGCCCTAGGCCCTATAAAGGCTCAGCAGAACCCACAGTCCTTTGCAATTCATTGAATGCACTCATGGTGTGGCAAGTTTCTACTGTGAATTTTCTGTGCTCTTTGATAATGTTACAGTTTTTTGAGTTTTTAACCGTATGCTCTGTTGGATTTGTGTTTGGGACTTGTTTGCCTTGGACTACCTTTGTCTTTTCAGGAACTTCTTGCTGTGCCTTTTGTGCTCACTGAAGCTTAACTGTTTAAACAGAGCTTTTCTGAAACTGAATCTTTTCTTTATAAAAAGATTCCACAATGCTATTTGTGTGACTAGATGGGTTTTTGACAGTATTTCCCCCTCTAGTGAGCATTTTGAGTATTTTCATGACTTTATGCTTTGGGTCTTTTAAGTTCACAACACATACAGGCCATGCAACACTTATAAAAGAACTGTGCTTCAAGCGCACAGCTGAACCCAGGCAGCATGACAGATAAATTAAATACAGCCCCATGGTAAATTACAAAAAGCCACATACTATACACATACTGTTCCTAACTGCAGCCTAAAATATATCACGGAGCACTTAATCATTTCAGTCTAACACCAAGAAAATTAAGCTTCAGGGATATCACTCTATCCAGTTAGGAAGCATAAGCAATTGTGAATCAGCTTCACCTGCTTTGGTGCAAATGAAAGTGACAACAGGTTCAGAGGAGAGACAACAGCAAGACAACACCAAAAAAAAGGAATGGTTTTGTAGGTGGAGGCTGCCCTTGTCACTACTGGTAGCATTGGGCGGTACCTGCAACTGATTCAGGTTGCAGAGGTAGTCCAGCTCCTCCCACATGACACATCCATACATGCCGTTGCCAAGCAGGTTATCTGCATCTCCCTGCACAGTCTCAAGATCATGGAGGAGATACCAGGAGATGGACCATTACACAAGAAGAGATGGACAGGGCTGTAGAAGGGTATCAACCCAGCAGCAGGAACGCCATCTGCTCCTTTGGAAGGTGGAATAGGAGCACAGCCATAGCCCTACAAATGACCTCCAACTGATTTACGTGCTTCTGACCAAACTGTCAGAAACAGACTCCATGAGGGCCCGGCTTCCTTTAGTGGGCCCCGTGCTCACGGCCCATCACTTTGCAGCCCGATTGGCATTCAACAGAGAATACAACAATTGGCAGCTCTACCATTGGTGTGTCATTCTCTTCTAAAGATCACAGCAGGTTAACAGTGAGCACATAATATTAAAGATATTAAAGAATCTGGAGATGCCGTGGTGAATGTTATGCAGCATGCAACATAATCCAGCATAACCGGTTTGTTGGTGTGTCAGGGATGGTCTGGGGAGACATATCCTTGGAGGGTCGCACCGACCTCAGCGTGCTAGGCAACAGAACCCTGACTGCTGTTGGGTACTGGGAAGAAATCCTCCGAGCCATTGTCAGACGTTACGTTGGTGCAGTGGGCCCTGGGTTCCTCCTGGTGCAGGACAATGTCCTGCCTTATGTGGCCAGAGTGTGAAGGTAGTTCCTGAATGACGATGGCATTGATGCCACTGACTGCCTCGTACATTCACAGACCTGAATCCAACTGAGAACCTCTGGGACATTACGTACTGGTGCATTTGACACTCCCAAGTAGTGCCACAGACTGCCCAGGAGCTCACTGATGCCCTAATCTAGGCCCGAGATCCCCCAGGACACCATCTGCTGTATCTTCTGGAGCATGCCCAGACGTTATCTGGAATGTATACAGGCACATGTGTGCCATACACACTACTGAGTCACTTTATGCATTTCCATTATGAAATTCACACAAGATGGATCAGCATGTGATTTCAGTTTTTGACTTTGATTTTTGGTGTGATGTTGAATCTAGTCTGCAGTGGGTTAGTGATTTTGGTGTCCACTGACCGTTTTTACATCCTTTTGTTCTGAACAAATTACACAGTATTACTCAGTAAAAATTTTCCAGTTGAATATTAAATTCATTGAGATCCAATGTGTGATTTATATGTTCTTTTATTTTTTTTTGAGGAGTGTATTAAGGGTGAACACCACACGTGCATAAAAATTATGACAAATTTTTGTGTCATCTTGCCAATCTTTATCCTATAGGAAAATATGCAGAAGAGGTTTCTAAAATATATAAAAAAATAGAAATGACAGTTTCCAAAACTGACACAGAGCTCAAACAGGCTCAATGCTATGCAACATGGAGAGGATACTACAGAAAAAAAAGACTGCTTTACTGTTTCTCATTTATTTAATTTCAGGGTAATTACTTGGGAAAATAACTGTTTTATTTAAAATCTTACTTTTTTAATATATTTATAAAAAGCCCCAACTTTGGTAAAGTTGGTATGTCAACTTTATCGTAGAAACAGTGACTCTATAGTTAAAATAAGTAAGTCAACAGTTTATTAAAAGTAAATTTGCAAATTACTTGAACTGTAGTTTAACATGCCCTTGTTCTTTAAATGCAGTTTTTGGCTTAGCCTGTTTGGCAATTACATGTGCCACAAAGGACATATCAAGTGACCACCACTCTAAAGATTTTAATATTTTAAAGCATATCACAATTGACTTGTGGGATTAATTATGAAATAAAATTATAGCTTTCATTTGTTATTTATGCATTACCTTTCTTAATAAGCTCCACTACAGGGTATTCCATATGAACCTCAATCTAGTTCTACTAATTTTGGTTGCCCACAAATATAGCATTATTTAATAAAAAATAGAAATTGCTGAGTTGTTGTGAAAAGTGGAAGGACCTATGTAAATGAATCTTTAAAATATGCTTCAAAATTTTATGTAAAATGCCCCTTTCAAAGAATAAATATTTGACCAGTTATTACTGTGGTTTTGTTTATCATTCATCAACAAAAAATAGACTTAATCTGGTTGCTGTTTTTTTCCCCCAACCTTTTCTTCTTAGGCTTCATGGAAATGCCCATAAACCTCCACAGTTCTCATGGCTCCTGCATCATATACAGTGGTGTGAAAAACTATTTGCCCCCTTCCTGATTTCTTATTCTTTTGCATGTTTGTCACACAAAATGTTTCTGATCATCAAACACATTTAACCATTAGTCAAATATAACACAAGTAAACACAAAATGCAGTTTGTAAATGGTGGTTTTTATTATTTAGGGAGAAAAAAAAATCCAAACCTACATGGCCCTGTGTGAAAAAGTAATTGCCCCCTGAACCTAATAACTGGTTGGGCCACCCTTAGCAGCAATAACTGCAATCAAGCGTTTGCGATAACTTGCAATGAGTCTTTTACAGCGCTCTGGAGGAATTTTGGTCCACTCATCTTTGCAAAATTGTTGTAATTCAGCTTTATTTGAGGGTTTTCTAGCATGAACCGCCTTTTTAAGGTCATGCCATAGCATCTCAATTGGATTCAGGTCAGGACTTTGACTAGGCCACTCCAAAGTCTTCATTTTATTTTTCTTCAGCCATTCAGAGGTGGATTTGCTTGTGTGTTTTGGGTCATTGTCCTGTTGCAGCACCCAAGATCGCTTCAGCTTGAGTTGACCAACAGATGGCCGGACATTCTCCTTCAGGATTTTTTGGTAGACAGTAGAATTCATGGTTCCATCTATCACAGCAAGCCTTCCAGGTCCTGAAGCAGCAAAACAACCCCAGACCATCACACTACCACCACCATATTTTACTGTTGGTATGATGTTCTTTTTCTGAAATGCTGTGTTCCTTTTATGCCAGATGTAACGGGACATTTGCCTTCCAAAAAGTTCAACTTTTGACTCATCAGTCCACAAGGTATTTTCCCAAAAGTCTTGGCAATCATTGAGATGTTTCTTAGCAAAATTGAGACGAGCCCTAATGTTCTTTTTGCTTAACAGTGGTTTGCGTCTTGGAAATCTGCCATGCAGGCCGTTTTTGCCCAGTCTCTTTCTTATGGTGGAGTCGTGAACACTGACCTTAATTGAGGCAAGTGAGGCCTGCAGTTCTTTAGACGTTGTCCTGGGGTCTTTTGTGACCTCTCGGATGAGTCGTCTCTGCGCTCTTGGGGTAATTTTGGTCGGCCGGCCACTCCTGGGAAGGTTCACCACTGTTCCATGTTTTTGCCATTTGTGGATAATGGCTCTCACTGTGGTTCGCTGGAGTCCCAAAGCTTTAGAAATGGCTTTATAACCTTTACCAGACTGATAGATCTCAATTACTTCTGTTCTCATTTGTTCCTGAATTTCTTTGGATCTTGGCATGATGTCTAGCTTTTGAGGTGCTTTTGGTCTACTTCTCTGTGTCATGCAGCTCCTATTTAAGTGATTTCTTGATTGAAACAGGTGTGGCAGTAATCAGGCCTGGGGGTGGCTACGGAAATTGAACTCAGGTGTGATACACCACAGTTAGGTTATTTTTTAACAAGGAGGCAATTACTTTTTCACACAGGGCCATGTAGGTTTGGATTTTTTTTCTCCCTAAATAATAAAAACCATCATTTAAAAACTGCATTTTGTGTTTACTTGTGTTATATTTGACTAATGGTTAAATGTGTTTGATGATCAGAAACATTTTGTGTGACAAACATGCAAAAGAATAAGAAATCAGGAAGGGGGCAAATAGTTTTTCACACCACTGTATGCAGCCCATGCCAACCGAAGAAAACATTTATCAAATATATGGTGACATCACAATCATCAAGCTGATAACAAGGATACAGCTGAAGCACTGTTGATCCTGCGTGTCACATTTAACATTCACTTTAGCTGTTTGGATTGGCTTTGTGTTGTGCGAAATGGTGTTGCAGGTAAGCTAGACAGCAAACAAAATGCTACATTTTTGTTACACCTCTGGATGGGGACAGTATTCTAAGCAACTTATAAACTTAAATCGATAAAGAGAAAGTATATACAGTAATCCCTCCTCCATCGTGGGGGTTGCGTTCCAGAGCCACCCGCGAAATAAGAAAATCCGCGAAGTAGAAACCATATGTTTATATGGTTATTTTTATATTGTCATGCTTGGGTCACAGATTTGCGCAGAAACACAGGAGGTTGTAGAGAGACAGGAACGTTATTCAAACACTGCAAACAAACGTTTGTCTCTTTTTCAAAAGTTTAAACTGTGCTCCATGACGAGACAGAGATGACAGTTCCGTCTCACAATTAAAAGAATGCAAACATATCTTCCTCTTCAAAGGAGTGTGCGTCAGGAGCAGATAATGTCAGAGAGATAGAGAAAAGCAAACAAATCAATAGGGCTGTTTGGCTTTTAAGTATGCGAAGCACCGCGGCACAAAGCTGTTGAAGGCGGCAGCTCACACCCCCTCCGTCAGGAGCAGAAAAAGAGAGAGAGAGAGAGAAAAACAAACAATCGAAAATCAATACGTGCCCTTCGTGCTTTTAAGTATGCGAAGCACCGTGCAGCATGTCACTTCACGAAGCAGCTGCACAGAAGGTAGCAACGTGAAGATAATCTTTCAGTATTTTTAGACGAGCGTCCGTATCGTCTAGGTGTGCGAACAGCCCCCCTGCTCAATCCCCCTACGTCAGGATCAGAGAAAGTCAGCGCAAGAGATAGAGAGAGAAAAGTAAGTTGGGTAGCTTCTCAGCCATCTGCCAATAGCGTCCCTTGTATGAAATCAACTTGGCAAACCAACTGAGGAAGCATGTACAAGAAATTAAAAGACCCATTGTCCGCAGAAATCCGTGAACCAGCAAAAAATCTGCGATATATATTTAAATATGCTTACATATAAAATCCGCGATAGAGTGAAGCCGCGAAAGGTGAAGCGTGATACAGCGAGGGATTACTGTAATAAGCAAATGTCTAGGAATCAAGAAAAAGAAACTGTTGTACATAACATTAAACAGGGCAGCACGGTGGTGCAGCTGCCTCACAGTAAGGAGACCGGCACACACCTCTTGCAGATTAGATGAATATCCATTGCTTAATTAGCCCTAGTGTGAGAGTGTGTGGGTGTGGAGGAGTTTGTCCTGTGATGGGCTGGCATCCTGTTCAGATGTTGTCCCTGTCTTGTACCTGATGAAAACTGGGATAGGAAAATGGATGAATGGATAAAACAGTACCCATGAAAAACAGAAGACAAAACAAACATTAAGAGAAGCAGCAAAAAGAGCAATTAGGACTGTTGAACATTATTGCACATATTTTATATGGTTAAATAAGCAAGAATCCACTATTTAAATTTGATGCAATCAATGTATAAGCCAAGCTTGTAATGGGCCCTCAGCCTGATTTAGTATCCTGATATTTGTGAAAGAACAGCAGGTGTCCCATAAACCAGACAACTATAGTATAACATCACCACACTCTTAGGACCAAGCATTGGAGATTACCTACTATTTCTTTTGGAGTCTTCACCTTGCATAGTGCAAGAATGGTGTGATTCTATTTTCTTTTCCCCTTGTGTCAAGCCATATATACACTACAAATTTGTTTTCTTTTTATATCTTTTGATAACTGTACAGTTTTTATCTTGCTTCAATATGAAAGATAAATGGTTCAAATCACGATGTATAAAACCTACACTTGGCGTAAAGCCACGCACTTTTCCACGGTACCTCATACCCTGTCGTACGCAAGTTCTCCGCTCGGTTTTGCAGACTGGTGGCACCCAGCGTCAAAGCAGTGCTACTGTTCCTGTGTAGTTACCCTTTCTTAGATCCACACTGAAATACACTGAAATTAACCGCATATTGTTCATAAATTTAATGCATCCGATTGTAATTAACCTGTAAGAATATAATGGTCCACAGAATGGTCAAAATATTCTAAATACCATAACTGCTTTAGCGGTTACTCTCACTGCACCTTCTTCTTCTTCTTTCAGCTGCTCCCGTTAGGGGTTGCCACAGCGGATCATCTTTTTCCATATTACTCACACTGCACCACTTGGAGTACTTATATCACTGTATCTGAGTGTGAAAGAATTATTGGTATACAGTGATCCCTCGCTATATCGCGCTTCGTCTTTCGCGGCTTCACTCCATCACGGATTTTAAATGTAAGCATATGTGAATATATATCGCGGATTTTTCACTGCTTCGCGGATGTCTGCGGTCTACAGTACGTGTGCTTCCTCAGTTGATTTGCCCATTTGAATTCAAACAACGGACGTATTTGAATTCAAACAAGGGACGCTATTGGCGGATGGTTGAGAAGCTACCCAATCAGAGCACGTGGTTAAGCTCCTGGGTGCTGTGCTAACTCTCGAGCATCTCGCGACCATTCTACAAATGGCAAAAGATCTCCAGACATCCGTTGAAGAATGGGACCTGCAAATGATTCGTTCTTTGCAATTTAAAAATGCTCTTGACGGCGCCACGGAAGTGTATAGGAACCTCTTTACACAAATGAAAAAGCAGCGCCAGCAACTGCCCATCACGATGTTCCTTACACGCAAAACACTGCCTAGTACGCCTTCAGTGGAAGAAGACGACGGCGGTGCTACACAGTCGCCTGAAGAGGCTCCTTTAGAACAGCTGTGACAGTGCAGTAAATGTCATCGTTATCTGACAAGTTGGTGAGTACCCAAAACTATTTTTCTACGTACTTAGTACATGTATGTACGTTTATTGTAACTGTGCACACATTTTATACAATTTTTTCCTTGCATTGTTGGTATTTATTGCCGGTGACCTGTCTATCGTAATGGCTGTAACAAATGTGATATTGGAGACGCTCTACAGTATCTTTAAAATAACATTTTGGTTTTATGTACAGCATTTACATGTCATAGATTTTTCACGTATTTTTATATTACCTACTCAATTACAAAATGTTTAAAACTGTATTACGTATTACATAAAACTCCTCAATGATATACGATACGTATGTTTGTGAGTAGTATATAAACTGTGTTTACATACATAATTTCAACGAATCTTACCTAATAACTAAGAGAATATAAAGGGTTTATGCTGTATAACTGTACGGGGGATATTTACAAACCATGTGGGAGAGTTTATAAGGACTTAAAATATATAAAAATAACCATATAAACATATGGTTTCTACTTCGCGGATTTTCTTATTTCGCGGGTGGCTCTGGAACGCAACCCCCGTGATCGAGGAGGGATTACTGTACTGCATCAAGCACTAGCTGCCTCAGCCATTCGCTATTAGAACTGCTCTCATCCAACCAATGCTTCAGAGCCTTTCCTGTCCGAACCTCGCAGTTCACAAACAGTTTCATCCCAAGAACTATACACGCACTCGATCAGTCCATCAACTGCTCCTTGTAGAACTGTTTGTACTTGCAAGTTTCCGTGAGGTAATTGTACTTATGATACAGCTATAATATTGCACAACCTGAGCCACTTTATAAAGCGCGTATTTACATATGAGGACGATATCATTTTTAAGATGAAATGCAGCAAAATATGTTGATTATATTATACAGATAAAACTTCAACTACACAGTGCCGCAGCGCTAGCGAGCTTGAGCTTCGTTCACTGTTTGGTCCTGCCTCGGAGCTGTTTTCATGCTGTGGCTGGCGCGACACTGGAAGGATAGATGGATAGAATAATTAAACATTACGAAAATATTTCGATGTTCCTTAAAAGTTTTGAAGAATCAGCGTTCTAAGCTTACAGATGGCTTAACGTTAATTACAGCAATAGGGTATTTGGAGAAAGAAAAGTAAGGACAGGAATTGGAGGTCAGTACGTTTGAAAAATACAGTACTTCTGTAATAAAGCATTTCACTGAAGGTCGTGCATGGCGTAGCAAGCATCTTGCTGTAAGACATGAACAATCACTGCGCCACCGTGTTCCCATGTTTAATAACATGCTTTAACTCCTATCATTATGAAAATGATATCACGTATACTTCTCAGTATTTTAATTATTCAGAGAGCTGTAATATTACAAACGTAATGGATTCTGTGTACTGTCAGAGGAAGAGCACATATAAGATCAAATACAAAACAAAGCATTTAACGTGCTACTTTAGTTACAATGGGATTTGAGAAACTAGTAAATTAAACGATTTTAAGATGAAGTTTATGATGTTCTACTTTAATGACAAAATAAACTACGTGATTAAAGTGGAAATTTCGAGATTAAAGTTGACATTTCGTGCTTTTTTCATACTGTGTGCCTTTTTTTCTCTGTACCCTAATAAGCTTTCATATGACACTCAGACGGTGGGCTACGAGTCGCCTTTTCACGCTGACTCTGATATGTGACAACTTTTTTATTTCAGGCACTGTGTGACTTTGTGAACTTGAGCCTTCGAGTTTCTCCGACATGCTATTTAACTCTCAGGGCTGATGTCGACTCTTGTCAAAAGGAGGATTTGTTGATGCTAATCGACTGTAAACTGTGACAAAACCAACCATTATTTTTTAGTTGGACTCTTGTTGCTAGAAGGAAAGTTAGATTCATTGGTTTGACCGAGATCTCCTGTGTTCGCGTGAGTAGCAAGGCGCAAACAACGGCAAAAATGGCACTGACATTTGGTGAGAGATCAAAGTGAATGCGTAAAGCAAAATACTCCGTGGACAATGTTTTGCATATCATCTCTGAACTGGACTATGACTTGTCAGACTCAGATTTTGATATAAGTGATTGAAAATGAGTGTGAGGTTCCAGCTTCAGCTGATTGGTCCCCAGCTAGTCGTTGTAGTGACAATGTTTGCCAGGGAGGACACTGCCACTTAACAATGATAAGAGGTAGAAAGCAGATTGCAAGCCTGCCACACACTCTTGGCAAGATGGCAGCCACAGCATGCAGCAACAGACGTTTTATGTTGATTTCTATGTGAAACCATTGCTTTTCAGAAACTATGTTTTTTGAAATAAATATTCAGCCCTCAAAGAGTTAACTCGATCAACTTCCTTTTGTTGCTTATATAACTGTTTAAACCAACAAATGGTACGTTTTTCTTTGCCTCCATTTGGTATTCGCTGAAATTCTTCTATTTTTCCTTGTACTTTTGCCATTGCCTTTTCACAGAACGCTGGGCTTAAGGGCTATTTATATTGATTTGCATATTCAAAGAGGCGTAATTCTGGGAGGAGTTGGGGCGGGACAGCAAGCACGTGCACGTGCGTTTATTTCCAAGCTGAGCGGGATTTATGTAGCGGAAGAACGCGGAAGTTGGCAAACGCACAGATTCCTGCATCTGGATTTTTCTGTGCGTAAGCACATTTCGGCTTTTGTGCTTATGTCATGTTATAGTGCGAATTCTACACACAGCATTATGCATGAGGACCCATATGTTGTTTACCTTACAAAACAAAGCAAAACAAAAAATGAATAGTACTTTGGTTATCTATAGTGAAGGGAACTACATTTAAAGTACAATATTGAGGAAAATAATTTTACACACAACATGGTGGCCACAAAGCATCCAAGAACTTCTGATGATTTACACATTACACTTTTATGCTATTTCTTTCATACATTTTATACTGAGTCTGCTGAACTCACTTGCCACTCTTTCTTCACTGCTCTTCTACTTTGTATTTGCTGTGCCCGTCTTAGGACAGCTGGATGATTAACTTTTACTTTAGCGATCCATTCTAAATCTGAAATATAAAAAAAATAGCCATCAATAAACTTGTAATATGATCCCACGCAAACTTTTTTTATTGAAAAAACAGCTATTGCTGAACAGTTTACTGTGCTCTTGATGTAACAATTTTAGAGCACATTACAGGAGACTTTGAACCAATCTCAGTAATAACACACTGCAGTACCTTTTACACAAAGGGTATTATAAGGTTCTTTACAATGCAATTTAGGTTTTAAGACTAGAAGCGATATAAACTATATATACTGTATACTGTACAAGTATATAAAAGAAGAAAAACACATTACTGACATGAGTGACCACAAGGATTATAATTCAAATTACTCCACAAATTACTAGTACAATTATGACTCGGACGATTTTTAAATTTACAATCCAATACGTTGCTGTGAAATGTATATGTGTGTGTTATATGCGGGACATATATATTATAAAAGCATAATAATCATTTTACTTAAAACGATTTCGTCGTTGCAGACATTTACCAAATATCAAATTTTCCAAGCTTGTTTATAAAGTTCCACGTTTTGACGTTAAACTCATTCTATGTAAATATATATTACAAGAGGTTACTTTGTTTTTCTATAAATCGTATAGATACTAATAGCACCTCCGGGCTCATTTTAAGTTATCATCTGACATAAACAGACAGTAATCATGCCATCGTACGAATGCGAATCATGCATCAACCATGTGATGAGCACCTTTGCAAAAATACAGGCTAACGAAACCGTTGTCATTTAACACAGAAACATCCCTTCTTTTCAAAGTTATTCGAAGCCATTAAAAGTCCGTTTAATTTTCTCAGTAATGTTCATAGCTCAGCACATTGCCGCAAATTTATTTTTGTTCAATAATCATATATACAAACAACAGTGCTTGATTCTGTGCCTTACCAAGCTCTATTCCCGGATTTCTGGAACTCATATTCACAATTTACTGAGGAAGAAAACGTGTAAAAGGGCAACAGCACACCGTACATAAGCAGCGCAGGCAAAAAGAACACCTCTGCCACACGTCACATCCACACTTGCGCAGCTGCGTCAGATACAGTTACTTCAAAGGACGAAGCTCAGTGGCAGCGTTCTTGCTCGAGCAGCTTCGTGCAGCTCCGAGCAGCATTACAGTCACAGGGCCGCAATACACGAATTTCAACGAGTTTGTAGAAACTGACTTCCTGATTTTGACGTCACATCCGCAGTGAGTGCCCCCTCCGCCCACGTGCTCGCTTATGCCTCCTATTAGCAAATTATTAACCTCTGATTTGGTGTAACAGGCAGTGGTTACAGTTCTAAAAATAAAACACTGTTTTCCAACGTAATGCTTGTTTAAGTTAATCAGTTGTTTTGCTAAACTTAATAAGTTCTGGACACATGCATTTTATTTTTTTAGAATGAATAAATTAACCTTAAATTAAACGTATAATTGTCCATCCATTTTAGTACTAGGGTGTTGTATCGTGTTAGCCATTATGAATGTAGTGAGATGTCAAGCAAAATGACTAACTAAAAAGATTACAATATGCAAGCTTTGAGGCAACTTAGGCCCCCTCTTCGCTTGCATATTGCAATCTTTTTAGTTAGCCAATTAAAGTTGTCATTTTGCTTGACTTCTCACACCATCCATTTTGTAACGCAAAAAAGTTAGGTCATGGCGATGTTGCATGTGGGTCAAGGCAGTATCAAGCTCTGTACATTACCAGAGCTTTATTATGAAGCTTAATTTAAAGGGAAGTGGGCATGGAGGACAAGGAAAAGAAGCCTGTTCTGTCAGGCTTGCAGTTGTTCTCAATTCACCTGACCATACAGGAATCTGCTTGATTTATCACACTTGCCAGTTCCATCTTCCACTGATGATTAAAGCATAATTGTTTTCTTTGGCTCAGTTTGGCAATGACTTGCTTTGAGTAGCATACTTTCTTCTTACCATATTAAAACTCTTCGTTGTCTACTCGTTAAAGTCCATACATGTGAATTCACAGTATGATCGTGCCCACCTGCCTGTCACCCATAATGTCATGTAATGTGAAACACCAGACTCTCATGGTTTTATTTAGCTTAAGAATGCAAAAAATATGCTATTTTCAAAAACTACATATATATTTTTGTGGCTGGCTTTGTGATGGTCTGATGAGGTAGCCCTTTGGGTATGTAGAAGCCTCATGGAGGCTGTGGTGGTGTCCACTGTGCCAGTGCCTACAGATGCCAATTTGGAATTACTACAGTGCATCCGGAAAGTATTCACAGCACATCACTTTTTCCACATCTTGTTATGTTACAGCCTTATTCCAAAATGGATTAAATTCATTTTTTTCCTCAGAATTCTACACACAACACCCCATAATGACAACGTGAAAAAAGTTTACTTGAGGTTTTTGAAAAGCCAAGCAAAATGACACCTTTTATTGGCTAACTAAAAAGATTACAATATGCAAGCTTTTGAGGCAACTCAGGCCCCTTCTTCAGGCAAGATGTAATACAGAGACTGGAGTTCCCTATGTTTATATACACACTCTAGGACAAGAAACAACATTGGTAAATCTTTAAATGAGAAATTTTAAATGTAAAAAATTAATAGAGTCATTCAGGCTAGGGTTAATTTAACAAGAGAGAAAAGAACAATGTATTGTCAAGATCTCTGGATAAGATAACTGTCCAACAAAGTCTTTTGAAGTTTGTAATGAGTTTTTTCAAAACAATGTGGATCTGTAGACAGGTTGTCTGTCATTCAGAGAGATGTAAACAATCCTCATATCTGGCTATAAAACTCTTGTCTCTATTCAATCCATGTTGTAATATATTAAATTTTAGCATGAGTTTAACTTCCCATTCTTTTCTCTCTTGCTGTGTTTTGAAGTTGCCCATAAGCACTGTGACTTTAAAGTCCCTCTCACAGTGTCCATGGCTGTTGAAGTGGGCCGCTACAGGAACATCTGTGTTGCCATGTTTAATCTGGAACCTGTGTAAATTCATTCTTTGGCGGAGTGTTTGTCCAGTTTCTCCCACATAGAGTGTAGTGTCAGGACATTTCATGCAGAAAATTAGGTAGACTACATTAGATGATCTGCAGGAAAATGATCCCTTTATGTGATGTTCAAGTCGGCAGTGTGGTATAACTATACGGTCTGTATCATAGATGTGGACACATGTTTTGCATCTTTTCTGTAGGCATGGAGATGTGCCATTTTCTGTTGGTTCACTTAGGGAGCTTCAGACAATTAGTTGTTGAAGGTTTGGTGGTTGTCTGTATGCCAGGAGGGGAGGTTCAGGAAATACATTTTTCAGTGTTTGGTCATTGTTTAGTATTGGCTGAAGTTCTTTTATAATTTTTCGAAGTGTTTCAAGATGTGGGTTGTAGGTGACAACAAGGGGGATGCGGTTCTTGTTGTCTTTGTTTTTATATTCCAGAAGGTTGTCTCTGGGTATGGCAGTAGCTCTTCTTATTTGAGTGTCTGTTGTTTTGGGGGTGTAACCTTGTCTGATGAAATCTTGTCTGAGCTCCTGCAGTTGTTGATCCCGGTCTGTCGGGTCTGAGCAAATACAGATATACAAGACACCGAAATGTACCGCTACTACATGGAACTGAAGACCCGGTGGAAGAAACTGGCACACATGGACAGCGACATCTTCTTCTTAATGAAATGCAAAAAGGAAAATCTTATCCCGAAAGGCATCATGATAAGGAATCCAACCATTCACACTTATAATACTCGGTTTGCAGAGCAACTTTGTTTTAGGACATCTGCAAGGATAAGAAACCACTTAATCCAAATTTTCTACAACATCAAGAAGAACACGCAAAGAGAGATCCAAGACCTCATCCTGCTCCTTGGAAATGACAGGCAGGAGATGGTAAAGGAGTTCCATCGCTTTTACAAAAGACTCCAGAAACTCCTTATTGTCAACAAAAAGAAAAAGCTGCATAGACTACGAGAGAAAGCTGAACACTTAATAGCAAAAAACAAAGAGCAACAGACCTGCATTGTTAATCTCTCCTCATACACACCAAATGAAGCAGAGATTTCAGTACTTACAAAGGGACTCTCATATTGTCCTGTAAAGCCCATTGACAACATCAGACTCTGCAGTGATATGGAAGAATTCTTCAGAAAACTCAGACTAAAAGAATTTTTCCACAAGAAAGAAATCAGTAACACACAGGAACCAACAACAAGCAGTTACAACAACCCCACCAATAAATCCACATGGACACCAGAAGCTGGCAGAAACTCTACCCTGGATAATTATATAGACTGCTTCCGACAGAGAGTGAAAACAGGAATTTTAAACAGGCAACAAAATCGGATAGAAAACATTACTGGGGATGAGCGGAGAGCCATACATTCACTAAGGGAAAATACAGAAATCATTATCAAACCAGCAGACAAAGGGGGTGCTTTAGTCATCATGAACACATCAGATTATATACAGGAGACACAAAGACAATTGTCCAATACTATGCATTATTACAAACTGCAAGAAGACCCAACAGATCTCTACAAAAAGGAACTAAAAAAAATAGTAAGTAGCTTTCCTCTTGACATCAGGGATCATGTAAACAGTTTAATTCCTGAGAACCCCAAAATGGGTTACTTCTACATGCTTCCTAAAATCCACAAAGAAGGGAACCCAGGAAGGCCTATAATCTCAGGAATTGGCTCCCTTACAGAAAATATTTCAGGTTGGGTGGAGCACATCCTTAAACCCCTCACCCGTAATACAACCAGCTACATCCAGGACACCACTGACTTCTTAAAAAAACTGTCTGCTTTAGGCCCCTTACCTGAGGGAACCTTACTGGCCACAATAGATGTTGAGGCACTTTACACAAACATCCCCCATGATGATGGCATATTGGCATGTGAAATGTACCTTAAACAACATGATTTACCCACAAAGTCAGTAATAGAAATGATAAAATTCACTCTGACACATAATCTATTCTCTTTTGGACAAGATTGCTACTTGCAACAAATGGGGACTGCAATGGGCTGTCGGTTTGCACCTCACTATGCAAACCTATTTATGGCAAAATTGGAGGAAGATTTCATGTCAATGTGCATCGTAAAACCAATGTTGTATCTCCGTTACATAGATGACATCTTCATAATCTGGACTGCCAGTGAGAAGGACCTCCTCCATTTTCATAATGAATATAATTGTTTTCACCGCAACATAAAGCTGAAGCTGAATTACTCAAAAACAGAAGTCAGCTTCCTTGACACCACCATTCAACTGAAAGACAACACCCTTGTAACTTCTGTTTTTCACAAACCGACAGACAGACGAACCTACCTGAAAAGTGATAGCTTCCACCCCAAGCATATAAGGCGCTCCATTATTTTCAGCCAAGCAATAAGGTACAATCGTATTTGCTCAGACCCGACAGACTGGGATTAACAACTGCAGGAGCTCAGACAAGATTTCATCAGACAAGGTTACAACCCCAAAACAACAGACACTCAAATAAGAAGAGCTACTGCCATACCCAGAGACAACCTTCTGGAATATAAAAACAAAGACAACAAGAACCGCATCCCCCTTGTTGTGTTTCAAGATGTGGGTTGTAGGGGACTTCGAAAAATTATAAAAGAACTTCAGCCAATACTAAACAATGACCAAACACTGAAAAATGTATTTCCTGAACCTCCCCTCTTGGCATACAGACAACCACCAAACCTTCAACAACTAATTGTCTGAAGCTCCCTAAGTGAACCAACAGAAAATGGCACATCTCCATGCCTACAGAAAAGATACAAAACATGTGCCCACATCTATGATACAGACCGTATAGTTATACCACACTGCCGACTTGAACATCATATAAAGGGATCATTTTCCTGCAGATCATCTAATGTAGTCTATCTAATTTTCTGCATGAAATGTACTGACACTACACTCTATGTGGGAGAAACTGGACAAACACTCCGCCAAACAATGAATTTACACAGGTTCCACATTAAACATGGCAACACAGATGTTCCTGTAGCAGCCCACTTCAACAGCCAAGGACACTGTGAGAGGGACTTTAAAGTCACAGTGCTTATGGGCAACTTCAAAACACAGCAAGAGAGAAAAGAATGGGAAGTTAAACTCATGCTAAAATTTAATACATTACAACATGGATTGAATAGAGACAAGAGTTTTATGGCCAGATATGAGGATTGTTTACATCTCTCAGAATGACAGACAACCTGTCTACAGACCAACATTGTTTTGAAAAAAACTCATTACAAACTTCAAAAGACTTTGTTGGACAGTTATCTTATCCAGAGATCTTGACAATACATTGTTCTTTTCTCTCTTGTTAAATTAACCCTAGCCTGAATGAATCTATTAATTTTTTACATTTAAAATTTCTGATTTAAAGATTTACCAATGTTGTTTCTTGTCCTAGAGTATGTATATAAACATAGGGAACTCCAGTCTCTGTATTACATCTTGCCTGAAGAAGGGCCTGAGTTGCCTCGAAAGCTTGCATATTGTAATCTTTTTAGATAGCCAATAAAAGGTGTCCTTTTCCTTGGCTTTTCTCTACATTCATAATGGCTAACACGGTACAACACCCTAGTACTTGAGGTTTTTGCAAATTTATTAAAAATAAAAAAACTGAGAAATCACATGTACATAAGTATTCACAGCCTTTGCTCAACACTTTGTCGATGCACCTTTGGCAGCAATTACAGCCTCAAGTCTTTTGAATATGATGCCACAAGCTTGGCACACCTATCCTTGGTCAGTTTCGCCCATTCCTCTTTGCAGCACCTCTCAAGCTCCATCAGGTTGGATGGGAAGCGTCGGTGCACAGCCATTTTAAGATCTCTCCAGAGATGTTCAATCGGATTCAATTCTGGGCTCTGGCTGGGCCACTCAAGGACATTCACAGAGTTGTCCTGAAGCCACTCCTTTGATATCTTGGCTGTGTGCTTAGGGTCGTTGTCCTGCTGAAAGATGACCCCTTGTCCCAGTCTGAGGTCAAGAGCGCTCTGGAGCAGGTTTTCATCCAGGATGTCTCTGTACATTGCTGCAGTCATCTTTCCCTTTATCTTGTCTAGTCTCCCAGTCCCTGCTGCTGAAAAACATCCCCACAGCATGATGCTGCCACCACCATTCTTCACTGTAGGGATGGTATTGGCCTGGTGATGAGCGACGCCTGGCATTCACACCAAAGAGTTCAATCTTTGTCTCATCAGACCAGAGAATTTTCTTTCTCATGGTCTCAGAGTCCTTCAGGTGCCTTTTGGCAAACTCCAGGTGGGCTGACATGTACCTTTTACTAAGGAGCAGCTTCCGTCTGGCCACTCTACCATACAGGCCTGATTGGTGGATTGCTGCAGAGATGGTTGTCCTTCTGGAAGGTTCTCCTCTCTCCACAGATGACCTCTGGAGCTCTAACAGAGTGACCATCGGGTTCTTGGTCACCTCCCTGACTAAGGCCCTTCTTCCCCGATCGCTCAATTTAGATGGCCAGCCAGCTCTAGGAAGAGTCCTGGTGGTTTCGAACTTCTTCCACTTACAGATGATGGAGGCCACTGTGCTCATTGGGACCTTCAAAGCAGCAGAAATTTTTCTGTAACCTTCCCCAGATTTGTGCCTCGAGACAATCCTGTCTCAGAGGTCTACAGACAATTCCTTTGACTTCATGCTTGGTTTGTACTCTGACATGAACTGTCAACTGTGGGACCTTATATAGACAGGTATGTGCCTTTCCAAATCCTGTCCAATCAACTAAATTTACCACAGGTGGACTCCAATTAAGCTGCAGAAACATCTCAAGGATGATCAGGGGAAACAGGATGCACCTGAGCTCAATTTTGAGCTTCACGGCAAAGGCTGTGAATACTTATGTACATGTGCTTTCTCAATTTTTTTTATTTTTAATAAATTTCCAAAAACCTCAAGTAAACTTTTTTCACGTTGTCATTATGAGGTGTTGTGTGTAGAATTCTGAGGAAAAAATGAATGTAATCCATTTTGGAATAAGGCTGTAACATAACAAGATGTGGAAAAAGTGATGCGCTGTGAATACTTTCCGGATGCACTGTATATAATAAAATTTACACACAATACTAGATGATCCATTGCTTCCTCACTTTCCTCCTCTTTCTGGGAGTAAATGCTGTAAAAAAAGACAGGCAAACGGATAAAGAGTTAGGGTCCAGTGAGAATTTGCAGTTTAATCACTGATATTTTTAGTTGAAATAGACATTGATAAAGGGACCATCTAGTCCAATTCGTGGCTGTTCTAGCCCACAAAAGAAGCTCAGAAAGACAAGAAACTGTCTCCTTCAGTTGCTGGTCCATGAATGAAGGCCAATTTCCAGACCAATTACTTCTAAAACAGTGGCCAGGATAGAAAGAGTGGAACTTGTGGAAAATGATGAAATGAGGAGTCAGGATTTATTCCATGAAATCCACAATTCAATCCTTACTGTACCCATGAACCTTTTCTTTATCTTTGAAGTGTCTTTAGGAAGAAAGCTTAGGTAGCATAGTTAAAAACAAGAGCAAATTAACGAAATGTCATAAGGTTTAAATAAGTCAGGTTCTTCTAAGATCCTCTCTAATGATTTTCTAATCAAGTATTTGAGGTAGTGATAAATGCAGGGGTGTTCTTACTTTTACCACATGTGAAATTTGCATTTGTGCATATGCAAATTGTACAATGGACTACAAAATGTAAATGTGGCATGATGTTTGCTATATCACCTTTAACTATAAATGCTGTTTAGATGAAGAAGAAATATTGATATGTTCATATGTTAAAAAAGAAAACTCATTTCATGGCATGTACTTACTTTTTCACTTGACTATACAATACTAGGTGTATTATGAACTATTTAAATACTTTTGAAAAGTCTCATGTTATAGTGTCTCTTGTCTATAAAATAGTGTATTAATATTTTTAATAAAAGGAATTGGAAGGGGTGGCTTTGGTGCATAGTTTTGCTATGTTTACACTTAGGAAAAAAAATGTTCATGTTCTTTACATAACCTCGATACAATACACCAGGGGTGGGCAGATTCAGTCCTGGAGGGCCGCAGTGGCTACAGGTTTTTGCTCCAACCCAGTTGCTTAATAAGAAGCCCTTATTGCTAAAGTAACACTTCAGCTTCATTTTAGTTGTCTCATTCGTAGAGATTTTGATCCCTTATTGCTTATTTTAGTCTTAAACAGCTGTATTCTTGGTTTTTAATTGCTCCCAATTAGCAATACCATGCAAATGACAAAAGAGACCAGCATTTCTCCATTTAGCTTGTTTTCATTTACACCTGTATGTATTTATCACACACTATTTTGTTTAATTAAATACTTGGAAGGAAAGTGAAGAGAAAAAAGTGAAGCACTGAGAATTACTCATCTGTTTTAGACTTCAAATCATTTGGATGATATCCTTAGAAAGGAAAATAAATCTAGGATATGAGAATGACCTGACATGGCAGAGTTAAAGCACTAGCAAGCCATGCAATTAAATAATTGACAAGGATTGGTTTTTAATTAAGCAACTGGGTTGGAACAAAAACCTGCAACCACTGCGGCCCTCCAGGACTGAATCTGCCCACCCCTGCAATACACAGTACCACCGTGTACCTATACTCAACACTTGCATCACCACATTTGACTTTTATATATTCACTTTCAGGCTTTTTTTTTTTCCCATATGACATTTTGACATTTTACTTTTTGATCCCATTTTAATTTTTGTCAATAGTATAAAGTTATTCCCAAAAAATCACTTTTATGACAGTTCCTAAAACTTGTAACACATAAAACCTTGGAATTGTATAGATTTATAGCGTCATTATTGTAATTTGAACAGAGTATACCAGTGTTTTTGGATTGTGAATGAAAAAAAAAGTTAATTCTGGCAATATACACTGCTAAAAAAATTAAGGGAACACTTAACCGTCACAGTCTAACACCAATTCAGTTAAGCCTCAAGGATATCAATCGGTCCAATTAGGAAGCATAAGCAATAGTGAATTAATTTGACCTACTTTAGTGAAAATGAAAGTGACCACAGGTACACTGGAGAGGCAACAGCAAGACAACCCCAAAAAAGGGAATGGTTTTCCAGGTGGTGGCTACAGATAACTGCTCTCTCCTTATCCTGGCTGACCAATCAGGTATTTCTCAGTCATCACTGAGTCACGTCATGTCAGCTGTATGGGATGGTATCATCTGCTTGTCATCCAGACTAAGATTTCCTGACACTGTTGTTGAACGGGAAAACAAAGAGCTGTTTTTAGGAATGTTGTGTTTTCCAAATGTGATCGTGGCAGGTTGACTGCACACACATTGCTATAAAAGTGCTTTCAGCGAATGGTTTTGCTCATGTCAGAGGTGTCAAAATGTTGTCCTGGATGGCCACAGCAGCTGCAGGTTTTCATTCTAACCCTCTTATAAATTGACCAGTTTTTGCTACTATTTACCCTCATTTGCCTTAGTTTTAATTGACTTGACTCGGGCCCCTTAGTTGCTTCTTTTCCCTTAATTAGCAGCCAAATAATAATAAGACATAAAACAAGCCACCACATGACCAGCTCACCCGTCCCCATCACACAATATCTTAAAATAAAGAAAGGCGATGGTCTTAGTAGGGATGATCTGTCAGGTCACAAACATTTTGAATGGTTTTCTTAGAAAAAAAACAGAAAAATCAACAGAAATACCTGCTGTGGCAGAATGAGAGCAGCAACAAGCCATGGAATTAAATAACAAATTTAATTAACAGCAAAAATCAGCCTCTAATTAAGAAACTGGTTGGAATGGAATTGGTTTGAGTTTGAAGCCCCAATTTAACTGGTTATCTGTTGGCTCATTTCTGTTTGGATACCATTTAATGAAGAAAAAAAATCAATTCAGAGGACTGAATCCTTAAAATCAACCACTTTCTTTTTTTGTTTTAAGCACTGTTTAACTTTCTGCCTCCCCATGAATTTCCTTTTATTGCTTCTACCACTGCTTAACCCACCAAATAATACATTGAGAAGGACTTCCATTTCATATTCGCGGAAGTTCTTCTTTTTTACACATGCTTTTGCCATTGTCTTTTAACAAAGCACTGAATGGAAGGGACAATTTATTTTGATTTGCATATTCAAATAGGCAAAATTCCGTGAGGGTTGGGGTGGAGCTGTACGCTCATGCATGTGCATTAAAATTCATATTGATTAGGATTTATATACAGTATGTTATATTTTATATATATATATATATATATATATATATATATATATATATATATATATATATATATATTGCTTACACACAGTTTTATGCATCTTAATTTTTTTGTGCATGTGCACATTTCTAGTTTTGTTCGTACACCATATTTTAGTGCGAATTCTATGCAAGGTGTTATACATGATGTCCCTGGTCTTGATTGTTCACTTTCATTTCATCTGATAAATGACATAGATCAGAGGGTAAAGCAGGCTATGACAGATCAGAAAAGAGCTTAATGGCTTTAGGCCTCTGAGGAGGGGGTAATCGGATTTTAGAATTAACTAACACTAAAGAGATAACCAAACTGATGTGGAAGGTTCAAATAAGTCCTTTAACAGACCTATAGAAAATGGACCTTGGTTACTGTGACATTCTTAACTTTAAGTGTTTCAGAAAGAACAGTCTCTTAGCTTTCTTCACAATAACAGAGGGGCTGACCTCCTATTTGAGATTGCAGGATTTGAAATTCTTCACTCCCACAAATTAACATAGACCATTAATTAAGATCCAATATTATTCTCCAAAAGGCAAATGAGGTGTCCTACAACCATAACCAGTAGATGCAACTCTATGATGACCTACTAATGAGCCCCTTATCACAATGATAACAACTGATGAATATCTCACCAAAACGTTATTAGTGGTTTGTAGTTGACAAAAAAAGTGTCCAGGGTCTCAAAGATCTGAGGTTTTCATTTTAAGATTTTATGACAAATTGTGCAGCACCCTCATTCCAACAGAAAAGTATAATGAGCATGCAAACTTCATCAGTTGTACATTTAGTAATATTGATCATGTCATGGATGCATGTTCTCTTGTGTTTTGTTTTCTTCTCCTACAATGGGTAATTACCTTAGTTTACAGTTTATATTTTCTGGATCCAGTCCTTAAACCCACTTAGTTTTTAGGGCCACACGGGCTATAACCCATCATAACAGCTATGTGCATTCCAGCAAGAAAAAATTGTGAATGTGCACACTGGTGATCGTATATGGTTTTTTATTTCCTACACAAAATGCTTCTAGAATAACATCTGCTTCCCTTGCAGTTTGAAAGCTGAATTAAGTAGGTTCCAGATATGAAGAAATTCATCAACTTTTCATTTTAACTATATTTTCACTATAAATCTGTCAATAGAATCAACTTAAAGATTTTTTTTCTAGCATTTTCTCAATCAGATTTGTAAAGTACTCTATCATGATTTTTGTTAATCTGTAAAATGAAAGCAGTGTTAAAAAAAACAATACACTTCATATTTTAGGCTAATGGTATGACCCGAAGCATTCCATGTTACACAGAAAAGCTACAAATGATTGAATATGTTCTCTCTTTATTTCTAAATTGAGAAATGTTTTTTTTTTTTTACAGTATTTCAAATATATTTGAGAAAACATTTAAACTTGTCTCATTAATTTTGAAAAAGAAATTTCAAACAGGGTGGTATTAAGGATTCATAAAATAAAATCTGAACAAAACCAAATTGCTTCTTTTTTTTTTTTAACCGTTTTTTTTTTTTTTTTTTTTTCTTTTTTTGTGAACAAAATCCTCCTACCAATTCATAATTCTCAAGCATTTCCAAATGGTGTTCACTTTCAGTGTTAAACAAAACAGCATTTATGGTTACAATGCAGAAAATACAGGTAACAAGGTAGGAAATTAAAAAGTCCATTAACCATCTCTGAAAAGGGCAGCAGGCAACTATGTTGCAAAACACAGGTCTACTGCTTGCCCCTTACCCTTTTAAACAGTCTGCCATAGTTTTTACACTTAAGAGATTTACACTTAAGAGATGCAACATACTCTTTCTTAACTTCTCAGGCAGGTGGCCTAATTCCCATAGTTAGCCTTAAAACAAAGGCACAGCAGTCCAGGCGGCTTCCACTTTACAACCTTTGTGTTGGAGTCTCTGAATCAGTAGGAACCAGAGCATATTTTCCCACTTGGCTCCTTGTAGGGAAGGTTAATTTTCATGCTTTAATTTCAGGAGTTGAGCCATACAGTGTATCTGAATTTTCAGAAACCAGTTCCTCTGTAACGATATTAGAAAATATAACCTTGACAAAATATTTTTGTTAATGAAACAGTAAAGTATTTAACACCAATTTATACACACATCTTTAATATAGTACACTACATTAATATTAGCACCCTTCATAAACAAGTAAAATGAACTAAGAAAAATAGTGTTTATCCGTTTGAACTGAAAGGAAAAAAAATGTTTTATGATGAGAAAAATTTTTCTCAAATACCAGCGATATGATTTTTGTAGGGCTGCCACAATATGAGTAAATTTTAATTGAAGTACATTAAGATACCAGCCAAATTCCCTTAATCATCCATCACAATGGAAAAGACCCAAGAACACAATAATGATGTGCAACAAACCATTGTTAAGCTGCACAAATCAGTAAAAGGAAATAAGAAAATTGGTAAACTGCTGAAAACGCCCATTCCCACTATAAGGATAACAACAAGTTTAAACCAAACGGAGATGTTAAGAACTGGCTGGGAAGAGGACTTGTGTCTATATTAATCTTATGTACAGCGAGGAGGACGGTTTAAATGACCAAAGTGTTATTCAGGTGTAAGCTGGTTGCCAGCATCAGAAAGTTTCAACAAACAAAAAAATAAAATAAAAAAAATTATGAGATACCGGCACCCAGCTTCCTGGGCTTCTTCTCCACGACAAGATAATAGGGGACAGGTTTGGAGCCGTATGAGCATTTAGTCAAGATTCCCCTGACTGCCTCCCACGGAATCTGTACAAGGCAAAGACCACTGGAAGAAGACATCTGTCACTCCTAGAACAAGGAGCAGGGATTCTCTCTCTGCTAACCTGGAAGCCAGAAACAACTCTCCAGAGGTGTTGGAAGAAGGCACAGAATATAAGGAGGTCTGGTTTGACCAGCTCAACATAGTGCTGCTGTGATATTTTTCAGAATAAGGGAAATACATTTGTACACCCATTTTGAAAACTTTAGTACTAACAAAAATGGCACAACGTCAATATTATCTTTATTTTTAAGAATAAATGGACTGCCTACTTACCAGGAAGAACACACTTCCATAGCCCGTAAGTTTTACCAACTGCTGTCTGCCAAAGTCTAAGTGTGCCATCTTCAGAGCCACTAGCATACAGCTCTCCATCTGGACTAAAACGAACACAATGCACTGGTCCAAAGTGGCCTTTGTAAGATTCTTTATTAAAAAAAAAAAAAAAATTTGGTTTAAGACTGTGACAGAATATGAAAAGTCAATACAGGAACATAATTATAACTAATATATACAGGGATAAAAATTGCTGTATAACTACTAGCATACCTCAAAGAAAGAGGATTTTGTACATTTTTTGCCAGCTTCTAATCCATAAAGTTGGCTTTCTGCTACTGATAATTTTGCATTTAGGATTAACTATGGATGTGAGAATTGTGTCCCCAGTGTTTTGGTACCAAGTCAATACTTGTATGCCAAAAATGTAACAGTACTAGCTTAACATCTTGAAAAGAGACCATGTCTAGAGATGAATATCATGCAAATTAAAAAAAAAAAAAAAGTTAGCTCAGAAATAAGTTAGAAACAATCAGCACAAAAATTAATGACAACGACTGACTAATTAGCCAAGAAATAGATTTCTGCATGCCTTGAGAGCACCATGATGTGACCAATTCGTTGTGAGTTTCAAATGTTTAACTTGTAGATGGCAAGATTAATAGTTTTTCACATGATATCAACCCAAGTTTTTACCTTACTAAATGTTTATAATGGTAGCGGGTTATCACTATGACGATTGCACTTGATCCACCCCTACCACCTCTCCCAAGCTCCCTCAGATGATCACAGTTGATTCCCTTCCCCACCCCCAATCTCCCCCAAAAGATGATGATTAGGGCTGCACGATTAATCTTTTTTTTCTCATGATAACGATATTTATGACCCACGATCAGTTAATAAATATCGTCGCGATTTTACAGTATAAAGACCAAACTGTTTTTTATGGGCTGAGTTTACGGATTAGACTGCGTCACTATGACGTTACTGCGTCTAGATTGCAAGCGCTTTCTGAAGCAGTAGAAGTCAATAGCAGCAATAACAGTCAGTCAGAATAAACATATGATGGCGGAGCAACGTGAGGAAGGTGCAGAAGTGCGATCGTTAGTTCCTAAAAAGGGGTCATACTCAGTTGTCTGGAACTATTTCGATTTCGAGGAATGTGATGTTGATCAGGTACGAGTCTTGTGCAAACTTTGCTCCTGTTCCGTCCAAACGTCCCAAGGTAACACAACAAACCTCATCAACCACCTTAAAAGCCACCACAAAGTACACTATCAAGAATTTCAACGACTGAAGGCACAAACAGCAACAACAAAAAAATTACCAGCCATCCACAACACAGACAACAATATCAGGGACATTGTTCAACGCAATACCATATCTGCCTAGCTTGCAAAGACACCGGGAAATAACAGAGGCGATCACGTACCATATAGCCAAGGATATGTGTCCAATAACCACCGTGAGCAGTGAGGGGTTTAACAAAATGATCGCAACACTTGATAAAAGATATAGCATTCCCTCACGCAACCATTTTTTCCAATGTTGCGCTGCCCTCACTGTATGCGAAATGCCGAAAAGAAATAGAAAGAGAAATTCTCAGGCTCAGCCTTGAATATTTTGCTGCCACGAACCGACTTATGGTCAAACAGAACTGTGGAACCGTATTTGAGCTTGACAGTTCATTTTATTGACAGCGAGTCTGAGATAAAAAGCAAGCTTTTGCAAACTTCGTTTTTCCCACAAGACCATACAGCGGAGTTTATTGCAGTGGGCCTCAAAGAAGCGATGTCCGCTTGGGGCTTGGTGGAAGAAAGACTTGTGTGCATCACAACGGACAACGCAGCTAATATGATTAGGGCAGCATCTGTCAATAACTGGCCGAGGCTACACTGCTTTGGTTACAGACTTCATTTACCAAAGGAATAATCGTCATTATTAATCGTGATAAAAATTTTGAGCAAAATAATCGTGATAATCATTTTTTCTGTTATCGTGCAGCCCTAATGATGATCATGCTTAACTTATCAATGGGGCCAACTGATGATCACCATTGGGGTTATGAAGACACTTAAACTGAAAAAGGTGGGTCAAAACACCAGAAATGTTGAGGAACAATGTCATGAACATTCCTAATATGAGTAACGGATTCATACTTGATTGTTCTACAGATCCATCCTGCATATATATAGGACTGTGGGAGTAAACTGAATGTTGGTGCTAACAGTTGTGTGTAAAAATTGATGACAAACTAATGCTCATTAGTATAACTCCTAATACGAGACGAATGTAGTGAAAGCACATGCAGGTTTTCATATTTCAATAGTACATTGGAATTGTGATGCAGTCTCAGTGTTACAATTAATTGAATCCAAGTAATGCCAGTCCAGTACATTTTCTGGATTTGTACACAGGTGAAGCAAAAACAAAGTACAATCACTCATGTAACATACTCTGAAAACAGAACAACAAATGTTTTTTAGAAGGGTTCTTTAATAAAGGATTTATGCAAAGTTAGGACAAACGTTAAGGGACAAATTAAAGGACCAGGGGCCTTGTTTATAAAAACTGCACAGATCTGAATGTGAAAATATGGGCACTCCAAAACATTTAGAAAACTTGGCACAATTTACCGTTTGTATACATCATAATCACTTTGTAAATATGGGTACGCGAGTATGCCTCAAATGCTGTCCTGAAACATCTATACATGAAGCACGCTAACCAATCTGATACACATGAACTCATAATGCTGGAGAACTTCCTTGGCTGGTAGACCATGTAACCAGCATTCAAGAGTATCTGGCTGTGCTCTGCAAATGAAAGTGCTCTGGGGTTCCAGGAAAAGTGTAATGCACCATCATCTAGGCAAGAAGCCATGATCACCTGGCACATTCAATGACATAGGTTGTTGTTATAATGAATAGTACAGCCCAAATGAAAACACCAAGGGTTCAGCTAGTTACCTTCCCCAACAAGCCAGCCACCACAAACAGCACCATCAATTGGTCAAAGTTACTTTGCCGAAAAACAATACCCAAATCCCCTGTCAATTTTTCTTTTATAAATCCAGACATGTGTGTGGGATGTTCTGTACACACAAAAAAAAAAAAGAGGCTTGAAAGCTTTATAAATGAAGCCCCAGATGTTTGTGACATTTGAGGGAAGATTCAATTTGACTTAACTGTTAAATGTTACTCTTTAGTAAGATTAAAAAATGCTAATGATGCAAATGTAATTCTTACAAAAATAGTTTAAAAAAAAAAAAAAAAAAAAAAGTTAGAAAACCCATCAGAGAAATTCTCTGACAAAACACGTTGATACAAATACTGCTTTAAAGAGTTTGTCTAAATTAAAATACCCTTAATTTTGGAATTCACAAATTCAGCAGTACAGATGTTTGAATTTTTATTTTTAGTATTATTTTAAGCTGTGTTTTTCAGTTACAGGTGATAAAATGTTAGAGAATAAAATTAAATTATGCACATGGTAAAAAATTTAGGTAGTCCATGATGATACAATTCTTTATAAATCCTATGCTAAAATCCCCCTAAGATAATAATATCAAATGTGCTGTTAAACTGGGGGAATTCCAAGTTATGAATGCCAATACTAGTTTACCTAAATGATAGCCGAGCAACTACTTGATTGATATAACACACAGTTTTAAATTTGCAGTAACTATTAGAATATAAAATATACAGATACTATCACAGAAAAAGGCACAATATTGTCCACTTGAAGTTTAGGGCTAGCTTTAATTAAAAAGACAGTGAAAGGGATTTCCGTTTTTGCTCTGGTATTGAATAGGAATAATATCATAAAATTTAATTTGAATTGGTATCAAATACAAACATGTTGGTAGGGAGAAATTCCTAGTATTAACTATAATTAATTAGCAATATATATTATAAATAAAATTACTTCGTTTGTAGAAATATTTTGCCATATATGAAAAATCCACCAACTGTAACAATAGTAAATAATAGAGGCTACATGGGAGAAATTAGAATATAAATCCTGCAGATGCCTTCCTCTGCTACTGAACTTGATGGAGGCAATTTACATTGGCATTTAAAAATGAAAGAGCTACATTAAAAAGATATAGGCATACAGCAACTTGGGATTGTGATCTAGTGAATGTGGGGCTAACAAAAGCTCCATAGATTCAGTCAGTGATGCCCATTTTCTTGTCTTTAGAAGCGTAAAGTTGACCCAAGATCAAAATAGTGTAACTGTAGAAGTTAAGGTGAAAATGTGATAAATATGACAAAGAAAAAGGTGTCATAAGAAGGTTATGAACCCCATAAGCCTCTTCAGAAATGGTCACAGAACACACTTGGAGTACTTTGCTCAGACATTTAGTTAGCAGGCTGTACCTAATAAATCATACAATGTGGCTTACACTAACTTAAGTATCTGTTCATCTTTTAGCCCAGACAGATGTGGGGGAAAATAGTTAGCTGTTCTTTGCAAGCATTTTGTTGCACGGTACGCACATTAAGATGGGTATTGCATTCATGTTTACAGTGTTATTTTTGCAAGCAACTCTTTTTATTGTAAACATGTACTAGTAATCTTTTTTTTTTTTTTAATTTCTTAAATCATGCAGAGGAGGAGGAGATGCTAGGTTTTTGCTACCAGTTAAAGCAACAATTAACTGGATACCCTATGTTATCAAGTCTGATACACACTCTCATTTTTGTGGTATTTAAATTGTTTTTAATAAAGTGGTGTGACTTAAAAACAAGAAACTAATGTATACAGAGACATTTTACTGGCAATAATACATAAGCATTGTAACGGGGTAGGCTGGAGAATTATTAATAATCACTTGTGATTATTAAACACGTGTTACCGCACTTATCCAAAGTCTGTAACAACAACTGATCATACAGCTGCTAAAAACAAAAAAAAAACAAAAAAAACAAGACATTTCTAGACAGGAACTGCTAAACTACAGAACTACAAACCATCATTGTAATTCACCAATCATAATTCTGTTCCTTGTGTACAAGGTAATTAAAGCTTACCTAGTTCTTCTTTTGTATTATAGTCATATTTATAAAGTTTGAAGTCATCACCTCCAGCAACAAAAAAATCTTTATCCGGGTGAAGAGATGCAGAATTAATTGGTGCTGGTGCATCAACTGTCTTGATTAAATCGAGGCTTAAAGAAAGAAAATAAAAACAAGATTTATTGCAGCTGAGGAGAAATTAAATACACAAGCAAACAATTCGGTCTTACACTTATGTCCGTGTTCCATTTACAGAAAAATCTGCCTTCCCATATTGTTTGTACAGAAACACCCCTACTCAGCCATGAATAACTATGTTCTGTATATTGTACAAAGAAACAAAAATATTAAAATAATAAAATTACTTTACGGAGACATTTAATTCCTGTTTAATAAGACAATATGCAGTATTTGCCAAAAAGTTCTTCCAACTCCATAATCCTGATCCTGAAGGGTCTGAGAGGCAATAGACTTTTTTAGCCCTGCAGAGGACACAAAACATTTATCTACCAAGAAAAATAATTTGGCAGGGATTTCTGACACAGCATAAAGGTAACAGAAAAAAGGAGCTGAACATTTAATTAAATGATACATTTCAGTAAAACCAAGAGCTAGACCAAAAACAAAACAACACTTTTGAAACAAAACATTATGTGCATTGAATCCTTTCAGGGCCAGTTCTGAAAAAAAAGCAGGTTATACAAATTACCTTGAAGTTAAAGAAAACCAATACCTAACTATATGAAATGTTTTAGTACTGTATCCGCACTTTTAGGAAGGAACTTGTCACTACTTACCACTTCAAAAGGATTACTTGTTTATGTATAAATACATAGCTCACAAAGCTTGTTAAATAAACATTTTACTTCATTGTCATTTTTATGACAAAGTTTCTTCATTTTAAAAATAACGGAGTTAAGATAAAACAAGTTTTTAGATTGCTCAGGAAAGAAAAAGGTTTGCATTTTCTTTAAATTGGTGTTGCAGGTGCTAGTATAATTTTATTACCATGTCTGTTGTTCATGTTATTTCATCATAAATACCATTATGAAGGATAATGGTATCTGTAAAAAGTGTGTAATTAAACAGGTTTAACCACTTATGCAAATGGTGTCCTATTGGTTGAACACTACCATATTTCAAAGTTGTTTATGTATGCTGCAATAATCCCATAATTCAATATTTGTATATTCCCAAGGGCATCTTATTAAAAAAAAAAAAAAAATCTGTTATCAGTAAAATATGCGATTTTCTCACATAAACGTGGACGCAAGCAGCACATCACAGCTGAATGAATCTGCTTTAATCAAAGATCCCACCCTACAGCAAGCCGCACACAATAAAAGGCTTATTACAATTGGAGAGATGAGGTTCAGAGCATTCCAATGATGTCTAGGATTGGTCATTCATACCCCAACTATACATGTCACATCTCTCTCTATTATAAAAGGAAATCCTGGAAAGCAAAGCAAAAGCAAGGCTACAATACGTGATCCTCTCGGAAGACAATTTTAAAGACACTTGCCACGGTGCAAGACATACCCTACTTACAAAAAAAAAAAAAATCAGTAATGTAAAGGCAGTCACGCAGCACACAAAGCTGCATGGCTCTCAGTGCATATAAAGTGTATAAGGTCAATATGGTAGAAATGAAATGAATAGGGTAGAAATGAAACATCGACGACTAAACGAAGACGAAAGAAAAGCGCGGAGAAGAGAGACCCAAATGCGGTGGAGAGAAAAAAATGCTAAAAAGAAAAACAATAATCTAGGTGCAAATTTAGAAAATAAGGAAAGTGATAATCACCCCAGAACAAGTGGAATTGAAAACAAAGCACGTCCAATAGGGCTCAGAATTAAAAGATTAGAACTTCATAAACGGGAGCAGCATTATACGTCCTGGAAGAAAGAGACTTAACCATGCCCGAGCCAGAAATAAAGGACAATTATTGTTTTTACAACATCACGTGAAATAAGTCAGTGAGCCATCATTTAAAACAAGTCCACAGACTTCTAACTAAGCAGTTGTTGGATTGCTTTTGGCAGACACGCATAATGTGCTCCCAGCTCTTAAAACAACGACATGCGACAAGCAGAACAGGCAGCTCGCCAGCAGGTTGAAGCCTTTTTTGTTTTAAGTGACTGATATGTCCAATTGAGGGGGTCGGAGTACAGCACGGAAGACTAATAGCGGGGTACTGATTGATGCGGTATGGAGTAGGCGAGACCCGGGGGAGGAGGGGTCGGAGAGGGTGCTAGACAGTTGTGTTTGGGGTTACGAAGTCGGCGATTGTTTGAGTAAAACTTTATTACGCCAGTCGCTACAGTATCAAAAAAAAAAAAAAAAGATAGTAAAGATCTCATTAGTGCAAACAAAAGGTGATTAATCATCAGAGCCAGGTGTAATTGAACAAATAGCAGGACAAAGCAAGGTTGTCCCACAACAGTTAAAGCAACGACAAGTTTAATTTCAAAGAATACACAATTCAGTCAGGTGTATATTTATGGTGACGAAGAAGTGATGCAAATTTTAACAGGCGACAAGTAAGGTGATGTATATATTCCGCGAATAACATTAGACACCAAAGGAGATCGTGATATGCCATTCGTATTAAAATGTTTACAGTTTACCGTGAGAATAGCTTTTGCTATGACAATTAACAAATCAAAGGGGACAACCATTAGAAAACGTCGGATTATTTATTAGAGAAACAGAAACAATATTCACTCACGGGCGATTATACGTTGCGTTGTCACAATGTATCGCCAAAAACGGATTCATAATTCAATGCGATCTTGAAGAAAAGGCAATTCCATATATTGTTTTTAATAAACCTTTAAAGTAAAAAGTGCAACTAATGAAACTGAAACAATTCCAAAGAAAAAAAAAAAGCTTTTAAAATTGTATATCCGATTAACCAAACAGCGGCACGGTGGCGCAGTGGGTAGCGCTGCTGCCTTGCAGTTAGGAGACCTGGGTTCGCTTCCCTGGTCCTTCCTGCATGGAGTGTGCATGTTCTCCCCATGTCTGCGTGGCTTTCCTCTGGGTGCTTCTTCCCACAGTCCAAAAACATGCAGGCTGGGTAGATTGACGATTTTAAATTGTCCCTAATGTGTGCTTGGTGTGTGTGTGTGTGTGCATGCCCTGCGATGGGCTAGCGCCCTGCCTGGGGTTTGTTTCCTGCCTTGCGCCCTGTATTGGCTGGGATTGGCTCCAGTACACCCCAGTGACCCAGTAGTTAGGATATAGCAGGCTGGATGATGGATGGATGAATTAACCAACCACAGGGGTTGGCGAGTGAAGCGAGCTGGGGGCGGAGCCCCCTAGTGTGTGTAAAAGAAATAAACTAGGTGTGTAAGAGCTGATCTTTTAGTAAGTTCCGTGAGAGTGCATTGGGATTGTTTGGATGATGTGCAGATAGACAATAAGAAGTAGAGACTTTTTTTTTTATTTTTTTTTAAAAAGGAAAAAAAAACGCCACTAACGAAGTCCTAAATAAGTTCAAACATGCTAGCGATATGGAATATAAAGACCTTGAGTCGGATTCTGATTACAGTTTTGACTACACTGAGAATGACATTGACAGTCTCGATGCTATGCTTGATTTGTAAGTACTGCTTATAGGATAATTTTCAAGTGTTGCAGAATGCAGTTTTACAATTTAAGTGACATGGGTTCAAGTTTAAGAGTACTGCAAACATTTCTTATTGTACCGGTGAGTACTGTTATGCTGTACCAGCGCATCTTGAACTTCCATGTTAACATCTTCTCTTCAGTTGAACGTCACTGTATCGTGCTTCTCACAACACATGAGAAAAACAGCTGCTGACTGTTCGCTGTATAATCCCACTGCCATCTCTCAGAGTTAAAACCTCATTTCTAATCCTGCTCGCTTCACCCCTTGCTCTATCACCATCTTTCAATCAAATCCTAAATGTACAGGCATGAAAACAGAGCTATGAGAATTCAATAAAAACTTGCCACAATACAAGCTGACAGTTTGGACCACAAAAGAAAATTGATTACAGAGTTGAGCATCTTAAAATCCAGTTTTTTGGAGAGAAACTGTGCATGCTAAAATATACAAATAAAAGGTGATATAAAGTAAATGCTAGAACAGTAAGCATTTGGAGTATATCTAGAAAAATGTTTTAAAAACAGAAAATTAAATTTTCCAAATAGTTGCCTCTGCAGTTTTATTTTTGAAATCATACAGTGACAGAAATTATGTTGTTTATGGTAGGAGTATATTGATCCAAACATCGATCAATAACTGATATTGCTTATTCATATCTTTTCATTCAAAACAAATATTTTTAGATGCCCATTATTCAGTTTTCCACCTTCAACTTTCATTGTAAAATTGAAACTGCAATAATGTGTGGCTGTGCAAAGTGCCATTACCAGCTTCCCAATTCAGAGAACAAACGTAAAGATTACATGCGAGAGTGGTGCAGAGATGCTTGGAGCCTCTTGTGCCTGTAAGTGACACTGTGGGAAATATGGAAAGGAACAAGGTCTAGTAGTATCTGAAATGAAAGTCACTGCTACTTAAACCTTCTCATGCTTAAAACAGGAAAAATAAAACCATCTGCATAAGTCTTAAAACTATAGAGCAAAAAGACATAAGCCTTACCCAAGAGCATTGTAAAAGGCAACCGTTTTTCCATAGGTGATAATTAATATTTCTCCATCTGGAATATATTCCATGCTGCTAACAGATGTATCAAACTGAAGAGTTTTCACAACTTCCATACTAGCTCTGTCCCAAAGTCTTCAAAATAGAAATAAACACAACAACTAGACACATAGTATCTTTTACAACCCAAAGGTTTAAACTTCTAAACATATTACAAAATAGATAATTACACCTTAATGAAACCTGAATAAAACATACTGTCTTTAAACTTATAGAAGCATCCACATTTTTATTATTTATATGCATAAACATTTGCCCTTGCAAATTTCACCTGCTTTGGTGAAAATGAAAGTAACAGGTGAGTTGGAGAGGCAACATATATCCAATGCAATATTACCAAATGGCATGGCGCATCCTGATATGCTTAAGTTACACAGAATGTGTATGTCAGGCAGGTTTTTGTACATGAAATGGAACATTTTTTCTATGGATAGGTCATATCTTGCTTTTTACTACAGAAAATACTGGCTGCTTAGATCTACTGCAAAGGAGAATGAAAAAGTCAGGAATTTAATAATAAATATGCTCATGTCTGTGCGACATTAATTTGTAAAGATTTGATGGATTAATTTTGAGATGGGATAGGTAAACTGAGGGCAACAAGTGGTCACAGCCTACAAAGGTTGTAACCCACACATTTCTGTTGGTATCAGGTACTTAAAAATTCATTTACTTCAGACGTGTACACATTATAAAACAAATACCAACTTCTGTTCTGTGTGTAGATGAAAATATACTAAAAAAAAAAAAAATTCCAGAACTGTGAAATCACCATATTTAAGAACCAATACATGGCCTATATTAACCTGCAAGGTAACAAATGGTGCCATTGTAAAATGGTAAAATATACAGTCCTCTTCCACAATTATTAGCACCCCAGGAAAGATGAGTAAAAAGGTTCATAAAAATGTTTTTTGTGATTTACCTTAACCTCACAATGGGTGGGGGGTAAATCCAACCATAAACTGAAGTAAATTTATTCCAAGAAAATAAATAAATAAATAATAATGCCTCATCTAGAAATACTTTTTAACAAAACCATAATTTTAGAACTGTAAAATATAGGCAAATTTTCAGAGGAGAACCCATTTTTTTTTTTTTATAGCCATTTCCTGACTTATGAAGTTCACACTATTCCCTCATTTTAAGTATGTGTTCTTTTATCTTACCCATGTTGATGAATGAATGTGGGAATTTGGCCTCTGTTTACAACCCAGTAATAAATGGACTGCAAGGATTATGATTTCAAAAATCTAACACGCTCAGATCAACATAAAAAAGCAAGATATAAATGAAAAAAATGCTTAATTTACACTTTGTTCATAACAATTTCTAAGGGTGCCAATAACGATGGAATGTAGTTCGGTTAATAATGAAGAATTTTTTATTTGAATAAATTTACTTGAGTTAAAAGGTTGGATTTCTCTCTTTCAGTGCGTAATTAAGGTAATTCAAAGGGTGAAATTTGTATAACCCGTTTTATTTTCCATGTACTGGGGTGCCAATAATTATTGCAGGGACTGTGAAATGGGTGTGCAAAAGCACTTACTGACAAAAGATGCTTGTGTAAACAGGAATGATGGCAGTGCTGATTTCACTCTGTCAATACCAATAAGGGGTACCATACCTTTACAGAAACTGACCACTATTTTAAAAGTGGACAACTATTTAAGTCTGTAATTAACCAAACGTTTCCACCAGTTTATTTGTAGAAAGTAATACTTCTTACCGCACTGTTTTGTCATCTGCAGCTGAAAGGATTTGTTTATCTTCATTGCACCAAAGTGCCTTCTTTATAGCAGAAGTATGTCCACTAATCTCTTGAGGATCTACAAAGCAATATTTTTACAGTTAAAGATAACTATATACATGTTAAATGTTATAAAATTGCATTCAATGTTATTACAGTAAAAATGAAACTTTTATTCAACAAGATCCCTACTATTCACAAGAATCTAGCTCACAGAAATACTGTGAAAGAGTAGTTGCTCAGAAAACAGGTGGAGGGATTGCTGGAACTGATCAATTGCCCAGAACTGACACATTTTCTTTTAACACCTACTGCCTTAAAAATTGTTGTTGGCTATTGTAACCAAGCCCATGTTTTCATTTTTGTAATGAAGCATTACATTGGCAAGTTTTAAAATTTCATTAATTAAATCATACATACTGAAATTTCACACGGTGCAATCCTAGATGACAAAAATCATTCTGCTTGTTAACAAAAAAATTTATATTTGTGTTATTCTTCATCAAATCACATAACTGCTGTATTACACATTTTCAAAACCACTTAATCCATTACAGTATTGCAAGTAGCCCTGTTATTTAAAGTTTTTCAACTACATATTTCATTATGAAAACCATAATTAGAATGTACAATCCTCTATCAGATAAACAGTGCATCCGGAAAGTATTCACAGCGCATCACTTTTTCCACATTTTGTTATGTTACAGCCTTATTCCAAAATGGATTAAATTCATTTTTTTTCCTCAGAATTCCACACACAACACCCCATAATGACAACATGAAAAAAGTTTACTTGAGGTTTTTGCAAATTCATTAAAAATAAAAAAAATTGAGAAAGCACATGTGCATAGTATTCACAGCCTTTGCCATGAAGCTCAAAATTGAGCTCAGGTGCATCCTGTTTCCCTGATCATCCTTGAGATGTTTCTGCAGCTTAACTGGAGTCCACCTGTGGTAAATTCAGTTCATTGGACATGATTTGGAAAGGCACATACCTTTCTATATAAGGTCCCACAGTTGACAGTTCATGTCAGAGCACAAACCAAGCATGAAGTCAAAGGAATTGTCTGTAGACCCCCGAGACAGGATTGTCTCGAGGCACAAATCTGGGGAAGGGAGGCACAAATCTGGGGAAGGTTACAGAAAAATTTCTGCTGCTTTGAAGGTCCCAATGAGCACAGTGACCTCCACCATCTGTAAGTGGAAGAAGTTCGAAACCACCAGGACTCTTCCTAGAGCTGGCTGGCCATCTAAACTGAGCGATCGGGGGAGAAGGGCCTTTGTCAGGGAGGTGACCAAGAACCCGATGGTCACTCTGTCAGAGCTCCAGAGGTCCTCTGTGGAGAGAGGAGAACCTTCCAGAAGGACAACCATCTCTGCAGCAATCCACCAATCAGGCCTGTATGGTAGAGTGGCCAGACGGAAGCCACTCCTTAGTAACAGGCACATGGCAGCCCGCCTGGAGTTTGCCAAAAGGCACCTGAAGGACTCTCAGACCATGAGAAAGAAAATTCTCTGGTCTGATGAGACAAAGATTGAACTCTTTGGTATGAATGCCCAGGTGTCATGTTTGGAGGAAACCAGGCACCGCTCATCACCAGGCCAATACCATCCCTACAGTGAAGCATGGTGGTGGCAGCATCATGCTGTGGGGATGTTTTTCAGCGGCAGGGAATGGGAGACTAGTCAGGATAAAGGGAAAGATGACTGCAGCAATGTGCAGAGACATCCTGGATGAAAACCTGCTCCAGAGTGCTCTTGACCTCAGACTAGGGCGATGGTTCATCTTTCGGCAGGACAACGACCCTAAGCACACAGCCAAGATATCAAAGGAGTGGCTTCAGGACAACTCTGTGAATGTCCTTGAGTGGCCCAGCCAGAGCCCAGACTTGAATCTGATTGAACATCTCTGGAGAGATCTTAAAATGGCTGTTCATCAACGCTTCCCATCCAACCTGATGGAGCTTGAGAGGTGCTGCAAAGAGGAACGGGTGAAACTGGCCAAGGATAGGTGTGCCAAGCTTGTGGCATCATATTCAAAAAGACTTGAGGCTGTAATTGCTGCCAAAGGTGCATCAACAAAGTATTGAGCAAAGGCTGTGAACACTTATGTACATGTGATTTTTCAGTTTTTTTATTTTTAATAAATTTACAAAAACCTCAAGTAAACTTTTTTCACGTTGTCATAATGGGGTGATGTGTGTAGAATTCTGAGGAAAAAAATGAATTTAATCCATTTTGGAATAAGGCTGTAACATAACAAAATGTGGAAAAAGTGATGCGCTGTGAATACTTTCCGGATGCACTGTACATCAATAAAATTGGCAAAAATACTAGGAATAAACACAAATCTGTAGCCAAATATTCCTATAATACAGAATGACCACATTTTGGGAAGCTAGTCAAAACTCAAATTTTACCCCAAGGGGAAATCAGCATCGGCATAGGGCCTAAATCAAGGCAAATAGGTAAATAACATTCGATCTGGCTTTTATATACAAAGTACAGTGACGGCAAACTTGCGACGGCAGCTTCAACCTGCACCTATAGACTCTTCAGTACGCGAACGACTCTCCATGCTACTGTTTAGATCTGTGCGGCAGTGGGGGATGTGATAGTAGGCTGCTTGCTGCTTATCGACACATTTACAAGACAAAAGACGCTGACGGAGAGGTGCGAAGGGATTTAAGGTGGGACGGATTTAAGAGTTTTTTTGTAGCCTTTGGTTATTCTAGCGTTAAGGGTGCAATGTACTGGCATTTTTTGCTTATTTAAGTAGAATTTATTGATTCAAGGGTTTTCTAAGTAGATGTAAAAAACAGAATGCCACATAATTCCCTTTTGGGTTATTTTAACTAACTTCAGTCAAATTAAAAGTTCAGATGTATCGCTGGATAATATTTATTGCAGAAATCAATTACAAACCTTTATTTTAAAACATAAAAACAAGCAATACTAAAGATCCAAGAATTGGGATAACATTTATCATGTCACGACTCCTTGGCAATTCCCATCACTACTGCTGCGCACTGATTTTTCTAACTATAAAATTGTCGCAATACCTTTTAGAAACTGCTGTTCTTTCAAAAATATACCAAACTCTGGCTATACGCAATATACACTTCAAAAAATAACTAAAAAACTGGATTCATACTTGCATTTCATAGAGTAAGAAGAAAAATTTCACATTTTATTTCATGTTGATATGGTCAAACCATTCTTAGATTACTTGATAAACACTTTGGTATCTTATTTCAAATAAAAACACAAGATTCCAAGATGTCTGCTCTCTCTCATTAAATAAAATATGCAATCTGCACACTTATATGCTGAAGCTAGCAGCTGTTCACAACTGAATGAATCTGCTTCTATCAAAGATCCCACCAATGTCGAGCCACATACAGTGAAAAACATTACCATTGGATAGCTGTACTTCAGACATTTTCATTTTTTGATTATTTGAACTAAATGTCAGAACGGTTCATAAAGGGCAGTTAATATAATGCATACATGACAGCTACACAGGCCTGTGTGCAAAGATGCATAGAGTGCATGCAGATTGTTTGGTTGATATAGAATAAGACTTGAAATTTGTACTAGGAAAATGTCTTTTTCAAAAAAGAAACACATTTGTTTCAGGAAGTGTGTGTTTTTTTTTAGTTGATGATGGTGTAAACAAGGGTTTTAAATCCTTTAAATATTTTTAAAATGTTTAGTGTTGTACTTACCACCTTCAACCATTTGTAACTCCTATATTACATAAGCAGAACAGCCATTTATTTTGGGGTATGTAATTTAGGCATATTGATGTCAAAAACCCCTTAGAGCATAAGGTGTTTCAAAACAAAATAAAGCCAAAGTACATTCACAGCAACATAACCAAAACAGGAGTGGCATCATGCTGTCATTTCCTTAACATTTAAACAAATTCATAATTTCTGCCATCCCTTCATTGCGAACCAAAAGTGCCACTATTTATAGGTTTCATATATTGATTACAAAACACAGAACATATGTATCCTCACTATTTTACCTTTCTAACAAAAGCTAGTTTTTATAATTAGTTCCATTATGTCATTTTCTGGCAAACATTCAGTATTACATGGTTTATGCTGTCAGCTTCACCTTGTGAATGAAACGCTTGCATATCCAGTGTTACCAACTATTCCACATAAAAACTTTTCCAATTGTAGTGAGAATGAAACATTACCTGCATCTGGCTTGCACAAGTCATAAATACGTAAAATTTTATCTTGCCCACCAGTTAAAAGGTAGCCACTATCCTAAAAGAAAAGAGAGGATAGTTTTGTTACTTGGATGACAATGATATCTAAAACTGGATTTTTTTATTAATTTAAATTTAATATCATTTTTTGTGGTCCTTTTATTTGTGCAAAGTCCCCAATTTTAAGTAATTTGTTCATGACCTCTTATTGTCTGCTGGAATACATTAACTACATTCAATATTAAATTGATAAAAACAGTCTTTAGCAGCAAACAAATAAAGTAATCATTGCATTAAAGAGTAAAAAATAATTAAAACTACAATAAGCAATTTTAAAAAAGTCAATGTAATCAAGAGCCACAAAGACTATGTGCAAGACAGATGAAGTGCTATGCACACTGAGACTTGCTTAGAGTATAACGTGATCATACCTAAACATTAAGAGTTATTACTAATTAACACTTTCAAACTAACTGTGTTCGTGTTAACATTTTTAAAATATCCTTCATGCTAAAAGATTGGTTTTTAGAAGACTACAACATTTTAATACTTAAGACTAAGCAAACACACTCCATGTTTATCAACAGTACTGCTTGTGTAAATTGTTTCATAAAGTGTAAATGCATATGCATTTCTAATCAAATGTTCATCTGAAAAGTAGAAATGAGTATTTTGCCTTTTGTTTTAACATATTTACCAAAAAAATGATTTAGTGTTTAAAAAATACTGGCAGTAAGAACTAAAAGTGTTGCTATTCATAGTAAGAAAATGGGTATTTATATGGATATGGATTTTCCTAATTAAACATAATTAATAAAAAGGTAATTAGTGTGCATCTCTGTGAGGAATAACACTATTAATACTGGAAATAACAGCAGCAATTGCTGGCAGAATGCATGTCTTTTGCAGTGATTACATAATACAGTATAACATTCTTAAATCCACTTGATTGAATTCAGTACAACAGAATATTGAGCCATACTCAGGAAGCTCTGTGTGCCAGGCTGGAGACAGCCCTAACCGGGATACCTCTCCATTCCAGGGACCACTTATGCATATATCCACACTAATGCCATGATTAATTTTGATTTCTAATTAACCTAATCCATGCACCTTTGTTGATACTGAATGGAAAACCCTCACAATGCTCAGCCCATGAGGCAGCAGAACTAGCCACTATGCTACTCCAGAATGATTACAACTTTTCAGAAAATAAGAATAGGTAAATACCTGAGTGAAATTTACTGATTTAACAATATGTTTGTGGGCCAGGCTAAGAAGTTCATCACCTGTAACAGCATCCCATACTTTGCTGTCAAAAGAAAAACAAATAATAATGTTAAAGCAATGTTTTCTCCACTTGTCTTTTAATCATCATTAATTACATAAACTAAGAGTGCATAATGCTTCCACAAGGATTCCAGTTATCATAAAACTGACTACACTGGGGGAGAAAGTATACCCTTATAGCTCAGAGTTTTTCTTGCCTTTGTGCAGGGCAGAAAGAAGAAACAAAATATGTAGGTTAAGTCCATCTTTATAATTAAACTATTTGTTGGAAGGCAAAAAAGTCATCACCTCTCCAGTAATCTATTGCCAAACTAAACAGGGGGGGTGTTCAAAGGCATTGTTGACATAACCTTGTGGCGAATTAAATATTTTACAATTGCTGTGAATCTGTGACGGGAGTACACTGTAATCGGGTTATCTATGGTGTCTGTTTACTTTTGTAAACTCCTTTTCTTGCTCAGCATTCTTTACGCCGATTGGATGCCAAAATGAACCTCACTTTCTTTTACATGAGTGGTGCAATGAATGAACAGGTGTGAAACTTCTGTCTTCTAAGGTGACAGCTCCAGCAGAGAAGAAGTGGAGAGAGTTTAAGCAGCTCCAGTACTAAAATGTGATGGGTCTCCTATTTTTTGAGAAAAACTCCCATCCTTTCAAATATTTAACTTATAATACAAGCAAACACTGTTCTGATCTTTTGACTAGAACAAGTCACAAGCAGTACTGTGTTTTAGCCTTAGAAGGTGAAATTACTGTATCTGCCAGGGTTGCTGGTTTTGACAGTTTTGAAAACAGACTGCTTGCATCATGTTTTCCTAGGTAAAACTAAACCATTTTCAAACAGAAGCTCTACCACTACCCATTCTAAAATTCTTCCACCACTGATCTAAGGTTCTTTTTTCTTCTCATGCTAATTATGGTCACTAGGTAACAGAGGGCAGGGGCTCATACTCAAGGCAAGAGATTTTCCAGATTTTATTTAATTTCAGTAGACATTATGGAAACTCAAATAAAAGCACTGATTATGTGTAATATTGGTTTTGTGTATTGTGTTTTCTTTAAATACTGAATTGAAAACTCAACATATATTACCCAGCCCTGTGCACAAATGCTTTGTGATCTGAAGTGCAACTACATTTTGGATGTCCATCTTAAAAACAATGCTTGCATGCAACAAAGTACTTATCTACAGTGCCCTCCATAATGCTTGGAACAAATACACATCTTTCCTTGATTTACTGCTCTGCTCCACATTTTAAAATTACAAGTCAAACAATTCAGATGCGATTAAAGTGAACATTGCAGATTTTAACTGGTATATTTCAGTCACACCATGTAGAAATTACAACAGTTTTTATATGTGGTCCTCCCATTTCAGAGCACCAAAATGTTTGTGATTACTCAGGTGCTTCATTAGTGCAGGCATACAATACCTAGGCTTGCTTCAAACTACAGACCTTTGGAGTCTGTAGATGCCATTGATCAACAGGAGGACAAAATCTGTGCCAAAGAAAGTCAAAGAAGCCATTATGAGGTTGAAAAACAATAAAACCATTAGACACATCGGTAAAACCATAGGATTACCTAAATCAGCTGTCTAGAATATCATTAAGAAGAAAGAATGCACTGGGTAAGCTCAGTAATTGCAAAGGGGCTAGTAGACCAAGGGAGACCTCTTCTGCTAATTACAGATGAATCCTCACTATGGTAAAGAAAAAGCCCCAAACACCTGTCTGATTGATCAGAAACAGTTTTAGGAGGCAGATGTGGAAGTGTCAGAGGCTACTATCTGCAGAAGACTTCATTAACAGAAATACAGAAGCTACACTGTAAGATGCAAACCATTCGTTAGCCACAAAAACATGATGGCCGGGTACAGTTTGCAAAGAAGTACTTAACCTGCACAATTCTGGAAAAAGATCTTGTGGACAGACGAGACAAAGATTAACCTATATCACAGTGATGGCAAGAAAAATGTGTGGAGACAAAAAGGAACTGCGCCAGATCCAAAGCATACCACCTCCTCTGTGAAACATGGTGGTGGGGGTGATACAACTGGGAAATGCATAGCTGCCACATGTACTGTCATATTTACAGTGGGTATAGAAAAGAATTGCCCCCTTCGAAATATTAATTTTTTTTGCTTTACAGCCTTTCCCAGCTTTACTTACTCAATGCAATCTATAATATCTAAGAGAAAGATATCACAGATACAGTTCAGAAGAACTTTAAAAAATAAAAAACAGGAAAAACTGAGAATAATAAAGGATCACCCCCCCCCCCCCCCAAACAATATTTGTAAACTCAATAATGTGTAACTGACCACCATTTCCACTGAAGACCATGGTTACTGGCTTCCACATGTGATCAATTGTAATCAGTTTGATTAGTGAAGCATAAAAACAGATGTTCCTGGTGCATTCCCTTGCTTGGTAGTGACTGACAGCAAACAACTGACTATGGGTGGCAAGCCACTTTCAAAAGATCTCAGGGATAGAGTTGTGGACGGACATAAGGCAGGAGATGGATACAAAAAAAAAAAAAAAACACTCAAAGGCTTTACCAATCTCAAGGAGCACAGTAAAGTCCATAATAAAGAAGTGGCAAGTGTTTGGTACTACTAAGACCCTCCTTGGATCTGGCCATCCCTCCAAACTGGATGGAACAGCAAGAAGCAAACTGGTAAGAGAGGCTACCAAGAGGCCAATGGCCACTTCGAAGGCGTTACAGGATTTTATGGCAAAGAGTGGTCATTGTGTGCATGTGACAACAATTTCACAAGCACTCCACAATTGTGGTTTGTTCGGGAGGGTTGCAAGGAAAAAGCCACTTCAAGAAAGGCCACATTAAGACTCGTTTGAGCTTTGCCTAGAGTGCACCTTGAAGATTCTGATGCCAAGTGGAAAAAGGTCTTATGGTCTGATGAGACCAAAATCTAACTATTTGGCCTCAATACCAAACGGTACACCGGGCGAAATCCAATGCAGGTCACCAACCACAACACACCAACCTACAGTAAAGCATGGAGGTGGCAGCATCCTGTTGTGGAGGCGTTTCTCTGCGGCAGGGCCTGGGGCTCTCACTAGGGTAGAAGGAAAAATGGATGGGGCAAAATACTGTCAAAATCTTGAGGAAAACCTGCTACCATCTGCCAGAAAGTTGAAGATGGGCAGAATGTTCACCTTTCAACACGACAACGACCCGAAGCACACAGCAAAATTGACCGCACAGTAGCGGAATGGGAAAAAGTGAATGTCCTTGTGTGGCCCAGTCAGAGCCCAGACCTAAATCCCATTGAAAATCTGTGGAAAGATTTGAAGATGACAGTCCACCAGCGCTCACCATCCAATTTGACCAAACTTGAACAGTTCCGTAAAGAAGAGTGGGCAAATATTACTCAATCTAGATGTGCAAAGCTGATAGAGAAGTATCCCATCAGACTCAAAGCTGCCATTAAAGCAATAGGTGCTTCAACAAAATACTGACGGGCTGGAATCCTTTATTAATCTCAGTATGTCTTGTTTTTGATTTTTTATAATTTTTCTGAAATGTAGCTGTGATATCTTTAACTTGGATGTTATAGGTTGCATCGAGTAAGTAAAGCTGGGAAGAAATATTTTTTGTGTGTGTTTTCGTTTAAGGCTGTAAAGCAAAAAAATGGGAATATTTCGAAGTGGGGGATTCTTTTCTATACCCACTGTATCTTCATTGATAATGTAACTGCTGATGACAGCTTCACAATGAATTCTGAGTTGTACAGAAACATATCTGCTCAAGACCTAGTTAATGCCTCCAAACGCATTATTAGATGGCACTTTATCCTACAACAAGATAACGATCACAAACATACTGCTAAAGCAACACAAAAGATTTTCAAACCTGGAAAATTCTTGAAAAGCCAAGCCAGTAACCAGACTTAAATCCAGTTAAACATGCCATTCACATGCTGAAGAGAAAATTTAAGGGAACAAGCCCCCACAAAACAAGCAGAAGCTGAAGATGGCTTCATTAAAGGCTTGACAGAGCATCACCAGTGAAGATATTCAGCACCTGGTTATGTCTATGAATCTCAGACTTCAAGCAGTCATTACATGCAAGGGATAGACAGCAAGGTACTAAATATGACTGCATTGTGGTGTCCCAAACTGTATGGTGTAACTTGTATGTATGGTAAATAACCTTCAATTAAAATCTGCAATGTTCACATGAATCACACCTGAATTGTTAAATTTGTAATTTTAAACTGTAGAGCTAAGGGATTAGGCAAAGGGAAATTGTGTCTTTGTCCCAAATATTCTGAAGGGTGCTGCATATGCAGTAATGATGATCAGAACAGCTTATCTTTTATTATTAAAAGCCACTATTAATTATTGTAAGCAAAAAAATAAATAAATAAAAACGTATGGATAAGAGCACAACAGCTGCTAACCATGTACTTACGCGGTGAAATCTGCTGCTGCTGTGGCTGCTTTTGTTGCCTCCTTATTCAAAGTGGCACCCCAGACAGCACCTTTATGACCCAGAAACGTTCCAATCCAGTCTCCTGTGTCACCCTGGCGTAGCATAGGTTTACCATCTGGGGAGAGAAAGCAAAAGTTCGTGTGTGAATACCTAACACCTTGCCTGAACTGTTAAGCAGTATAACATTGAAATAAAATTGGCAGCTTGTATCGATGCACTGAAAAACAACTTATGAAAACAAAGAATGTCAAAAACACAATTTCAATCACTGAAACACTTTTCTTGATTGATCTCCTTCCTAGGCGTTTCTAGGTCCACTATAAACATTAACCACGTACTACAGTATTGCGTTATATTTAAATACTTAACATATTTTTAATTTAAAAAATTACCTGTTGCCGAAACATCTGAGATTCTGACTTTTAATTTTTACCTGAACAACAGATTACAATGAAAACATATAAACGAAGTAGTAAATATAACCTTAAAAATGTGATTACATATTAAAAACATTACTAAAGCACACTCACATAAACACTGCTTTCTATACACAATTGCTGCCAGACAGCTACTTTTTTAAGCAAAAAAGCGAAGTGCAAACCACTAGCAAAGAGTACGTAACGCACTCGTGTTCCATGCGGACTAAATCTAAACTTACCTTTGCAAGCACTGATAAGAAAATAACCGTAAGGCGTTATTCCACTGAAAGCTAAATCAACCACAGGCCTGGTATGACCAGAACAAGTAAGAGGAGTTTGCCTCATCGCCATAATGAAAGCGACTGAAAATAATAAATAACAAGGCCCCAAAAGAAGGAAATCAAAGTTTAGAACACGAAATGAAGCTTGAGAATTTCTGAACTTGTCCGTCACCCCGTTGCCTGCGCTCCGGCTCAACGTGCTCTTCCCGCAGCACCTCCTAAGGGGCAGCTAGGAGCTACTCGACTCCCGGCACCGGAGGGGTTTACCGGCAAACAGCACAACACCGCACCGCCGCCTGCACCGACTAGCTTAAAGCCGGTAGGAGGTTTGGGATGGAGGGGGGAAAATGAAAGAAAGAGGTAAGGGTGGAAAGGCAGGAAGTTAATATATTTAGTCAGTGACGCATGTCGAGGACGGAAGGTAATGGAAATTGTGTCCGGAAGGAAACAAATGCGCAACAGTTTGTGGGCCTGATGAAATACCACCTATTCCATTTCAAATTATATTGCATTAGTTTAAGATTTTAAGATCTGAGAGTAATAATATACCAAAACTGTATAAAAACAGTCAACCCTGAGTTAATTATGCAGTAGTAAAGATAAATGTACTAAACCAGTAGAAACCACTGCAGGACGGCTTCAGTTTACAACTGTCTCTCTACAAGACGCGAAATAGGGCGGAGTCATAACTCGGAACCCGCCCATTTCTGTCCCGCCCCATTACAGAGAAAATGTGTGCTTTATATTGTTATTTCTCACTCAAAATTGTATTAATTGAAGTGCAAGATACAACACAGACACGAAACAAAACAGGCAGTTGTTAGGATGATATGTATTAAATTCGAAATTAAGTACTTTACATAATTTCAGGAAGTCGGTCGCTGCGAGCCTGTATTGCACAGCCTTCAATGCCCTACAGAAGCTCTGTTAAGCCTCAGTTGGTCAAGTCTCTGGTGTGTCCAGTCCAAAATCAGTCTGAGAACGCACGAGAAAGGCAAAATCGCTCCAGTTAACGTAATTCTGTGTTTCACTCCTTCAGGCTTTAAGAATTAATGTATGAAATATATTAATATAATGGAGGTTTTTAACAACTCAAAACATGGTTTACACGTTGTAATGGCTAATTTGTGAACTTGAATTTAGTTAATTAAGTCATAATAATAAAAACAACTAAACCAAAAAAAATTACTGCTGTCAATACTATGCGCCAATAATGATTTTTCCTTTGTATTACACTGAAAATCATTTGCTCTTATATATGTATGTATAGGCTACCCAGAAATTGCCAATGAGCTAATTCTGTGCATTGCATTTGTATTAACCCTCTGCACCATTCGCCTGACAAAATAAACAGTTGGGTTGTAACAATTAGTGTTTGTATGATTAAAATCAAACAGTTCATGTAGATTCCCAAGTCTTGTATTGATATAATCTATATCTTTTGCTCTTGCAGAATTAGAGTTCAAAATCACATTTATTGGTCAAGTATGCTCACATACAAGGAATTGACAAAAATTTTTTATGATTCTCTAAGTATAGTTACATGACAAACATACGAACAATTGATAGTAAGCAGTGTGAGAAGTAAATACTAAATTTAGTGCTAGCTATATGTAAACATATTGCAAGATTTTGGGTGTGGGGGTGCTCACACTGAGCAAAGACATCCAAATTAATCACTTGTGAGCTTCATGATCTGTGGAAAGAATCTTCTTATACCTGTTTTGGTGTAGTTTTAGTCTATACTGCCTGGAAGATGGGAGAAGTTCAAAGAGGTACTTATCTAGATGTCAGTGGTAAGAGATGATTTTACAGCTGTCGACATCCCTTCCCCTTGTCGAATTTTGGAGGGGGGGGGAGTTCCCTTGAAGTTTTACAGCTATGAAAGTGCGGGGGTGGTGGGGGTGCCCTCTTGGAGTATATCCACTGCTTGGGATTTTGGGCCTTTAGGTGGCTGCCCAAACCTTTATAAATTAGCACAACAAAATGCACACCACCAAAACAATATTTTTTCTGACATAATAAATTTAAAAATAGCCCAAACTGTCGTGAAAACCACACATTTGGCAATCCTGTTCTTGTCATGTTTAGTTGCCGATCTAAACCACACTGCAACGGATGAGCTTACAACAGATGAATGATTTCTATGTGGAACTGAATCAACTGTATATTTGAGGGGATTGAAGTCTGAAGATAATAGGCCAGGATTACCATTTGCATGTCACTTCTGAACTGTCTAATGTTTCATTTGTTCTTTCTAGCTACCATATTGCTGTCATTATGAGAGATTTGGAGTCTCAAGATGATAAGCCAGGGTCTCTGCCTGAATTGATTTTGATTGAACTTACATATGTGTGTAAGAAAAGAAAATGATTCACATTTATAGGGGAGGGTAATACAAAGACAGACGCTGTCTTCTGTACCCTATTCTTGTGAACCTTAATTAGCCTACCTTTGTCTCATAGTTGGTAAGTCTCTTAGACCCTCAAAGGTAATCTAACCCTTTGCTCCCATTAAAGTCAGTGTGTAAAAGGTTTGCAAAATCATTCTATGGAAAGATGAGAAGGAATATAATTTGTATTCTCCTTCCTCTAATACTCAGGTACAATTAGGTATTCCTTTGTCATCAGTATTCCTGCTCTGTACCTGTCCTATTATAACTTTTGAGGACATTCTTTCAATTTTGACCTTTCATTTGCAATAATTAAAACTAATAAGGAAGGCTAATTCACAGACACAAGTGACATGTATAGACAGATATAACAAATTATATTATATATTCTGTGTTCTGTAGGGTGCACTTGACAAATTAAGTTATATTTGGTATTTGTGAAATACAATTAAAGTAGTCTTACAAACATGAGACATTTTGCCGATTAACTTTACCTGCTCATCTTGTCTTTGAGACTGTGGAAGGAAGTGGTAGTAGCTGGAGGAAAACCCATGCTGACTCCAGTTCAGCAATATCCAGATGTGAAAACTGGTAGTAGCTGGAGGAAAACCCATGCTGACTCCAGTTCAGCAATATCCAGATGTGAAAACTGGTAGTAGCTGGAGGAAAACCCATGCTGACTCCAGTTCAGCAATATCCAGATGTGAAAACTGAACATAGAATTCATGAGGTGGCTGTACCAACCACTGTGATGGTAGTGCTCCCATCCACAAGGTACAGATCATCAGTGAATTTTTTGAAGAGTAGGTCAGTGATTTAAACTATATACTAAGGCAATCATATTCACTAAATCCTAATAAAGCTATGAACATTTGGAAGGTTTTTAACTAGCACTTGAGACAGTGCTTTCAACTGCAATCATACAATCAAGGAAAATATGGATGTTTTTATAAGAGAATAGATAGATAGATAGATAGATAGATAGATAGATAGATAGATAGATAGATAGATAGATAGATAGATAGATAGATAGATAGATAGATAGATAGATAGGATAGATAGATACTTTATTAATCCCAATGGGAAATTCACATGGTTGTGTCTGTCCAAAATATATCTAGACACTTGGAAAATATGTAGACCCAATGCCCTCTAAAGCACTGCCGTAGTTTGCCTTTAGTTGTTGGAGCACAAGGGTTACTGATATGTCCACCTCCGCTATACAAATTGTAAGTTTTGAACATTCTTCATATTTAAAATGAGGGTGACTCCCATTGGCTTGTGAATAAAATGGGGAGTTTATGACTAATCAATATGCACCACATATTGCAAGATAATATCAGAAGATAATCATTTAACACTTTCCTAAAGTCCTGCCCCTTTGTGCAATTGTTGGAAATAGTTGAAATTGGCCTAGAATCAAGCCTTTTATCCTGTAACATGTGTCTAGCATTAGCTTCCAAATAAAATAATTAAACTAGTTTGTTCTGTTTGATAATTAAAGTCAAAATCAGATTTTTTTTTTTAATTTGATAGAGCCCATAGCTCTTAGTACTATAAAAGCTTTCTGCTAGGTTCATGTATAGCTGTGCCCTTTCAGCCGTTAAGAAAAATTACTGATGTTTATGCAGCACCATGAAGGAAATATCAACCAACCAATCAATCAATCACTCAATCAATCTTTATTTTATTGTTCATGTTTTCAAATTGAGGACCATCACCAGGCACTTGGGATCAAGTTTACAATAGAAATTCTTCACTGTGGTGTTACAAGTTACAAAAAATGATGGTGCGTTTTATTAAAATTTAAAACAAAGCAACAGAAATTAAATTTATGGATTTCACTATGTTTTATTTACAATTAACCATTTTATTAGTTATTATATAATTTAATTTAAATATCCCAAAAAATGAAAGGCAGAATTCATCTTTCAATGGAGTGTTCCCTTGCATTGCTATATAAAGATATGGTATTAAACAGTATATTTAAAAATATCTCTGGTGTGTTCTGTAATCTTATTTTAAATGTTTATATGTCTAATGCAGGCTGTTGCAACAGTTATTGCTATAGTTTGATGGGTCTAGCATCTTGGGTTCAAATCCTGCACCTGGTCATCATCTGTGGGGAGTTAGCACTATCTGACATTGTGTGCATGGAATTTCCTCCCATGTCTTCGGGGACATTTATGTTAGGTTATTTGGCAGCTCTAAATTTTTATGAGTTTGAGTGCATGTGTGTCTTGCGATGGAATGTAATTTTATTCTGGGTTGTTTTCCGCCTAATGCACCTATTGCTTGCAGGAAAGGCTTCAGTCCCTAACAGCCTTTATGTGTATTTCTTATTTTGACCACTTGGGGGCACAGATAACCTGACCCTCAAATCCAGAATAAAACGTGAAGATAAGACAGTTTAAAATAGGGGATGTTTACTCCAAAATGAAAATGCTAAAATATCACAAGTAAATACAACAAAAACAAACATTGTACTGCTCTTGTGCATCCTTAATAACAATATAAACCCTTTTGAGTACCTGTGGGGTGACTATATCACCCATCCATCCATCCATTTGCCAACCCGCTGAATCCGAACACAGGGTCACGGGGGTCTGCTGGAGCCAATCCCAGCCAACACAGGGCACAAGGCAGGAACCAATCCCGGGCAGGGTGCCAATCCACCGCAGGACTATATCACCTTTTCTTATAAATAGACAAATAGCTCCTTCCTACCTTCTACCCCTTTTCCCATCCTTTCATACTAGCCTCCACATCCTCCTTGTTATGTGTGCCCTAGGCATAGCTCAGTTCCCAACTCCAGACTCCTGCTAGGCAAGAGTTAGGAGTCATTTTTAAGGACTGACTCAAGAGTACTTGTAGTTTCATACTAACATAAGCATGACTTACTTTTGAGTTATCCTAAAGGCTCTCAAAGTCCAGATGTACTTTTGATCCAGCTTCCCAAAGATCTCCCCAGTTTTTTGTTGATAGACCTCTCTGTTTGAATTACAACTCCCAGGAAATCCTTCGGTAGTGGTCAATATAGTACCAATTTCTGCTACCTATTATCTGGGACAACTGATTTTAATACTTAAGTGTCCCCCCCGACAGTCATCTGTTATAATATTATCCTTTCATGGGAATGTATCAATAGATATCCTGGACTGGCTGCATAGTGTAATGGATAGCATTAGGTGGAATAACAAATTCAGGGTTGAGTTATATAAGTAAGTTTATTTTCAAGCCAAGGCTGTGGTTTCTTTTCTACTGCAAAATTCAAACAAAATAAATTCCCCACAAGATCAGATGCATTTTTGCTTCTGGTCTGATGCTATAAATTCTCTGATAGGATTTAGGTGGACTTCATCACTGCCAAAAACAATTAATGACTCTAACATATCTGTAAAACCACTGCATCAACAAACACACATACAGAATGGCTATTTGTAATGTTGCAAATGATGAATATTTGTTATGTTTTTGACCTTGAAATAAATTTTTTGTGCTGCATTTATCTCTGGTAATCAGTATTTAATCATTTACTATTTCTGATTAACAGTAAATCATATGTATTTCTAATTAATGATTGCCATTTCTAATTAACATGTAATTTATACACTTTTTAAATTGATGATATACTGTACTGTTTTTAATTAAGAGTGAATTGTATGTATCTTTTTTATTTTGTATGTTATTTTGTTTGTATTTTTAATTGGTCTGGTCTTGAGGAAACTATCTGTAAAAATAAAGACAGAGTGTTTTACAGGTAATATTTTTTTTTGGTTCACCTTTTGACACATGTATTACTTATCACATAGTGATGATGTTTTCAGTTGTTTTGTTGGCATACAGTGCAACTGTTTAGTGCAGCCAGCTATTCAGGGCGCTGTATGTATATACGTAGTGATGAGCAAAATAGCCAAGCTTCGTTTCATATATAGTTTTGCTAAATTAATGCTAAAATTTGTTTCATATGCGATTTTGTAATTGTGAAACACTAAACTCACTAAAAAGATCTTTTTGGTATTTCTTAAAGGTTTCTTGGTGTGGAAAATAAGCAATATTACTCTTTAAAGCCTCACTCTCACTTCTGTATATAGCTGCATTTTTTCCACAGCTGTGTAACGCAGGTAATCTGCAGCCCACCAGTAAAATCAATTATACTTCATACCTGTTTTTCACAACACTATAGAGTAGTATAGTAACAAGCTGAATGTTTTTTGCATGAATACACACCAAAACACATCATTATGCACATTACTGTATTTGATCTGCTGATAAATACACTATGAATGCAACTGTCCTTTAAATGTTTCTTAACTCCTGCAGATAAGAATATGAACTCTCCAAGTACAGTGGAGGAATGTACCAAGTATCGTTCCTGGGTACAACAAGTTTTTAGGACTGCAATTGCCAAGACATTCATCAAAATTTGCAAAGTGGGCATCGTACTACCAGAAAATTCACAATACACATCCCACAGCTCAATAAAATGTGTAAGGAAATGGTAGGGAGATGCATGCTGAATTACCTCAGAAAAACATTTCCAGACTGGGACTAAGCACTTTCATTGATTGTGAAACATATTTGTTTTATGAAACTTTTGCTGCATATTAAATTTCATAAAGCATTGCTAAATAATTTCTACATATAGCCTTTATTAGTTTGTATAGTAGTGCCATAGTTCACCGAAAACCTAGTGATACATTTTCCAAAGCATATTTTAGTGCTGCCAACCTTATCCATATCCACTTTTTCTAACTATTTTTTAATGACATCTTCAGAATTATGTAAAATTAACTTAAGATTGTATTTCTTAAGCTTACCACACTAATTTTTCGTTTTCTCTGGACTAGTTTGGTCACTACTAGTTTGGTTCTGCTTATAAAATATATTACCGGTTATGCTGCCATCTAGTGCCTATGTATAGCATCCACTCTCTTAAACTTGAACGCTAATTGTATTGATAAACTTGAATACATCCAGTTAGGAACCATCCAGGTTTGTGTGCAAGGCAAAACAGTTAAAAACATTATTATGTACTGTTGTGGTCTGGACTAGTCGTGCCTTGAAATTATATGATGTTGTACACACACTCAATGCAAAAACGCCCACGATTCAAATGACTGTTACACTGTGCTATCCATAGTCACAAAAAATTGTAAATGAAGAAAAAATAAGACACAAATTAAATGTGACACAAGCACATATTTAATGTTGATTATGAAAAAAGATGTACAATATCTCTTAAGTGTTTTTAATAGTAATAAAATTTGTAAAGTGTTAAAAATGTTAGTCTCAGATTTCAACAGTCTTAGTTCAGCTAGCTGCCCAGCCCCACAACAGCAATGCATGTAGAGCATGACAACTCAAATGATAATGATTCAGGCAGAAAATGATGAAGGACTGACAATGGGCCAATAACTAGTGACAATACATCAACTACAAGGTACACCAAGTACCATCACAGGTCATTGAGAAGAGAAAGAGAATAGGTAAGATCAATCAAAAAACTGTAGCAGTGATTAAAGTAGAATATGAATAGCCCTAAAAGCAACTTTAATAAGAGTACACTATGTTAAAATAATAAACTTTAGCTATTATTCTGGTTCGGAACCTGACAAAGAATAAAGAATATTTTGTTAAACTAAGAAAATATTTCTTAATTATAGCCTTAGTTGTGTTCTTGGTCAATAATTCTTTTTTATTTTTACCTCCATTACTCTCCCTGGATTTGACTACCACAGTCTTGATATTTCAGTTTACATTTTGACTTTTTCAATATGTTGCTCTTAAATTCTCAATGCATTACCAACATAATAAGTCAATAAACTACTTGTATTTACAGTATATATTGAGTATTCTGTCCAGAGGTCACTTTGAATTCTTCCTTCACCACCAAGGCTTACTATATAAATATCAAACAGAAATGCTGAGAAGTGCAAAATATGATTTCAGACTTTTTTTTTTAAATGAGTTTGTCTGTTTCTGTGAGAGGTTATGCTCATAACATGCAATGCAATGGCAACATTATTGCAATTAATTCTTTAATTTCTAGTGGTTTAAAAGATTAAAATGTATTGCCAATAAACAAGTCTCTATAGTGTCAGTTATCTTCCTACAGTTACTTCTGGTTCAGGATATGTTTTTCAGTAGTATCATCAGAGCAATTTATATCTCTCATATCTTTCACTTACTATGTTTTTTGTCCATACATAATTCGATTCATTTTTTTTTCTTGCTATTCTCTTATTGGCTACCAATACTATAATACTATTTCCATTGGAAAAAATGCTGTAATATTGGGTGGGTGCACAGCGCTAGCTATAAGTGCAAAAGAAGTATTTAAAAAAATGTATAAATAATTGGTACTGCCTCTATGTATACATGTAACTTGCTTATTGCATGTTGTATATAGTTGTATACATATGTAACTCCTTATTTAAATAAATAACATATATAAGCAGAAAATAAAAAATCTTTATACACAATATTTTCAGTAAAGACACTGTCTTTACTGGGAATTAGTTTTCTTGGTCTTCTGTTTGAACATCTTTTATGTTAGCCTTTACCCTTGAGGAGTCTCTAGACCAAGTAACATATACTTAGTCAAGTGTAAAAACTGGCAACAATAAATAAAAAACAAAAATTTGTAAAGTTTGCAAAGCAATGGAACTGGAAAAAATTGCACATGTGCTTACACACCAAAAAGTATAGGCAAAATGAATGCAGTAATATAGTTATAAACACACACACCACCCTTAAAGTCTGTATTGTTTATGGGAGATGTCAAAATTAAACGTTTCTGATGTGTGTTTATTATTATCTATATATTCACTGCATTTATTTCTGGATGTTATGTAGCTTTATGATATACGCTGTTTGGGAATATACGCACAAGTTTCAAAACTGAGAAATCTAATGCGTTATAATAATACATTTTATTTATACTGCACTTTATATAAACAATGTCAAAGTGCTACAGAGTAAAATAAAGTTATAAAAAAAAAAGCCATACTTAGTTATAAAAAGGATAGAATAAAAGAGCCACGATATTGTCAATAAAACCTGGGATCCAATTTTGTTCTTTTGAATAACTTTAGTTAACAGTGGATAAGGACATTTAAATTATTTTCTTTGCTTTACTTATCATGGTACTGTTTTTTGGATGGAGGGGGATTGTGCTCTTCAACTTGTGTGTCATTAGTCAGCTCTAGTTCAGAAAGTCACATAAATATCTGGATAAAGATCTAGCCATTTTGAATATCTATCTTTTTGATTAGATGCATTTTGCCATAAAGGAATCTGCATAATCTACATATAACATTTTGTGGCATTTCAGTCTAGTCACTTACATGATATGCTGCACCTGAAGCCTCAACTCTTTGTTCTTATCAAATGTTTTTTCAGTTACTCTTGTCAAGCACGTGCACTTAGGGGACATCTACATGGCTCTAAAAAGGTAGACAATATCACTTTTAGCAGAAAGGGTGCATTGTCACCAACATCTTCTCCTCTTTTACTTGCAGTTTGACGGCTTGCTGACAGAAGAATGAGTGACCTAGTTTCTGCTTCCACTCACAAAGCCTTGCCCCTTCTGTGTCAGCACTTTAAAGGTCTAGGAGCCACTGAAGGTTTTGTTTAAAAACTGTGACATCACATTTTAAACAGCCAAACAAGTATGCAAATAGTAACTTACAGTAATAAGTAATTGACTGTAGATTAAGAGAGTGAATTATACAGATTGTTAAAAGAGACAGAAGGAGTTGTTTGCACAGAATATGTTAGGAAGAGAAAATTGAGTGTGCGCGATGTACTGGTTTTGTTTATTATAAATATTCCCACCCTAGGGTGTGATGTGTTACAGTAATTACAATGTCATACAGGTTTTTCACAAATTAATTAGCAAGGAATGGCTAATATTGAATCATTACGTAAAGTAAAAAATGTAATACAGTCTCACAGCAGTAATAATAATAATAATAATAAGTTTATTTACTTATATAGCAGATTTCATACATTGATGGATATACATAAATGTTTCAATAACAATTACTCCAAAAAAATGTAAACAGTTAAATAGATAGATAGATAGATAGATAGATAGATAGATAGATAGATAGATAGATAGATAGATAGATAGATAGATAGATAGATAGATAGATAGATAGATAGATAGATAGATAGATAGATAGATAGATTATCTCAAGCAAAATGTAAATATGTGCCTCGCAGTTAGGAGACCCCGGGTTCGCTTCCTGGGTCCTCCCTGCGTGGAGTTTGCGTGTTCTCCCTGTGTCTGCGTGGGTTTTCTCTGGGCGCTCCGGTTTCCTCCCACTGTCCACAGACATGCAGGTTAGGTGGATTGGCGATTCTAAATTGGCCCTAGTGTGTGCTTGGTGTGTGGGTGTGTTTGTGTGTGTCCTGCGGTGGGTTGGCACCCTGCCCGGGATTGGTTCCTGCCTTGTGCCCTGTGTTGGCTGGGGATTGGCTCCAGCAGACCCCCGTGACCCCTGTGTTTGGATTCAGTGGGTTGGAAAATGGATGGATGGAAAATGTAAATATAATAAACAACAACCCTCCCAAACAAACATAAGAACTTCTGACTTGGATAATAAGAGAGCTGCTGCTGTCTGTAACAGATTTCAGTAGCACAGCTAATATCTGACTTTCTGGAGAAGCCATTTGCTGAACAAAGTTTATTTCTTTAAAGAGGGATAACAAAGGTTTGCTTTCTGTCACAATTATAAACTGCTGTAAATACAGTTGTGGAATTTTTGCACTCCAAAAGCTCCTACTAGTCTTAGTTTGTCTGTTGTACAATATTTTTTCTGCTTGCGTCTTTCATTTCTACCCGTTTGTTTTGCGAGAACAGTCTGCATCACTTGCATCGCATGACAAGATGAGGCCATCTTCAGTATCATAATGAAATGACACTCCTGATTCCATCAACTTTGCAGACTGTTTAATGTAGGCATCCTTGTCTTATTGCTGCTTTACAAGTCCATTTAAAGGGTTGTCTCTTTTTATTTTGTTAAATCAAGTCTTACGGCATATTCTTTGTGGCATGGTAGCTTCACCTGTTCACCAATGAATATGCACTTTAACCTCATATTCTCAATGCAGCATTCTTTTTTCATTCTTTCAGCAGAAGGTCATCCAGGAAAATATATGAGAAATAAAAAACTGTTTCAATGTTTCTTTGAAAAAGATTTTAATTAAATGGCCATTTATGAGTATATGTAGACACACTTTTTAGACTCCTCTTCAATGACATTTAATTTATTTTAAACATTTTCCCACCTGAGAAACTTGCAAACAAATCCACTTTTTCAGGAATAGGATATTTTTAACATAAAGTCTTAACTAATGGAAGGAAAGTAAAGCTCAGGAAGAAAAACAAATTACTAAACAGGCAAAAATCCAAAGGAGCAAGCATCTACTAGAAACTAGATAGTAAGACTCAAAATATGCAATACTAGTCAGCTATGGTTTCTGAAGCACAATGCTACAACACTGTTTAAAGTCAATAGTTCGTTTTTATTTCCATCACCCCTACCACAGGACTACTGCATGATTGCTGGATGGACAGAATCACAGGTAAACAGTATGTAAAAGGACGGGTAATGGGAACACCTCAAGCATTAACTTGACACTGGTTTTCAGTTAGATTGCTGTGAAAACAATCAGAGTTCTAATGAAAACTGTTAAAATGGCTTTAAACAGCTGATCCCCCCTTAATAAGGAGTTTGTGCTACTTTCTAATGACTTACATAACAATATACAGTAATAAGGAAAAAAAGCAAAACATACTTTAATTTTACCCCAAGTGCAACTGTTCTTTTATATGAAAGCACTGCTAATAAGAATGTATAATGTCAGGCACAGCTGATATTTCCCTTTATACAAAATGATTATTTCTACTAAATATTGTGTATTATATTTTATTGTAAAGTATGTATTGTAATACTCCTTATACAGAGGAAAAATACATAGGAAAAAAGGTTAAAGGTTATTTCCACTTTGAAAAGTAAAGAAGGTGAGAGGTACAACTTTTTGACTGTATAGCTTTCATCAGCTGTGCAACAGCTGAAACATTGTGTCTGTTAAACCTCTTTCCTTTTTAGCACCAAAATAACCCTTCTTTTTCCTTTGCAGATGAACACCGATTCAGCCCTTTACTAATTCCAGCATATTCCTTAGAATATAAACTGAATCTTCAACCTGAATTTTAAAGCTGACACCAATGACATATCTTTTATACTAACAGATCATTGAAGACTGTGAGAGGCCTAGAAGATGAAGACTGTTTTATCTCACAATACTCTTTGTTATCCTTGGAAGTCCAACATCTTGTTATCTTAGTGTTTAAGAAGGCATTTATAGATTCCAGTAAGTAACGTGGCTGATGACGCTGTAATCTATTATATCGATCATTTTGAAATTGCCTCTAAACTTAATGAGAAACCATCTTATTTCTCAGTCTAAATTTGTAAGTATTAGTGCAATAACATGAGTACTTAAGCACAGGTTAGTGTCACGGGTAGTTTATAAATTCTCATAATCAACAGAATTAAAATTCAAACCATCTACATTTAAAGTTGATAGCATCTTTTTAAGTTCTGCAGAATTTATGCCTACTAGTAAAATTTGTTTTTTTCTTAAGTTATCGCACATCCACTCTTTTAGCTTTTTGATGCAAGTAATTAATAAAGTAACATTGTTAGATTTAACTGATAAATAGTGTACTCAAAATACAGCCCATAAATAAATTAAAGCAGTTTTTCAATTTTTATCTGCTGAAGATAGCTTATTGACTGAAAGTATTAATTTTAGATTTGATCCCCTAGAGACACCATATCTTAAGTGGATTGATACTGTATAGTTATCCAGTTTCTGCACATGTTGAATATGATTTGATAAGTATGTACTTAACTATTTATGTTTACTGCATTTTGGGGGTATGAGAATATTTTTAACAATATGTGCAAAGGCTGTTTCTGGGTTGTAACTGAACTAACTGAAATCCCAATTGATTGTTTTTAGATTATAGTATTTAAGACATAAGTGAATCTGAAGACTACTGATTTTAAATAACTTCAGGAAAGGTATGTTTGAAATCAGTCTATAGGTTTATTTGAGTCTAAAGTTGGTTTTAAATATAATTATAGAGAGATGTCATTTTTTTTGGAACATATGGTCATGCAATGTTAAGGAAAGATAGTAAAGTTTTGCTGGGGGTGTATGTTTTCATATTTATACCAAATTTACAATAATCCATCAAGACTCATTAATCATAGTTTCTAGCGAAGTTAAATAAAAGGCTACTAAATAACACCTGTGAATGATCAATAAATGAGACGAATAAAGACCTAGACTAAAATCCCAGCATGGGCACTATGTGTGGTATTGTCACTTTCTCCCTGGGTAAGTTTTTATTTTCTCCAGAGGCACTGGTTTTCCCTCCATTTTACCACAGACATAATGTGTTAAAGTAACTGCTGGCTGTGGATTTACCCTTGCATATGTTAGTGTGGGAATGTAGTAGGCTCTGCAAAAAACTGGTGCCCTATCCAGTTTAGGTTCAAGCCTTGCACCCAATATACTGTACATTAATAATGAGTTCAGCAATGAAAAGATGAATTTACACCTCAAAGATGCGAAATCAAGTAGCTTTTTTGAAGCTGTTTGCAGATCATTTTTAACATTCACCCCAGGTCAACATTAACAGATATTTTGTGATTTATAGAATATAGATAGAATAAAGACTTTTCTATAAGCAATAGGCTGACTGCAATTTTTATGCATAGTTGTTTTTTGATGGTTGCTCTCTTCACAGAGATTTGGAGTAACATCAATACCATCATGTATTTTCTGAAACTGTTATTTCATTATAAATTAATATTGAGTAAGAGGCAAGAACCAGCACTGAGACTATTGACAGTATATGCTGAGTACATTCACATATATGCTCTTAGTGCTGCATAGTGGTCCAGTTTAAGAATCACTAATTAAAATAACAAGCACATCTTTGGGATAACGGTGAACAGAAGCGTAGCTAGGGTTTTCAGCACCCAGGGACAACTAAAGATTTCGCGCCCCCTCCTGTTTGCCTGTTTGTAACATCAATTACTAAGAAATAAGGCATATAGAGCTGGTTGAATGTACAAACTCTATACTAACAGTGACTAGGATGGGATTTGAGTCTAAGTCCCAGAAGCTGTGATACAGTAGTGGTTAATAGAATACCACCACGCCTATTGCAACTATTAGAAAACTAAAAATGGGATTGTGTACACCCAGCAGTTTAAATGTGGATGCAGTACTCGTTATCCACTGAATGCAGTCTATAGCTAAATTTACTTTACCTAGATTTACTTGAAATGCTTTTTCCTGTTTTTGAAGCACATACTGCTGTATTTTTCTATAACTCACTTGATTTAAAGTAACTTGGCACTATTTAACCACTTTTATCTCTTGTCTGCCTAGCATATTAGGTCTGTCTTTTTCTATGTTGTAGTGTTAAAAATTCTCCACATGAAGGTGTACATAAAAACCTGTTCACCCAAGTGTCTCATTGTAAGTAATGAGGTCATGTTTATATGCAGTGTACAGAGAGAAAGCATAGATTGCATCTGGAACTGTGAAGGCAGTACCACACATCCATTCTGTTTCATTTACCTGTATACCTCTGGCAGTGGTAATCTCCTATTTATCCTAGAGTGTTTAAAGAGGTTAGTGAGTGCATATATAAACAATTGATACTTATTTTCTGAAATCATTGCACATGAGGGGAATTCCTAAGAATTAGAAGCAAGCAAATATTATCCCATTTTATAAAAAAGGTCATTTGGGTGATCTAAGAAACTATAAACCAGGAAACTTCACTTCCATCTTGGGTACATTGATGGAAGCAATTATTAAGGAAAATATTGAGTTTCACAGGTTAAGAACAGGTATATAGGTAAACAGTCAGCATGAGTTCCTATGAGGGATCATGTTTCACTAATATCCTGGAATTCAAAGAGGAAAAAACAAAGACACATGACAATAGAGGAGTGTATGATATTTGTCTGGGTTTGCAGAAAGCTTTTAAAGTAGCACATTAATGGTTAGTAATTGAACTAAGAAAAAATGTGAATGTAGATAGGTTCAAAACTGGCTTAAACACCAGGAAGAAACGGTTATGGTGAAAGGAACTTTCTTAAAAAATCAGGACATGATGAAAGCATTGTGCCACAGGAATTTATGCTTGTGTTACTGCTCTTTTTAGTATATACTATACTAGCAAAATACCTGCGCTTCGCAGCGGAGAAGTAGTGTGTTAAAGAGGTTATGAAAAAAAAAGGAAACATTTTAAAAATAACGTAACATGATTGTCAATGTAATTGTGTTGTCATTGTTATAACTGTTGCTGTCTTTTATATATATATATATATATATATATATATATATATATATATATTTTATATATATAATATACACACACACATAAACATTTATATACATATACATATATATACATATCTACATATACACATCTACATATATATACACACATACATAAACACACACATAAGACTTACTGACTGAAACGGGCTTTCATTGACAATCATGTTACGTTATTTTTAAAATGTTTCCTTTTTTTTTCATAACCTCTTTAACACACTACTTCTCCGCTGCGAAGCGCGGGTATTTTGCTAGTATATATATATATATATATATATATATATATATATATATATATATATATATATACATATACACACATACATGCAGTTTTAATAACACAGAAATCAATATAAACATTAACATCATTATCATATGAGAATATGAAGTAATATATAAGAAGCACTTTTCATATAAATATAAATTATTAAACAGTAAAATCTTCTTCTGTAATTTGCTACCGTGGCAATTTGTGTGTCTGTCCAGGATTTTAAATGACCTGTAGCTCGCAAACCGTTTCACCTATACACTTGAAATGTGGTACACATATAGTATGTCACGTCTACTATCCGCTTTATGGGTGATGATTGTTTTACTCTTTTTATCTTTATTTTATTTTATTGTAGAATCAACTCCTATCTGCGCACAGCAGGGCAGCCGTGGGCGGATGCGTATGGTGTATTCACTCCATGTTATCGTGCATTGCGCTGTCAGTGGTATTTTGATAAAAGAATTTGAACAACATATAAGAAGCATATAAATTATTAAACAGTAAAACATTAACATTTAAGAAGTAAAGTTACATTAAGTACTACTGCAGTGCCTTCGGGTATACCTCATTTTTTGTTTGCCCATTACATGCTTAAATGTATACATTTTTTTGGTGCACCTACCCGAGAACACGCGACATATAACCGAGCGTGGGAGAAGCATGGATTTTAAACACGCGTTGAGTTGATCTGCTGGTCTCCCTCGTGGAATAACTGGTAATGTTTGACTAAAATCTACAGCGAGTAAAACGACATTACCTCCTATTTTTTTTTTTACGATCTCTGAGATCTTGCTTTTTTCGGTTCAAGGCTTCATAAGCTCTTTTATGTTGTATGGTGTACTTATCCCAAACCATCATCTTTGAATGTTGCAAGACTTTCGCCTTGTATGTAGATCGGGGTAATTACATTCATTGCATTCCTAGTCTGAATCACAATGTGATTGTATGGGTGGTTACCTGGCACTGTAGGGTTGCCACCCGTCCTTTAAAATACGGAATCGTGCCGCGTTTGAGAATGAAATTGCGCGTCCCGTTTTGAATCAATACTGGACGGGATTTATCCCGTATTTTTTTTATAATTTTTTTTTTAAAGCAGCGTCTCATGCAAATCATCCCACACGCATTTTATGAAGATGCCTCCTTTCCTACTTTTGATTGGGTAATACTTGATGTCATCGTTAGTTTGATTGGTCTTTTTAACTGTCCAGTGAGGAGGGCGTGTCTTTTAAGTAGAGTCTGCAAAGTGTTGGCACTGAGATGTGGCATCAGCGCCATAGTTGAAGCCCCTAACGTTGCGGTCAGCAAGTCGGCTAACATCCACCATGTGCCGTCTTTCAGTTGCGAGAAGCAGATCATAGAATGGTTGAAACTGTTGCCCCTAACGTTGCACCACGGCGTGTGGTTCATTTATACCTCGTGTCTTCTCATTAAAGTTTTATCTCGCGAATATGTTATTGCAATCCGCAGCGGGAGCGTTTCTATAAACTTAATTTAAAGTTACGTTTTACACCGTGCTTTGTTTCCCTTATGAACATGCTTGTATGCTTAACTCGCTCCGTTCTCAATTGTTTAATTAATTTTTTGCTGTTTGCGGCTCTTCCTCCATTTTCCCCTACTTCGTTCTTTTATCTCGCGAATATGTTATTGCAATCCTTAACGGGAGCGTTTCAATAAACTGATTGAAAATAGTTTTGCATTTACCTTTTTAGTAAAAGGCGAGCTTTTAAGCCTGATAAATCACCCCGTAAATGCACACGTTTAATTGCACATGTGTTAATATGTATGGTTACACAGTATTAAAAGACAGTGAACAACGTCAGTTACCTTTGTTCCCCGCGTTTGATAAAAGGTGAGCTTTTAAGCCTGAGAAATCACCCCGTAAATGCACACGTTTAATTGCACATGTGTTAATATGTATGCTTACACAGTATTAAAAGACAGTCAAAAATTAACGTCATTTACCTTCGTTCCCGCGTGTGACTCGTGCTGTAAATCTCTTCCTTGTTTTTAGTTCACGTGATTACGTAGGAGGCGTGATGACGCGATACGTGATTCCGCCTCCTCCATTACAGTGTATGGACAAAAAATATGTTCCAGTTATGACCATTACGCTTTGAATTTCGAAATGAAACCTGCCTAACTTTTGTAAGTAAGCTGTAAGGAATGAGCCTGCCAAATTTCAGCCTTCCACCTACACGGGAAGTTGGAGAATTAGTGATGAGTCAGTCAGTCAGTCAGTGAGTGAGTCAGTCAGTCAGTCAGTGAGGGCTTTGCCTTTTATTATTATAGATAAATGATCAAAAATATAAAAAAACAAACTGGTTAAGTTTGCAGATAAAACTAAACTAGGAGGAATGGAAGATAATCTACTATCATCCAAATTATTACAGAGACCGAGTACAGGCATGGACAGACTTGTGGCAGATGAAATTTAATATAGTGTGATAGGTGGCCAGCCATTTATCCCGGCCAATACCCCCAGGCCGCCAGGTGGAGCTCTCCTTGCAGTATGGAGGTAACCCGAATGCCAGCAGGGAATTATGGACATTGGAGTTTTCCTTTACAACCCTGCTGGATACCATGGGGGCCGCTAGAAGGCGCTGCAGGGAGGAGCAGTAATTATTTTCCCTACGCCCCGGAAGTATGTCAAAGTCACATGAACAAGAGGAATGACGTGCTTCAGGGGTGAAGAAAAGGATTTTTTTCTGACCCGGAAGTGTTCCTAGTCACGTGGACAGAGAGGGTGAAACACTTCCGGGTCAAGGACTATAAAAGGACTATGGGAAATCCCAGACGTCGAGCTGAGCTGGGTGGAAGGGTGGCAACGCGTCTGGGAGAGGAGGATTGGATTATTCTATTGATTATTGGTGATTATTTATGAGTATTGTGGAGAGAAGGGTGCTTGGTGCACATTATTATTATAAAATAAATAATAATTGGATTTTTATCTGGTGTCTGACGTCTGATCTGAGGGTTCAAGGGGACGACAGTGCCTCTATCTTTCACAATAGGTAAAGTTAATGTGCTGCAAGCAGGAATTTAAAATGTTATATATGAGTGCGCGATTGGAGATTTAAAACTTGAAAATACAACTTATGAGAAGGACCTTGAACACACTAGTGAGGGCTCATTCAGAGTACTGTGTGCAATTTCTGTCTCCATTATATTGAAAAAATATTTCTTCACTACAGAAAGTCCACCGAAGAGTGACTATGCTGATGTCAGGACTGTGAGTTATGAGGAATGGTTGAAGGAGCTGAACTTCTTCAGCTTAAGCAAAAGGAGATTAAGAGGTGACATGACTGAAGTATTTTAAAAGATTAAAAGGAATTATAAGAATTCACAGTTCTTTAACAGTTCTTCAACAAGAACAAAGAAAAATAAATTGAAATTTAAAAAGTAGATTTCACAGACGTGTTAGAAGGTTGTTCTTTACATAGCGAGCAACAAACACATGGAAAAACATGCAAAGTAGTTTGGTGGATTGTGGTACTTTTGGAACTTTTTATTCTCTCAACTCGGTTATTAAAACAATTATGTGAATCAGATTTGCAAGCTTTGTTGGGCTGAACAAAGTGTTATAATGCTACTTTTCATATAAATTGAATCAATGCTTCTAGGTGCAACAATATTTTAACATAGCATGAAAACATATAAACATGGAAATAGCATCTGACCCACATAAGTATTAGACTATATTGATAAACACATGTATCAGTAGCAGCACTAGATGCTAATATCTTCAGTGAAACTGATTTTTATTCTTCCAGTTCTCCCCATAGGAAACACCATTACCATGCACTCATATAAAAAGTAAAATAGGTGGTAAAAAAAACTGAAAAAATAAAACCAAATACAGTGTCAAAAAATGAAAATAATTACACCCACAGGGGAAATTCTGTGTGCAGCTCCCACATGACTGAAAAATCATGCACTGCACATACTCATGCAAAAGGCTTATTTTCAATATGTCATTATAAAAAGAGTACTATGAGCTTAAGGGTTTCTAAAAATATGTAGTAAGAATGTGGATGAGACATAAACATGTTTAACTAATATGGCAGGCTTAAAAAAGTGAAATGAGAAATGTGGCTTATGGCTCCTGCATGCACTCAAACTTACATAGTTCTGCACAATCTTATTATTAAATGGGATCACCTGCTACACGTCTATGGTGTCATCACTGTGTAATGGACAGCCGGGTACCATGCCCGGCAGGGATGCCACTACTGCATCTGTTCTGGGGGGGAGCTACCATGGACAGCTCAATACCTCCCCTGGGACGCTTGGTGGCAGCCTCCCTGGCAGACGATGATTCCCCAACCTGGTGCATGGCTCCATGGGAGATGGAGTCCTCCACAGCCTGGTTGGGGGCTCGGATGGCCGCCAGGGGGAGCTGCATGGAGCCTGCAGCTCGGCTGGTCAAATCTTCAGCCCCACCCAGAAATGCAATTAGGGCCAGGTGATCAAGCACCTGGAATGCTTCCGGGTAGGGTATAAAAAAGGCCAGCCACCACCACTCGAGAGCCAGAATCAGGAGGAAGAGGATGAGGTTGCCTGGGAGGAGTGGTGGTGCCAAAGTGGAAGGAAAGTATTGTTTGGTGTGCTATATTTAAGTGCTTTTGGGACTGTGTTGGGCCTGTGGGACACGGGGAAGGCGTGCCCCACGGCTGAAGAAAAATAAAAGTGTGTTTTATTTAAGCACGTGCCTCTGCCTCAGTCTGTGCCGGGTCGGGTGCTATATAGCGCCTTTCACAACTGTTATTAATGAGCCACAACAGTAAGAGGATAAATCTTTTTTATTGTACTGAATTCTAATGTTTGTCTACATAAACAGCAACATTTTTTTACCAAAGGATTAAACCAAAGCTTGTTTGCATGACTTTGACTCATTCGTTACAATAAAGACTTTATATGTTTCAATTGTAAGTATCAGGATGTCAAACATATTCAAGAATTGTTATTAAAAGAATAAAAACCTGTTACATTAACAAATACAGAGAAACAGCAGCATTTGTCCAAAAAAAGATTAGTCTGTGATCCATTATCTAAAAAACTGTGACTTTGAAAGATGTTTCCAAATGAAAACAAATATTTTAGAATCTAATGTGTGTTTTAAATACCAAGGTTTTTGCTCTGTCTCTACCAGCAATTTGTTGTGTGGTCCTGACCTAGTTGTTTACCATCTGTACGATTATTTCCACATTTGTTCTGTATGTGAATAGCAAAGCACCTTGAGGTGGTGTTAACACTTTGTATAATAACTGTTTCAGCAGAGTACATAGAATTATGCATTACAGTATCCCAATTATTCAGTAATATCTACCCTGACAAATTTGTTGATAAATACAATAACAACTCTAAAAATGAAAACCCACAGAGTGGAGAAATTACTATTTTTATTTTCTTTAGTCTAATATTACTGTTGTTTTCTTTTACATTCTTAAAGTCTAATATTACAGTAGAGTTGATTTGTTCCATGTATTTTCAAATGAGTAATTAAGAGCAGATGACTACAAAGCCCACAGTACACTTGAAGTCCGTGACTTCACTGGCATTTTTAATCAAGTGCACATTTTAGCTCCTCAGCTATGAAACCCTCGATTTCTGAAATAACACATCATTAAAATTAATGAAGATACATGAAAGAATACACCAATCTGCATATGTGCACTTTAGGACTTTTTAAAGGGTTGGATCCAGCATTGCGATGCAGTCCAGCGCAACCCTGTAACTCGATTAAGCGAGTTTGTAAAGAGATGGGTTTTATCGTAACGCGAAGTGCGTCCTCTTTTAAGGATGATATGCAAGGCGTTTTACATGTCATGCAGTTATGGGTTCAGGATTTATTCATGTATTAGTTTTTTAAAGTACATTGTGTTCTGGAATTTCTGTGTGCTCTGCCCTGTATATCAACAACACCCGGCGGTTGATTCTTCAATGGTTGCATGTTTTCACGACAGGTATCTAATTACTGAACTGTTAAGCTCCAGTTCAACCTGCTTATAATTTTTATACAGTACAGTACATTGGAATTATTCGCAGCCAATCAGAGTGACAGGCCGGAGTGCTAACTACAAGATGGGTTTGAGCGACATATAAACAGATGCGATCGACCGAAGTCGCTGACAGCTCGTTATCGGTGGATACCTGATTGTCGGCGCCGCTTTTGAAGTTCCGCTTTCACTCGCAGAACATAGCTAGCGATTGGCTAGTCAATCGGCCGGCATACTGAGCCGGGGTCGGGGGAGGGGATTCCTGCTGCGTAAGGTCTTCCTGGAACCAAAATAAAACACCCGAAAACGACACCTGCCAGAATCAAGCGGAGGTAAGCATTTTGCAAATTGTATTGTAAATGCGGTGACATGACAGACCTCAGTTTTTACCCCTTCGACATTTTATGGTTAGCCGCCTTAGCCAGTGCGTGGGCCGTTAGCGAGGACGATGCAAGGAACTGCCATTAACAAACCATAAGGGGCGCGCTGTACAAATTAAAATCTGCTGCTGTTAATTTGCTCGCTAATATAATGTTGGCATGTATTCTGTGTTCTTTTTTCTTGCGCGTGGTGCAAATTAAGGAAATCGACCGAGGTGTGCGCAGTGTCAGTTTGTGCAGTGCTACATATACAGCACCCGCCAGCACCAAGGCGACAGTGATCGCACTCGGGGTCGCTTGCTTCCTTCCTTCCTTGCTTCTTTCCTCGGTCTGGCAGCGGGCTCAACCGTCTGCAGTCCCCCACATGTCCTTGAAAACAGCGTCACCACAAACCAGTTTCTTTTTCCTAAAAGCGCGTTTAAACTTTTCATTCGCGCGCTTTCAAAGCAGGTTTTACGAAGAAGGTTCATTTTGGGCCTTTCTGTTAATGTGTCTGATTTCAAGACATTAGCAGCAGTTAATATTTTAAAAGTCGATTTTAGAAATTAAGGCCATGTTGTTTATTTATGGTGTAGTTAGAAAACATTAGGTATCGGCTCGTTTTTTCGTTCATGTTTATCAGTCGGCTTTTATCAGTCATGCAGCCGCATATGCGCTCGACTGATAAAGGCTTCGACATGCGTTGCCTTAAATGTAGGATGACACCGGTTTTTGCACACAAATACACACACCCCAATTTAGTGTAACGCTGCTTTCAAGAGATATCGTTTTGCTAACTTTTTGGGCAGTTTTTGCAGTCCATGTACTCTCCAGGTATACTTCTCGATATTTGTACATAATTAATATGAACTTAAATTTCGCACTTGTCTTATTGGTTATAGCTGGAAATGTTTTGCCAGTATTATTGGATTAACATTATTTAGAATTTATAATGTATTGAGTAGATTATTGTCGTGTTCATATTCACTTGTGTACTGTCATTTACTAAGACGAATTTGACTTTTTTGCGACTTTACAGGTGAAGATGCTACCTGATCATAGCAAAGATTTGGAGTGGAGTACAGCCAGGAAATTGTAGAAAAATATTTGTTTGGGCAAAAGTTGTCCGCCTTAATGACTTAACATGCAGGATAGGACTTTTGCATATTATTAAAACTAATCTGTAATAAAATCTGTTGAATCCAAAACAAAACAGGGTAACTCGAAGTCAGGTTTTTTTTTTTTTTTTTTTTAGGACGGTCCCGCTTTTATACATTGCGACATTTGAATGGGGACCCTTATCTCTCTTTGATTAAAAATACATTTTTACAAGGCACTCAAATGTGGGTCGTCATCGCAAACCCGCTGAACGAAGTAGACCTACGTCGGTGCAGTAGTTTGACTACTGAGGTGTGTGCCGTTTTGGATCAATGATTCGATTTTGTGCTAGGCTGACAAGATTTTCAAGTCATTGATTTTGAGTTTTCACTAAAAACTACGTTGCTAGTCTGCATGATATTTTAAATCACAGTTCGTTCTTCCGGATTTATTGCAATGGTAACATAGGTTTAGGTTTATTTGTCATATATAGGTTAACACAGGGTCAACATACAATGAAATGTGTATGACGAGAAAAACAGGTCACTCAGCCTAGATCTAATAAGCCTAAAAAAAAAATAAAAATTACAAGTTAAAAATAGACAAGCCATATAAAATAAAATATGTGCCTTTTGCAATAAGTTACAGAGCAATATGAGTTCAATGAGCAGCAAGTACAAATGACAGTTATTGCACAGATAATGTTTTATGAGTACAGATCCATATTGCATAAAGTGCAGATGCATGTTCCAGTCAGTATTCAGAGTGTGTGCAGGTACAGTTTGTGTGTGAGTATTGCAATGTAGATGTAATGCAATGTAGGTGTAATGTAAGTGTTCAGGTGTTGCTGTTGAGGAGTCGAATGGCCTGGTGGTAAAAGCTGTTCTTAAGTCTTGTAGTCCGAGCAGCCAGACTCCTGTATCGTCTGCCAGCCAGTAACAAGGATAACAGCTGGCGTGCTGGATGGCTGTGGTCCTTTATGATGCTGCTTGTCTTACGCAAGCACAGATGGAGGTAAATGTCTTCAATGGCAGGAAGACTCTTGCCCGTGATGTGCTCTGCTGCCTTCACCACTCTCTGTAGTGATTTCCGGCTGCTGGCAGAGCAGCTCCCATACCAGACGGTAATGCAGCCCATCCGCAGACTCTCGACCACACTCCTGTAAAAGTTTGAGGTGATGTTGGCATTTATGCCAAACTTCCTCAGCCTCCTCAGGAAGTAGAGCCGCTGGCGAGCTTTAACCACAGTGTCTATGTGAAGGGTCCACGAGAGATCCTCGGTGATGTTTACTCCGAGGAACTTGAAGCTGTTAACCCTTTCAACTTCTACGCCGCTGATGTAGATGGCCTGGTGTTCTCTCCCTTGTTGTTTCCGATAGTCCACTATCATCTCCTTGGTTTTGCTGACGTTAAGAGACAAGTTGTTATCCAGGCACCAATTACTCAATGCCAGCACCTCCTCTCTGTAGGCCGTCTCATCGTTGTCAGTGATAAGGCCTATGATGGTTGTGTCGTCTGCAAACTTGATGATGGTGTTTGTGCCGTGTTTTGCAACAAGAGGGGGCTAAGCACACAGCCCTGCGGCGCTCTTGTGTTTAAAATGAGTGAAGAGGACGTTTGTTTGCCGACTCTCACCACCTGGGGCCTGTTTGTGAGGAAAGAGAAAATCCATCTGCAGATGGTCGTCCCCAACCCAAGGTCATCAAGCTTCAAGACGAGTTTTGAGGGGATGATGGTGTTGAATGCCGAGCTGTAATCTATGAACAGCATTCTTGCATATGTATTTCCTCTTTCCAGGTGGGTGAGGGCAGTGTTTATTGTTAACGCAATGGCATCCTCTGTAGATCTGTTTGCTCTGTAAGCAAATTGGAGAGGATCCAGCGTGTCGGGGAGGGAGGAGCAGATGTAACCTTTGACCAGTTGCTCGAAGCACTTCATAATGACCGATGTCAGTGCAACCGGGCGATAGTCATTCAGACAGGAGACCACCGGTTTCTTTGGGACAGGAATGATGGTGGATGCCTTGAAGGAAGTGGGGACCACTGACTGCCTCAGGGAGAGATTGAAGATGTTGGTGAACACACTTGCTAGCTGGTCAGCACACGCTCTGAGGGCATGGCCTGGGATGCCATCTGGTCCCGGAGCTTTGCGAGGATTGATCTCCTTGAAGGACCTTCTCACGTCAGACGTTTCAAGGATCAGAGTGACAGACTCACTGCCCCCTTGAGGATATAGCTCCTGTTCTTTGTTGGCTGCATCAAAACGAGCATAGAAAGTGTTGAGCTCGCCTGCAAGACATGCAGTGGGCTGAACACTGGCTGTGTTTTTCTTTTTATAGTCAGTGATGCAGCACAGTAAAGGTTTATTTCACAAGCTCATTATTTAAAATCACGAGGTCATGTACTGATTTGTCCAGTGAATCAGTACCCTGATTCTTCTTTTTAGCTCAGCAGTTTGTAAGGCTACGTTTCCCAATTAATTCAGCAATCGGCAACGTGCATAATCATAGCCTCACTGATATAACAATGCAACTTATCCATTACCCTGTTCCTTGTTTCAGACAGTAGTTGTTGCTGGAGGGTAAAACTAAGGGAGTTTTTACAGATTACAATGCAAAAGTGACAAAGCTTTAATATTGAAGTCAAATGAATGCCTTACCCTATGTGAGAAATTGAGTAATTTGAAATGAGTTTAGATGGAGGTGCTGGCCCATCATTTTGGAAGCTCAAAACTTGAATAATGAGAGGAATGTGCCAACTAAGCAGAACAAATTAAATTGTAGGAAAAGCCAAAGACCTTTATTTTCCAAATGCTGAAAGAACTAGGATGCCATACCCGTTAAAGACTAAAGTTTTTGGAGCATGGTCACAGTTAGCAACCCTCACAAGAAGTCGAAATCATGGACACAGATGTTTCATATCATCAGAATTATTCAAGTTAAAAACCCAAGACATATACAGTACCTTTTTATTGAATTTTGTTTGTTAGATGTATATAAATAATAACTGCATTATAAGGCGTTCTTTAATGTTCTTATTTGTAATGGAAAAGCACATGGAACCAAGTTATTGTCCTTATTCTGTGGTTAGTGGAAAAATGTCATTTTAGTACCTTCTTATGACATAACCAACAAGCAAACCAAAGTCAGTTCCTTTCACAGGAAAGTAAGCTGGTGTGGTTCCAGTTGGTTAAAGTATATAAACAAACACTGAATGCTGCAGAGTTAGACCACTGCTCTAATTTTCCCACTTTTACATACTATTGTGAGTGGGGATGGGCACATCGATACTATAGTAATCAATATTTTGCTCAAACTGTTTTCATTTGGTATTGAGTACCATTAAAAAATATTTACTATTTTTTTCTGTAAGATCCGGTAGTAAGGTTCTTGCAAAGATATAGAAATTAATAACACACTTTATGCTCTCACATATTGAAATGAGCAGACACACTGTGACACATGAATGCCATAAAACTACGCACCTTGTATACAGTAAGTGCTGACTGTACGACAATGGCTGACTGAATGCATAATGTTGTATGCTGCTGCGTTTCACAGGTGGCAAAGAATACAGCCGCCCAATGCAATATTTGTGAGAATGAAGGAGTAGTACAGTGGCAAAATAAGCATCCTATTTAAACATTTGAAAAGCCCACATGCAGACCAACAGAAAGATGTGGGGAAAAACATCAGAAGGATGCAAATGTGGGTCATGGTGATTTAGCTGCAACCAGTGCCAGATAAGGGATAGCTCAAAGAGCCATGAGACATTATCCAGGTAACTCTGCTGCTAGCAGGGTTATGTAGATGGGAGTTTACTGAAAACTTTTTAGTTGAGTTTAACATTTTGCTGTTTACCTCTCTGTAATACTTATGAAACGTAAAAAACGTAAAGCTAGTTGTTAACATAATGGAGGAGACTTAATTGTGTAAAGCATAAATATCGGAGAATTTTGTCACAAATTCTGCCTGTGTTTTTTTTTTTTTTTTTTTTTTTTTTTTTTTCCCCCTAATTAAATGCATTGGACAATATAACCAATACCAGAATGTTAAATACTGTAGTCTAACACTATGCGAAATACTTAATAGCTATGCCTAATTTGAAGATGAAAACTCACTGAAACTAGTTTTTCTTTCCAAATAATAAGTGCCTGAGCAAATGTTAATAAAAAATATGAAATATTTTGCAACTTTAGTGGATTTAAAAGTATTTTTAATTGCATTAGTAGCAACATTTAGTGTAATAGAATATGATTTTCCTTAATTTTGTTTAAATTATATTGTCCTCCTGTCTCCTTCTACAGTCCAAAGACAAGCAGGTTTGGTGGACTGGCAATGGTAAATTGGCTATATATATAATATATATAGTGTGTGTGTGTGTGTTTACCCTGTGATGGGCTGTCCAGGGATCGATCGTTCCTGCTTTTCACCTGCAGAGGCAAAATAGGATTAAGTGTAAAAATGTTAATGTTACTTTCTCTAAATACAAATTTTAAACTTAACCAAAAGTAAAGTTAATATGACAAAATCTTTCTATATAATTGAAATGCAAATGTGGGAATATGTTTTTTTTTTTTTTAATGTTAATGTTCTAAGGGGATCAGTTTTAGTGCTTTTGTGAAGTTGATTGCCTGTTTTACATGTATTAAACAAATAACCAAATCTTTATGAAACCATAAAAGTTCATATTATCTTTATTACATTTGTATGTTCTTTCAGGGTGGCACAGTGGAGCAGTGGTAGTGCTGCTGCCTTGTAGTAAGGAGACCAAGGTTTGCAACTTGAGTCCCCTTTTGCTGGAGTTTGCATGCTCTCACTGTGTCTACATCAGTTTCCTCCTGCAGTCCAAAGATTTGCGGTTTAGGTTAATTGGCGATGCTAAATCAGCCATAGCATGTGTGTGTTTGTGTGTCTTCACCCTGTGATGGATGGGCACCCTGTCCAGGGTTTGTTCCAGTCTTGCGCTTTGTGTTAGCTGGGATATGCTCTGGCTCCATGACGACCCTAGTCTGAATTAAGTGGGTTACAAAATGACATGACAGATTTATTTTATTAATATGTATTGTGTAATAAATTTGTTATGGTGACATTTATGCTGTCTTTATTATTTTAATTTAGATACAGACTGACCAATTAATATTAGCCATTCTAAAACAATACCGTCATTTGAAAACAAATTCCTGTGCTCTGTACAAAAATACTCTGTATTGATATCGGAAATTCTGACACCTCAAATACTTGTATCAATAGGTGTTGGATGTTTCTTCAACACACATTGGGTCTTTAGATACAAGCAGAACAATGTTATGTATACACCTTCTTGGCAGCAGTTCACACATTACCCATCTGCAAATTGACTTTATTAATAGAATAATACTTTAAGCAAAACTTTACTAAGTTAATGAATGGTTTTAGATTATGATCGTAAATTCAGCTTAATGCAGTGACTGGTGTTATTTGCATCTGTGTGATGAGATTGAGCAGGGTGTTCAGGGAGTAGTATTATTTCTGGCTAGTGTTCAAAAAGTCTGAAATATTCAGAAGCCAAAATGGGCCAGTATTTCAGCACAATACTTTGTTGAGTCCTTGCCCCAATTAATTAAGCCTGTTCTCTGAGCAAATTGGAGACTGACTCGCTTTTATGCAGTTACACATAAAATCATGTCTGAAGTTTATAATTTGATGGAAATGTTTTAAACTTTATGGTGTGTTTTTAAGATCTCATAAGTGTGGCTGGTGGAACAGTTCAGATTTGAGTAGTCTGATGTGAACAGGTCTTGTCAAAAATAAAAAAAATTATGATGGTTATATTGAGTGTATTTGCACATGATTTTCACTTTATTTGGATTTCTTATATTTTGGAAACTGATTATTTATTAATTATTTTTTATTTATTGCCTGCAATTGTGGTTTCATCAGTGAAGCGTATATGTGCCTTGCTATTTTGATGAAAACATTTGTTTCTTGAAGAGAAGACATGTAAAATTCAGACAAGAGTGTGTTGAAAATAAGATTGCATTTGTGAAGGTTTTAATGAACACATTATAGGCACATTTTGACTTATTGTCATAGATCATAAAGGATTCCATCTTTTATATTGCACATTTTTATATTATATTGCACAAAGATTACATTACAGCACAATAGAAAATAGTAAGGTAAAGTAGATACATTCATTTGAAATTTGGATATAAAACATAAACTCTGCGCTATCTGAGTTTTTACCAAGTTCCCAGCATCGATGGAGTTCATCCATAATAACTGGTGAAGTGTGTTAAATCATGCATCAGTCTTGATCAATATTAGCTGTTTCTGTTTTAAAATCAGTAATGATACTGTAAGCAGTTTTTGTCTCCTGTATAAAACTATGTCCAGGATTGTTCCTAGAAGGTTACGTTTACAACTGTGGTGCAATTGTGAAACCTTGCATTTGATTTTTTTTTTTAATAAAATAAGTCTAAGTTCATACTGCCGCTTAATTCCAGTTTCATTCATGTGACACCATCTGAAATTTTAAAGTGTGATCAGCAAAAACATGACATTATTCACAATGTTTTAGAAAGGATTTACCCTGCTTTTATATTCACTTAATTTGCAGACAAAACCTCAACATCTCTCTCCCACCAGTCCTGGTTCCTGTGTTGTCCAGAGGGTTTTTAGGTACAGAAACAGTTGTAACAACTGCGCCCAAAGCAACTGCTATTGTTTTTCATTTTCTGTTTCTCTTTTTTGCCATCATGAGCTGACTAAGTTATAGATGTTTGGCACTGAAATGATGTGGATTAGTGCAGCAACCAGCATCTTGTCTATAAGTTGCACTCTGTCAGTTTTTTTATTCCTTTTGTCCATATGGGACACATTCAGGATAGTTATTAGATATGAGCTTGTACAGATTTGGATCACTCACAGAATTAACTGTAATCAATCAAACAAAAAAATCAGACAGGATACAGTAGTGTTGCTTTGAGCTGTGGTTTGAACTTAGCCTTAAAAGACTAGCAGTTGTTCAGACAAGAGCTTCTTCATTATGATCAACAAAGGAATAAAAAAATGTTAAATATGGAAAATGCTAAATAGGGGAATGTTTAATTGGGACTCTAATTAAAATATATATAATATATGTGTGTGTATTTATTATTTATTTATTATTTGACAGAACCTTTACTTACATTTGAGATATAGTTGGTTACATTTCATTTATTTTTCCAGTTGGAGAAAAGACAGGTAAAGTGATATACAGTATGTGTGTTTGTGTTAAAAGTTATTTTCATGCTGGAAAGGTTAAAGATACTATATTAGTGTAAACAAAGCTATATACAGTATATAGTATATACACTAAATGTAGTGTAAACATTGCTGCTTTGCATAAAGCTTGAAGGAGCATAACCAGATACTAGAGGCAAAAATACTTAAAAGATTAAGGCCCGATGAGGTTATTTGATGGCATACTTATTTAACTGATGGACTTATTAAAGAGGGAGTCAGCCACACCATACTTGAGTCGAACAGATAACAAGATACAGCAGCTTTGGGATGGAAAAATAGCAAGCTAGAAGTGGTTGAAGTGAGTAATGTTAAAACACCAAATGTAGGAAACAGTAATGGACTGTTGATGTTTGATTAGCTGTTAATGTAAACAACATTTCAGCCAATAACAAATAATGTAAATGGGTATGGTACAATAGTTTTGAGATTGTTAATAGACTTGTGCTCATGCATTCTGTACAGAGATACTTAATGCAGCAGTGAGATTGAGAGAACATCATTGTGGCTTGCATACAGCCTTCAAGATTGTAAGCCATTATCCAGGTCAGAGAGACAGACAGAAAAGTAAAGGGATATGCCGCTGAGATATCCAAGCACTTGATTACTTTGCAAAGCATGTGGTTGACGAAACAATTTTTATTGGTAATATTTTTTAATGTATTAGCAGAGCTAAAAAAAATAAATGAAAAAGAGGAAAGCTGGGATTCGTATGATTCTGAAATGAAATGCTGTCCTGTTAAATTCTAACTATGTGTGTATATAAAAAAATACCATTTACAACTGTATTAGATACTTTGTCATTATCAAAAACTGTAGGATGCCTAAGCCTTAAGTCAACATACTGTACTGTACATACACATGATTCAGTCAGTCATTGTCCAACCCGCAATATCCCAACACAGGGTCACGGGGGGTCTGCTGGAGCCAATCCCAGCCAGCACAAGGCACAAGGCAGGAACAAACCCCAGGCAGGGTGGTAGCCCACCACAGGGCACACACACACACCCACACACCAGGCACACACTAGGGACAATTTAACCCTAACCCTAACCTGCATGTCTTTGGACTGTGGGAGGAAACTGGAGCACCCAGAGGAAACCCACGCAGACACGGGGAGAACATGCAAACTCCATGCAGGGAGGACCCAGGAAGTGAACCCAGGTCTCCTTACTGCAAGGCAGCAACGCTACCACTGCGCCACCGTGCCGCCAATGCATTATTCATTTCAATTGAATTTTTTCCATTTTATGAATAAGCACTGCGGTGAGTTGGCACCCTGCCCGGGATTGGTTCCTGCCTTGTGCCCTGTGTTGGCTGGGATTGGCTCCAGCAGACCCCCATGACCCTGTGTTCGGATTCAGCGGGTTGGGAAATGGATGGATGGATGGATGAATAAGCATGAAATGCTTTTCTGTAAAACAGGTAATAAAGCATTATGCATTTTTGCCAATATTTCCATTAATGGATATATTCAGTGCAAGTTCCAGTTTGCATAGGAAACTAAGTTACAAATGTTCACAAGAACGGTACGGTCTCCTAGATGAGCGATGCCTACATGTAGAAAGTATATACTCTGTATGCAATATACGTGCGTGTATGCTTATGTATATTTATATTTATATATAAGTGAGCTTTTGAGACTCCGACCACCCCTCAACTGCGCTGCGCACCAGAACTCTGTTAATACAGGCAGGGATTGCTTGACCGCTGCTGGCTCAAATACTCTGCGCATGGTTGATGTGGGGAACATTTTGAAATCGGCTGTTGACTTGGCTGTGTGCTCACTCTCTGTGTCTGTCTATAAAAATTATATATGTACGTATATGTATGTATGTAAATGTGTATATGTATGTATGTGTATACATACTGTTTGTCCAATCCGTTACAATAGATGTACACATGTGCCAGGTTTGCCAGTGAATTTATCGTCTTTTCCTACATTGTGCCGAATAAAAGTAAAAGAAACTGAAATTTAAAATGTTATTTTTCAAGGTGTTCATCATGTTTCGTGACAAATATCAGTGCATGTTAAAATATGTGGACCTCATGTTACTACAGGATGCTTTCTAACAGTAAGGAGACCAGGATTTACATCTTGGGTCCTCCCTGTGTGATGTTTGCATCTCCGTGTCCGCATAGTTGTTCCCTGGGTTCTCCAGTTTCCTTTGATAGTCCAAACACAAGCAGATTAGGTGGATTGACCGTGCTAAATTGGCAGTGCTGTGTGTGTGTTTGTTCACCCTGTGATGAAGTGGCACTCTCTCCAGGGATTGTTCCTGCCTTGTGCCCTGTGACTGCTGGGATAGGAACCAGCTTCCCCACAATTCTGCTTGGCATAAAGCAGGTTTTTTGGAAATGGATGAATGGATGTTACCACAGATCTTCACAACTACTCGGCTATGAATAATTTCTTAACTTCCCATTCAAACAAAACAAAACACTAGTTAACCCAAGGCCTCCCTGAAAACTTCATTTGTATATCTAGCAAAGTAAACAAACTAATTCCATACTTTAATGAAAAAATACGGTTCCTGTTCTGACAGCAAGGCAGGCATGTCCACTTTAAATGAATTCAGGAAGAGGCCAAGGACCCAAACATTGGTCTTACTACACAAGTACAGGGACCAGATCCACAGAGGGCTGGCCTCAGTAACGAACAAATATATCTGATGAAGTGGTTTTGAAGGATGCTTTAAGGTTTTCTTTTACCTAGGGTTGTAGAAAGTAGTAACAATACACTATTTGTTAGGGATATCATTAAAGTTGTTGACCATGCCTCAAAGGACAGGGACTATCCACATCTGATTAGTTAGTATGTACCTGTTTTTGTTAAAATTTGGCCTGGAAAAAAGTGTGCAGTAGAATGAGTGAGTATTGCCAATCAAAATTCCACAGCGTCATGGTCTTTTAAAAATTTGATAGATATTTTTGCATAGTATATGTTCATTCCTTTTATTAGTTTTTTTTTTTTTTTTTTTAAATTAAAAGTTACTATATTACAAAATAATGTGGAATACGGCAAGATTGAATGAAAAAATGTGTTAGTAATGTTTGCATTTCAGATCTGATTTTTAATTACAGGTAAGATTTTAATTTTACCTATTTCTGCACAAGCTCCAAATTCCTTGTTTTGTGTTTGCTTTTCTTTTGTTAGGACCTAACCCTGGATAGTGTGCAAAACAAATGTACAGTTGTTGTATTATATTAGTCATATGTGAAGAAATATGATAGGGGGAATTATTACTATTGCCATGTCTGTATATGTTATTAATTCAAGCTGTCTTGTAATCCACTTTCTTACTTGGTGTTAAATGTCCTTCTGTGTCAAGCATTAGAGACAGTAATGTAATATTATGTTACAGTAAAAAGGAGTATCTGGAGTGGTGTGAACAACTTTTCTTTATGAAACCGTTTTATAAAATGTTTTAAAGTCATTTAGTATCTGCAGTATGTATTGTCTTTTCAGCCTGCATTTTATTCTGTCCTTTTTCTGTGCATAAATTGCTTGCAGTTGCACACTATATAGCTAGAATTATAAATTTGCAACAATCTGGTCTTATAAATAAATAATTTGGTCTTCAGGTGCTGAGCGAGCTGCTTATGTTTGCAAATCAAAGCTGACTTTGACTCTTAATGTGATGAATCCAAAAAAGCAGGGAGTATTAAGATCCAAGACCTTTGGTAAATGTTTACTATACATAATCTGAAATGTGTACACATTTACACAGAAGTCTGAAGTTAATTCCAAATTGCAACAACATGCAAAAAATTGCATGTTTAATATTTAGTGTGTTTTTTGTGTATTTATACAGAGTACAGGAAGGCTAGGATAGTTATTTAATGTTTTATGATTATGTACTTGGTTGATGCTTAAACATTGGGCTTTCCAATTTCAAATATGCATTATGCATTCACTTGTTATAATGCATTATGCATTTACTTGTTATAATATTGTGTTGTGCAACTAATAAAGTTTTGACACTTCTTTTCTTAGTGTGTTTACTATCTCAAGCTTTCTTTCTGCCTTGTTTGCATGCTACCTGTTACCTCACAGTTACTTTAATGCCTGCATTACAAAAGGTGCCAGCGTAGGCACACTTATTTTATTCAAAAGTTTTCTTCTTCACTTCATCAGACTGCGTGGAATTAGGACTGACAGGGAAGGATTCTGTAACTCATTTTACCTGGTCTGACATTGGTTGCTTTGCTATTTATAATACTTGATTTCAGTGTGCTTATTCATATGCAGCGTGACAAGGAGATTATATTGAAATTATTTTCTCTGTGAAGTTCCTTGTGATGGGGGAAGGGCTAGGGCTTAGATTCTAACATTTTTGTAATTTTCTAAATGTTTTTCATCTTCAAACTGGCTAAATGTTTAAACATTTTATTCACATACTTACAATTAAGGTCTCAAAGTCTGAATTTTTTTTTCTGTTGGGAGAATCACTTTATAGAATACAGAATATTGAAGGAAGAAGATGATCCGCTGTGGCGACCCCTAATGGGAACAGCCGAAAGAAGAAGAACTCTAGAATTGGAACTGGTTGATTTTTATTCTTACTTTACAGACAACCAGTAGACTTATAACTTTAACCCACTGGCTTTCTCAATGTGAATTAGCATCCTTAATTCATTGTACTGTCATCGGCAACAGATCTCCAGTTATGGTAAAGAAGTAGACCAGTCACATCCTTAACTTTGCATGAAAGACTGACACAGAAATTTGAATCCCTTACTTTAGACAGGCCAGTTTAAATTAAAAAGTTAGTACCGTGTTTCCCTGAAAATAAGACATGGTCTTATATTAATTTTTCCTCCAAAAGACGCGCTAGGGCTTATTTTCAGGGGACGTCTTGTTTTTCCATGAGCAAAAATCTACATTTCTCTCTATTATAAAAAAAACCTCGGAAGGAGACGATACATAATTTTCTTTGAGACACTTTAACGACCCGCAAGACAAGGCAGTGAGACAAAAGGACAAAACCTGCTGCACAGGCTTTTAAATGATCGACACGCAGCATGACAAGCAGAACCCGCAGCTCGGCAGCAGTAAGACAGCAGCTGATCCGACCGCATCTCCTTAGCATGCGTTCAGCCCCCCCTTAACAACGCAAGCGGCAAAGACGCGAAGTGGCTGGCGCGCAGTGTGCCCTTGGGGGGTGGGCGAATGAAGCAAGTCAGGGGCATAACCTCCTAGTATTCTTGAGCAAAAGTCTACATTTATTCAAATACAGTCATGACATCATCTTCTGGAACATCATGATAACTCTCCAAACCCCGAATTCCTTTATGAATTTCTTGCAACTCCATTTCCTTTAGAACAATTGGCCCCAATCTCTCATGTCTAGCAATAGAGCTTTCCTTATAATGAGCACCTCTTGTCCGTGTAGCCTGCTCGTAGTGCATTTGAATACCCAACTTCTGTTCTTTGCAGAAAGCAGTAAGATTTTTGCCCTGGGACTCCTCCACAATTCCTTTCTTGTACTCTACAGAATAGCTCTTTCTTCTTGTACTCATCTTGTCGGGGGGGGGGGGGCGGGGTCATAATACTGGTATTGTTTCCTGTTCATCTGTGTATATACGGTAGCAGTAGGCATTGATCGCTCATCCAAAGGCACCTGCATGGGATGGTAACTAGGGTTTATTTTCGGAGAAGGGCTTATATCACGAGCATACTGAAAAAGCATGCTAGGGCTTATTTTCAGGGTAGGTCTTATTTTCGGGGAAACATGGTAAGAGTTAATAATTCTGATTCTTGGCTGACATTGTGCAGCAGTTACTCAAGCCAACAACAGTAGTTTTGAAAGATATGCATTTTACATCAAAGGTAAGATGTATTTACTGTATAAAGTTGTAAGTGACAAAATCCAATGATGTGGTCAGATGGCTGGGGAAGACAGCAAAATAAAATCTGCAGAAAGATTTTCAGATTACTTAGCCACCCTATCTCACCTGCAGTAAAACAGTTACTATCATTGAATTGTACAAGATGAGGTGCCACTATCTTCATAAGAAATACACTTTCATTTAGTCGCCATAGTCTGAGGCCTGGTGCAGTAATATCCCAACAACAGTCATAGTGGTTCAATACTCCGCTGTTCACTAACTTGGCAAGAAAACTAATGTGGAGATATTACAAGAGTGTGTTAGAGGCATGTTTTTGGAGCTTGCTAGCGATAAATTTAATGGAAAAACATATTGCATGTATGAAACCGGTAGCTCTTTCAGCATCAATTGCTATATATTGTCATCATGTCTAGTAGCAATAGATGGTGTCAGTCAGACTGATCATGTATCCCTAGTCATTGATGATTGGACAAAAAGCACAGCGATAGCACAACTGTGCATTGAAGTCTAATATTTTAATTAAGCAGAATTCTTAGAGGAACAGCAGACACATGTGGTATTGTTGATTGCCATTTTGCTGCATCACTTTCGAGGTGTTTGTTCCCCTAGCTTTTGAAGAAGAGTCCCCACTTCATTGTGAATTATTAGGTACAAATTCTGAAAGGCAAATTATCTTGTTAAGGTGAATTCGGTATCTGCCCCTTTCAGACTATTTTCACATTACTGTTTTCATAGATCCCTATATTTATTGATTCTGATATTAATAAAAACTTAAAAAAAACATGTTTAAGGATGACTTGGAACAAGAGAAACTGTACAGAATTGCAGACTTAATATAGGACAATTTTGACCTATTACCAGAGGACAGAGTATCAAAGATTTATATTCTTCTTTGCTTTCAGGTGCGTTGAAAACTGATTTGGATTTCTGAAGATATTTGCCTTCTAAAACTTGCCCCATTAAAAGGTAAGTAATGTAACATTATGACAGTTGCAATTAGCTAACAATGGAAGACTATTTTAATATCAACATGTAACTTTTTTATTGAAGCTTGAGACTTTTTCAGCTTTGTCATTGGTGTTGGCAGAAGCTAAAACAGTTGATGAGACTGGGCTTGTTTCTTTTGATTTTTTTCACATGATGAACGTCCTCTCTTAGCCATAGGTCAAGACAGTTTTGTTGGAGAGGCTAAAGAACCTCTGTTTTTCTCGCATACATCCCTCATGTTATGTGTTTTAATACAGTCTTGTTTATTATGGCACCAGTGACAGGCAAGTAAGAATTTCACTGTACTTTGTACACATGGCAATACTACTACTACTATGTAGTTGAATTTTGAACTGCAAGATGATAAGGTGACAAAATATTCTTGAGGAACAAGAACTATTCAATCACTTGTACTGTTTTATTAAACTCCTCATAAATGTTAAGTTCTTTATTTTAAAAAATACTGAAGGGTAATACGTTTTTGGGAAAGTCAAAGTATAACTAATTATAGTGAAATTTGGTAAATGAATACATAAACTAAGCAAGAATGAAGTCAAGTATGCCATTGGTCAAAGTAAACTTCTGTTGTGTTTTTTTTTTTCCCCTGTCAGCTGATGTATATAGGATTTATAAGTGAACAGATATTTGAACTTAACCTCAGCTGCACTGGCTGTCTCAGCTAAACTTTTAGAACGAGCCTGCATTTAGCATTGAATTACACCATACTATTTTAGTCATTGCTGTGAGGGTTGTAAAAGATTTGTGTAGGTCATGCTGTTAAGTTGTTAGAAACGTTTGTGTCATTCTGTCTTTTTAAACAGATACAGTGCCTTCAGGAATTCCGATGTGCTGAACTGACCATTGTCTCATTATGTCCAAGTACGCACTTGTTCTCCTGCGACATGGTGAGGGAGCCTGGAACAAAGAAAATAGATTTTGCAGCTGGGTGGATCAAAAATTGAGCAGTGATGGTGTTAAAGAGGCTCTGGATTGTGGTAAATTATTAAAAGAACTGGGATATGAATTTGACATAGTATTCACCTCTATCCTAAGTCGCTCTATTCAGACAGCCTGGCTTGTGCTGGAGGCAATGGGACAGGAATGGGTTCCAATTGAGAAATCCTGGAGGCTAAATGAACGTCACTATGGAGCTCTGATTGGTCTTAATAGGGCAGAAATGGCTTTGAATCATGGAGAAGAGCAGGTAAAAATCTGGAGACGAAGCTATGGTGTCATGCCTCCACCAATTGATGAGTCACATCCCTACTTTTTTGAAATCTACAATGATCGTAGGTATAACACCTGTGATATTGCCAAGGATGAACTACCCCGAACAGAGAGCTTGAAAGAAGTACTTGAAAGGCTTTTACCATACTGGGAAGACATCATTGTACCAAAGATTAAGGAAGGCAGGAGAGTACTCATTTCTGCACATGGAAACAGCAGCAGGGCTCTACTAAAGCACTTGGAAGGTATGGTGATACAGTATTTTTAATCTGAGAAATTAAAATCCATAGACGGAAATACACTGCTTATTGGTTTGGTGTACTAAATAATATTCCTTTACCTCCCAAAAAAATGCATTAAAAAAGTAAGTACTTTTCTTGTGATACCAGTGTATCCAGTAGATGATTAAAGGTAACTGGACCAAAGTAACTTACTCAGACTAGCGAATGGTTCATCTAGTAGTATAAGGGTTTAGTAGTATTAGACAAAATAAAAAGAAATTAATATACAAAGAATGTGTGCTTGCATCATCAACTGTGTTTATAAATACCATATATTAATTAGCACAGGATATAAGAATTGCAGGAAAGACTGTAGCAAATCACAACAGTTGCTAGAAAGCAGTATGAAAAATCTGCCCAGTAGAGCTAACAGTAATTTTAAATTAAAGTAAAGCTATTTAGATCTGCTTGTCCTACTAATGCAATCCACCTTAAAACGAAGTTTTTTTCAGTTGCCTGCCTTCTCTCTTGCAGGAGAGATTTAACTTCTTGGAAGGTGTCTTAGTCTTTCCATTGAACATAAAGATTAGAACTATGATCATATTTTGAGTAATTACATTGGCCCATATAGTTTGGTGATATTCATTGTAATTACAAGTTACGTTTCATAGCATATTTCTAAATTATGTTAACTGATCAATACTACCTTACTATTGCCAAATGAAGATAAAACTATTATAGAGCCACTGTTATTTATGAAATATCATCTCAATCAGCTATTTTACTTACTAATATCCATCCATTTCCCGCTGTATCCTAACACAGGGTCATGGGGGTCTGCTGGAGCCAATCCCAGCCAGCACAAGGCAGGAACAAATCCCGGGCAGGGCGCCAACCCACCACAGGACACACTTACACACACACACACGCACACACTAGGGACAATTTCGGATCACCAATGCACCTAACCTGCATGTCTTTGGACTGTGGGAGGAAACCCACACAGACACTGGGAGAAACGCAAATAAAATTATATATGACATTTTTATTCTTTTCATGGTATAAAGCAGAATGACCAGAATCGGGCAATGCAGAATATTTTGTTATTAATAAATATTAAAAGCTAATAAGCTAATAATATGTTTAATACTATATATTGTAGAGTTTGGCATAGAACAGGTGCCAAGCTGCCCTGTTTCTTAAAATATTTAAATAACTTGGTCTGTTCCTGTAAAATGTTTGGTCACATAATCAGACACCGTTGTTTTATCTTTTTTTCAATACAGAAAACCGTTTACTTAACCTACGTCATATAGTTTGGCAATCATGTGCACAAAAGAGATAACTTACATGCATGTTTAGTGATTTAATAAACTAAGCTGCAGTTTTGCCTTTTAACTAAAAGCAGGAGTGAACAGCTTATCACATGTCTCTTGTATTTCAGACATAAATGTTTTTAATCGCAGTACTCTTTGCATATTGTGTTAAATGGAGTAACAGTATACAGCATTTGAAGTTACTTTTGAAAATGGTTTTGGATTGTGGTGAACATTATTAGGAATAATGTTAAGCATAAATTATGGAAGATAAGTAATAAAAGTCCAGTCTTTTATATGCATGTATTAATTCAAAATAAAAAAAATCATATTTCACATAACTTGTAAAACCTGACAATTAGCATGTTCCATATTCCAATATATGGGGTGGAATAGTGGCATAGTAGTAGCACTGCTCCCTCACATTAAGGAGACCAGGGTTCGCATCCTAGGTCCTCCTGGTGTGGAGTTTGCATGTTCACCCTGTGTTTGCATTGGTTTCCTCCCACAGTCCAAAGACATGCAGGTAATAATAATACATTTTATTTAGATAGCGCTTTTCCCATGCTCGAGGCACTTCAGAGTTTAAGAAAGAACGGCAGGGTATACAGTATATACCATTGTACTATACCAAATAAATAAATAAAGAAGAGCAAGATAGTAATTCAGAGAAAAGCCTAACAGACAACATAATTGATGGCCTAGCACACATACACAGGTTACATGAGCATCTTTACAAGGTTAGGTGAATTGGTGATCCTAAATTGGTCCTAGTGTGTGGTTGGGCGGGCAGGGGTGTGTGTGTGTGTGTGTGTGTGTGTGTGTGTGTGTGTGTGTGTGTGTGTGTGTATACCCTGCAATGAACTAACACCCTTTACAGGGTTTGGTCCTGCCTTGCACCTTATGCTAGCTGGGATAGGCTTCAGCAGACCCATGCAACCCTGTTCAGGACTAAGTGTGTTAGAAAATAACTGACTTGTGTGGTATATAGATTAATTTAATGGAATCCTTTATCTCTTTTTAATTCTTCTTTTAGATTTTCATTTTAAATTTGGGCTGTTTTCCTCGCGCTGTTTTATTTTCCAAAAATGTTGTGTTTATTCATCTTGTCAGGATGTTCCCAGTTGGGATATATCGTTAGAGGTTGCAACCCTGTCAATCACAACACAACAGGATAAAAGGATCATTGTAGGTTCACTTCCTAATCCAAGCTACACAGATTCCAAAACCCTTCATTGCATTTGAATTCTTAATTTCATTTTTATGTAGTCCTTTTTTTTATTTTTGTTTTAAATAATATACACCAATCATCCACAACATTAAAACTACTGACAGGTGAAGTGAGTAACATTAATAGTACCTACCAAGATGTAGGATGTATTATGGTGCAAGTGAGCAGTCCTAGCCCATTTGGTCTGATCCCAAAAAGAGCATGCATTGCTGAAAAATGTAATTCTGGCTACAATAGAAGGGTTTCAAAACACAGTGCATCGCAGTTTGCTGTGTATGGGGCTGCCTATCTATAGAGTGGTCAGAGTGCCTTTGCTGACTCCATCTACTACCACTAGCAGTTGTCACGCAAGCATCAGAACTGGGCCATGGGCCAATCAAAGAAGGTGGCTTTTTTCTGGAAAATCACATTATCTTTTGGATCATGTGGACAGCCAGGGGTAAGGTGTGTGTGCATTGATCACTTGGGGAACAAATGCAGCAGGGTACACCTTGGGAAGAAGGCAAGCTGAAGCAGTTTGATGCCTTGGGTCCTGGCATTCATGTGAATGTGACTTTGACACGTACCATCTACCTAAAGATTATTATAGACCATGAACAACCCTTCATGGCAACAATATTCCCTGATGGCAGTGGCTTCTTTCTTCACATATAATATGCATGCGTGTTATTTTAAAATGTGAGTCATTTATGTAATACTGGTAGAAGCATAGGTTAGGCAAGGACTGGGTAATGAATTTTTGATTCATATGATACATTTATAAGTTACTGCTAAATACGGGAATAGAAGAAGTATGAAAAAATACAATCTAGTTACTCTTGGTGAAATATGCAAAAAATATATAAAAAATGGTGAAAAAAATTTACAGGGACTCTTAAATTACACATCAGATCTTGATGAATAAATATTCAAGTGGAAAATCTTTACTGAGTAATATTGTGTAATTTGTTGAGAACAAAATGATGTAACAACAGTCAGTGGAAACCAAAATCATCAACCCATTGAAAGTTGGATTCAACTGAAAATCACTGAAAATCAAAGTCAAAAATTGAATTAATAGGCTGATCCAACTTGTGTGAATTTCATCACGGCAACCCATAATGTGACTCAGTAGTGCATATGGCTCCCATGTGCCTATATGCGCTCCAGACAACGTCTGAGCATGCTCCTGATGAGATGGCAGGTGGTGTCCTGGGGGGGAGCCCAGAGGTTCTCAGTTTGATTCAGGTCTGGGGAATGTGTAGGCCAGTCAGTGGCATCAATGCCTTTGTCATCCAGGAACTGTCTACACACGCTGGCTACAAGAGGCAGGGCATTGTCTTGGACCCGGAGGACCTCTGGGCCCACTGCACCAGCATAAGGTCTGACAGTGGCTCTGAGGATTTTATCACTGTACCTGACCCATTGCCAAACCAGTCATGTGGGATGATGTTGCACGCTGCATAACATTCACCATGTCATCTTCAGACTTTTGCACATCATTCACATGTGGAACTTGCTTTGATCTGTGAAAAAGCTGCCAATTCTGGTATTCTCGGGCAAATGCCAGAGGGAAAAAAACCAAACAAGTTTGTTTGTATACCAAATCATTATCTGAAAACGGTGTCCGATCAGGGGTTGTGGGAGCGTGAATGTCAGTGAGAGAATAAAACTGAAAAAAAAAAGCCTAACTTTAACAAGTACTATAAGTTTACAACCGCTGTTACAGACATAAATCAAATGTATGTTTTTATTGTAGATTATTAATAATAAGAGCCGTTCTTACCATTGTACCATGCCTACAATTTTTTTCCTCGGTTATATTCTTAATAAAAGTGCACTTGTTTTGTTAAACACTTTCACAAAAGGTACAAG